>NC_091129.1:168617578-168937578 GCF_040183065.1 Periplaneta americana | reverse complement strand
TGCTTACAACCTCAAGAAATACACATATTGACTTGGCCATCAGCTTGTCGTACAAGTCATCTGGCCTTTGAACAACGACGCCATCGTCAAGTTTGTTTAATAGACTAACAAGAGGGATGATATACGAAGAACTTTTATTATCTAACCTAACAGGGGAAAAGTTTCAAGAACATTTACAATATTATCATTATATCAGTACAGTTATAAAGTTTACCAAAATGAATAAGCTAGTCGAATTGCTTAAGGGGAACGGAATTGGATTTTGTGCAAAAACTTCGATTCATTATTTTTATTTTTCCAATAGACCTAACAACAGTAACAAATATAAATTATACTCGGGAGCAAATTAAATACAGAATAAATATGGGAAATGCCTGTTATTATTCGGTTGAGAAGCTTTTATCATCCAGTCTGCTGTCAAAAAATCTGAAAGTTAGAATTTATAAAACAGTTATATTACCGGTTGTTCTGTATGGTTGTGAAACTTTGACTCTCACTTTGAGAGAGGAACATTGGTTAAGGGTATTTGAGAATAAGGTGCTTAGGAAAATATTTGGGGCTAAGAGGGATGAAGTTACAGGAGAATGGAGAAAGTTGCACAACACAGAACTGCACGCATTGTATTCTTCACCTGACGTAATTAGGAACATAAAATCCAGACGTTTGAGATGGGCAGGACATGTAGCACGTATGGGCGAATCCAGAAATGCATATGGAGTGTTAGTTGGGAGGCCGGAGGGAAAAAGACCTTTGGGGAGGCCGAGACGTAGATGGGAAGATAATATAAAAATGGATTTGAGGGAGGTGGGATATGATGATAGAGAATGGATTAATCTAGCTCAGGATAGGGACCGATGGCGGGCTTATGTGAGGACGGCAATGAACCTCCGGGTTCCTTAAAAGCCAGTAAGTAAGTAAGATAGATTAAAGGAGAGCAGTGTTGAAATTTGCTCCATGTTGAACTTTCAATGCATGTCTTCAGATAAAATAAAACAAACGATTTGTTGTCTTTAATACTGATTTGATTTGTGTCAGCAAGTCTGTATCTTAATAGTTATCATTTCACTGTAATTGTATATGATCCTTTACCGTTTACTGTTTTAAGGGAATTTTAGGTCTCTCTCTTGAATGTGTAGAAACCATTGATTACATTACATTTCTACCACAAAAATTTCCATAAAAATGTTCCATTCTAATATGTTAGAAAATGCTAAATTACAACATTAAAATACTATAATATGCTAAATATGATTTTAAATTTGTTTATTTGATTTCTTCCTGTAACCACTACAGGTTGCCATCGACAAAGAGTGCCATGATACAATAGAGTAAATGCCTTGAGGCTTAGTGATGCATTGTTGTTAGAGTGAAAAATAACAATTTGAATTATATTGAAACACATGATGTTAAACGAAGTAACGTCAAGGAGATGCGAATTAGTCATGGTCCATATGTATGATGCCTGAAAATAGCTATTGAGCCTTTGAGTGCTGCAATTGTTAGATCTCTTAAAATACTTTTATGCAGGCCAAAAGATTTACAGAAGTCGACTAGGAACCGGGGTATGGTCCCACGGGCTCCTATCATTAGTCCCATAATGACGATGGATTCCAGATGGTATTTGTCCTTATAAAAACTGATGGAAGGTTTATATATATTCCTTTTTTCCTCGTGTACTTCTTCTGGCTGGTGTTCGTGCGATTCGAATCTCACAGTAGGGTCTATGATGTAACCTTCAGGAGAGGGAGGTTTAAATGCAATTATGTCGATTCTTCGATTACTGCCCTCACTGGATATGCCGTGTACTTCTTCATATACTGAACAACCTTTGTTCCTTAAGGAAGTTGCTATTATAGATCTTACTGTATGATGCCGCATACTTCGTAGAAGTTCACCGTGTGGACAGGCCCCCAGGACATGGGCAAGGGTTTCAACGTCGACAGAGGTTACTGCCCGAAGACCTGCCAGGTACACTACCCACAGCTGATACGTTAGCATTCATCTTGATCGCTTCGCTCCACTCACTACAGGAAAGACCCTTGTGATTCCGGATCCACTTATTGGCCGGGGTACATTGTTGGTATAAGAGCACGCCTTTGCCTTTATGTTTTTTCTGGCTTCAGTTCTCAAACGCTTTTTCTCTTAATATTTGCCGTACCTTTCGCGTATCTACAGTGCCGTACTTGTCCAAAATATTTGCTGATTCGGTGATATTGAGTGCTGTGAGACTGGATGTAATTTCTTGGGATAATTGCCTTGTAGCATGTAGGAAGGAATTATTGGATTTAAGCAATATCTTACATGCATTTATATGTTGTAAGTATAATTCCAATACTGAACAAAATAAACCTAATCCCTTGAATTTTGTGTCTGTATGCAACATATCTGTAGGAAGGTCATTAGGCAGTTGCAGTACTTCTTTCAGTACACTTAGTCAACTTCCCAAGACAGTTTTGACTCTCGTGACACCAATACGTCATCACTCATGAAACAACTAAGCTAGGAGATAATGGGATAAGTTCCTTTCCCCCTCCATTGCATACATCGGTGACTAGTAACAAATATTTAATTTAAAGTTGGTAAATTCTACCATCTCTATTCATGTGCAATCTTATGGTTGAAAGGGTGTGGCTTGGGAGAAGTCTGCTCTGTGGAAGAAATGTGATCGTGGGTATGACTGCTTGCAGTTACGTTGAATCTGGCACGGACTGCCGGTCGTGCCACGGGACGCTTTACCAGCCGTAGCTTCAAGTCACGGAATTCTGCGGTCTGCCCTGCATTTTCAATTCCCAAGGCAGGCTGCATTCTTGTAGTCCACCAACTATTAAATCACTAAATACGAGCTAGCTGGAGATATTTTTACCTGCACAAACTTCGCTTTGTACTCGGAAATGAACGTCATAAAACAACCGGCGACACATGCGGATGCTACTGGATGTGCAGTAATGTAGTCGTCTGGGGGACACATAGAGCATTATTACACAAATACGTAACTCCCTGCCAACAGTTGATCCACTCTGCTTCACATTCTACGAGCACTTTTCATAAACTGCCTCTCTCGAGTCTCTTTCCCTTTAGCCTATTTGTCTAATTATTAATTTGTAAGCAGAGAGAGAATGCCTAAAAGAAATTGATCTGCATATTTTCACGGAAAAGTTCGTTGTCGCATCCATAGGGCTTATCAGAAAAGTGGTTTCTGATATGTCTATGTCTCTCTCCGATTTCGCCTTAAGCCTAAAACAATGGATAGATTTTATTTTCCGGTGTCGACTCAGTTCGTCCGGAAATGATTCATATGAAATATAACCATAAAAGGCAATTATTCTAAATAAACTTTAAAGGGTCCGCACCTGTGGAGCAACGGTTAGCGTGTCCGATCTCGAAACATGTGGCCTGGGTTCGAATCCCGGTCGGGGCAAGTTACCTGGTTGAGGATTTTTCCGGGATTTTCCCTGAACCCAATATGAGCAAATGCTGGGTAACTCTCGGTGCTGAACCTCGGACTTATTTCACTGTCATTATCACCTTCATTTCATTCTGACGCTAAGTAACCTGAGATGTTGATACAGGGTCGTAAAATAACGCACAGGATATTTTCATGTCCTATATATAAGCAACGATTAGTACATTATGCAACGAGCCTATAATGAAGGTAATTAAGAAGTGAGTATGGATATTTATGAAACGAGCGCAAGCGAGTTTCATAATTTTCATACGAGCTTCTTAATTACCATTATAGGCGAGATTCATACGACTTTTTATGCTCGACCATATTTCTAACTTGATATTATTAATTTTAATTGTATCTGACCTTCAGCAATGTTCCGTATGTTGTGAGATGTGCGCAGACGCGAAAGTATTGATTTTTTTCCGAGGAACAGATATCCACATTGACCTTGCTAGGCCATAAGAACCTACAGAGATAACATTGAAATTAAATTAGACATTGAAAAACGAGATGACAAATTGAATTTATTTGAATATTATTTACAATTAACGCTAATTATTATAGTAACAGAACATAACCTTCTGCGACAGTATTGGATTTCCAGCCTCCGTGACTTTTCGCTAATTCTCTTTCGATTGCATATCCGAGAATAATCGATACTTGCGGTTTTATAACGGTAGAAAGCTGACCTGTCATTGGCTGAACAGTTGTAACCTGAATCGTCATTGGCTGAAAGACCTGACCTTTAATGAGTAGGTGTACTTTAATGACATGCATTAAAGGTCAGCTACCAGGTGTATAATTACTACATTTCGGCATGGTCGAGCATAAAATATATTATGAAACTAGTTTCTGATTTTATATCGGTGCTTTATTGCATGAGTCTATGTTTAGGAAACGAGCACCTACTATTATTCTAATTACTCTTTTTTTTTTTGTAGTAGGAATATACTGTTACTATCTGTGGAATTTCTCCAGAATATTATTCTAAACGTCCACACCTGTGGAGTAACGGTCAGCGCGTCTGGCCGCGAAACCAGGTGGCCCGGGTTCGAATCCCGGTCGGGGCAAGTTACCTGGTTGAGGTTTTTTTCCGGGGTTTTCCCTCAACCCAATACTAGCAAATGCTGGGTAACTTTCAGTGCTGGGCGCTGGACTCATTTCACCGTCATTATCACCTTCATTTCATTCAGACGCTAAATAATCTCTAGATGTTGATAGGCCTACAGCGTCGTAAAATAACCCAATAAAATAAAATAAAAATATTATTCTAAAACTCATTACCGAGAGGAAGTATGCAAAATATATTGTTTTTAAGGTATTGATATTTACTATCTCTTGCATAGATCTAATAGCAGAACATGCTGAATTTAGTTTGGGGGTAATTTCTTTAATAACTTAGACATTAATTTAACACATTATCGATTTGTAAGCCAAGAAGTTGTAGTACAGCATTGAACTGACTCATAAATGTTGAGTACCTATAAGGAGCTCAGCATAAATTTGTGTATTCATGAAATGATGTATCTCGAATTCTTACAGTAATGATTCTATCTTTTCAGTGTCGTGCAGCCGTAGTGATCGAGGCACTTTCGGTTCGCCACAGCTCTGTTGTCACATACCCAGTAGTTGTGTTGCGTGTTAAAATATTCGTCTTTGTTTTCAAACAGGTTTATAAATTCCATGGCCTTGCTCTCCTGTGTGACAAACCTGCAGCACAGGATTGTGGAATTATCTGTAATGCAGGAAGTCAATAATAAATATCAAGAACAATGTTAGACGGCTATTAAAACACTTTTATTACAGCCATTGTTCTTCACTGACACGGATTGGAACAGCGCGTCTCCTTCCACTTTATTCCTAAAATAAACAAACCGACAGCATACAACTGCTATAAAATAAAACCGTTCTTTAAAGCTGTTTTACAAATTACCACCACAAACTTCACATTTAATTATGACCGGTGACTGGCACTCTTCTTGTTTAGTTACTGTCTTTTGGACGACGAACAGAGTTCAGGCTTTTTGTTAATTAATTAATTAATTAATTAATTAATTAATTAAACAATTAATTAATTAATTCATTCATTCATTCATTCATTTTATTCCATAGATCTTACATGAGCAATGAAGCTTTAAGATATGGAACAAGTCAAAATTTTACAATATTACAATTACAATTTTTAAAAATTTGTATAGTTTTACAATTTAGTAATTTTCTACAATTTTGTGCAATTTTTTTACAATATTTTGGCGAGATGTAGTGAGATGAGGTGAGATCCGAGGATTCGCCAAAATATTACCCGGCATTTGCCTTTTGGTTTGGGGAAAACCTCGGAAAAACCCAACCAGGTAATCAAATCAAAGGGGGGTAATCTAATCAAAGGGGTTGATGCCAAGGACTCGCCATAGACCATCCGGCTTCAGTCCCACGGCTGTGGAAAACCTCGGAAAAAACCAAAGACCAAAGGGGGATCCAACCCAAGCCCGAACGCAGGTCCGGATCAGCAGCCCAGCGACTCTGCCGACTGAGCTACATCGATGGCTCTACTAAAAGTATACAATACATAGCCAATCAGATTATTAAATTTACAAACGCAAACGATCATTTATCAGTTGAGCTATATGTATAATACAAAACAAGTTAATTAAATTTAAATCATAAACAATTCAAGCAGTTGTGATATACAGAAATTGATAATACATATCATGCAAACTACTTCAAATTACAAACACAATTTATCAATAGAGCTATATAGATTACTATTCAATTTAAAGCATATACAATTCATCGGCCAAAACTATACAAATATATACAATACAAAGTAGCATACTTTCATTAAGCTATACAAATTTGTGCAATTAATATCAAGTAGATTATTTCAATTTATAATCATAAACAATTCATCATTTGAGCTACACAGACTGCTATTCAATTTACAGTACATACAATTCATCAGTTATGCTAAACAAAAGTATACAATGCATAGTAAACAGATCAAGTCAATATAAAAACATATTTTAGTTGAGATATATAAAATTGTACATGTCAATTAAGTAGAATAATTCAATTCACAAGCATAAACAATTCATCAGTTGTGTAGAAGGTATGAGTATGTAGATGATTCATTAATAGTGGGCCTACTGCTGACAAGGGGATGCTGCACTGCACTACTTTCTTTCTTTCTTTCTGATTCAACAACGTATAAAAGAGAAATGTTGAGATTTCGAGAAAATGCACGCTTTCATAGTCCCCAATACAGCAGTTTTCATCACCTGCCTGTTTGTGTGCGGATGTTTTCTTGAACCTGACATAGGCCTATTGGTCGGATTTTGTTCACGCTCAGTATCTGCCATTTAATTCAAACGGAAATGGCGCATTACTTAATTCTGACTAGCCATTGATCCGTCAGTTCGTGTATTTAAAGCGCAGTAATATTTTAATTAGAAATTTCAAAGAGAACATTTGCATAAAGTGGAATTCTAATAGCTAGTGAGATAAATGGGCAGTCAGAGCGCCTTGCAGTCTTTCTTATAGTCCGGTCAAGAATTTAACTTTTAAACGTTTGCATGTAAACAGAAAAGGAACTGGTCGTCCGTGGCAATGGTTGTCATAGTGTGGATTCTGAGAGGTTTTAGAGAACAAAACGAAGTCATACATTTATTTTGTATTTGTGAACATAAACACAAACAACGTTGAGCATAAAAAGAAATTTAAATTTAAATTTTGAATAAATTTTTAAAGATTGTCAAATAAGTCGGAATATAGGCTAATTAAGAAATAATATAGTTTTTTGTTTATTTTCTGTCTTGACTTATTACGATGTTAACTTAAAAATATTTTGTTAACACATTTATTTTTCTTATGAACGTTTTCGCCCTATTGTGGGCATCTTCAGACAAAGATATTTGTACCTAAATTGCATAATATATGTTAAAGTACATAAATTAATTATTTGGAATATATGAATACATTTAAAATATTTTCTAAAAAAGTATACTAAAACACAGGAACAAATTATGTAATAAATATGCATATTTAATGTCATATTCTTCATGTTAGCTGGAGATCGTGAACAAGTTATTGTATTAGATTAAAATATGTAATGACTCAAATACTTGTTAAAAGATAAGCCTCTCAAATTAAATGTGCATATTTTAACATGGTATGACACAAAAAATATTACATATATAATTTAAAAGCATCTTCAATGTGTTGAAATCAAGGGGAGAAAGGTTTATGGGATCCTATTTGACTGTTGTGGAAAAATGGTGTAAATGAAGAGGACTTAGGATTGGCGACGAAGGTTTTGAGAGTGTGACATGGATGTTTGTATGTACTAAATTGATAATCTGTTATGATAATCTGTTAAACCAGAATGTTTTAAATTTGTTGCTGAGTTTAGTATACTTTTTAGAAAATATTTTAAATGTATTCATATATTCTAACTAATTACTTTGTCTACTTTAACATATATTATGCAATTTAGGTACAAATATCTTTGTCTGAAGATGCCACAATAGGGCGAAAACGTTCATAAGAAAAATAAATGTGTTAACAAAATAGTTTTAAGTTAACATCGTAATAAGTCAAGACGGAAAATAAACAAAAAAAACTATACTATCTATTTATCATTAAAAAATGTTTAAGGAGTTATGAAGTAAAAAATAGTACTATAAATGTATCTTTTTCGGAAACCAGGTTTTCAAATCTGCGTCTTCTGTTCGATACACGCAGCAGGTAAGTTCTAGCCGGTCTCTCGCTTTTGTTTTGATCGCAGTCATAGACTAGAAACTTATTTCGTTTAAGTACGAGATTGCAAATAGCATAAAATTTAAGAGCTTCTTTTTCAAGCTCGGGATATTCTTGAATTCTTTTGATCCAAAACTGGCGTATGGAAAAGTGTAGTTTCAGCGTTCCATCAGTACATATTTGAACGAGTTTTCTTTGATATTTGTTGGAATTTCATTCAGTTGAACGAAAGTGTCTATAAAATTGGATTATCCATCTGTAACTGTTGTAGAGTTCCTTCCGAAGAATACTTAAAAAGCTGTTTTAATGTTGCGCAAATTTAATTGTATGTCTGAAAAAATGAACTCGGAATTTGTTGTACTTTTCATTCATTCATTCATAATGTTCTATTCAAGGGCAGGTCTTTCACTACAAACCCAGCATTCTCCAATCTTTCCTATTATCTGCGTATATGATCCACATATCTTAATGTTGTCTATTATCTGATATCTTCTTCTGACCCAAACTTTTCTTCCGTTCACCATTCCTTCCACTGCATCTTTCAGTAGGCAGTTTCTTCTTAGACAGTGACCCAGTCAATTCCGTTTCTCTTCACTTCGCCGTAATGTCCATATTTCTTCCCTATACAATGCCACACTTCACATAAAAACTTCACTAGTTTCTTCCTTACTAATTTTTCCAGATCTCCGCAGAAGATGCTCCTTTTTCTATTAAAAGATTCCTTGGCCATTGCTATCCTCCTTTTGACTTCCTGGTAGCAGCTCATGTTACTGCTTATAGTCCACACCAATTATTTGAAGTCGTCCACTTGTTCTTTTGCCTTATTTCGAATTCGCACGATTACGTTCTTCAGTTTTCTTCCGATGACCACGGCCTTCGTCTTATTTGCATTTGTCTTCATCCCATACCATTCACAGATGTCATTTAGTTCCAATAGCATATCTCTTAATATCGTCTCCTCTTCTAACAATGCCATATCATCAGCGAATCTAATGCTTTTTATTCGTCTTCCTCCTACTATCACCCTTCTCATGTTGCCGTATCATACATAGTTAAATTTTCCATGAGTTGTTGAATACGCTGTAAAGAACCAAATTTATTTTTGTGAAATGATGTCGAGCAGAAATCAAGTTTCTTCCTCGTTACGTTGATTTTGTCCCAGGTTGTTATTACGTTAACACCAAGCGTTGCAAACTACTGTTCAAATTGTTCTAAGTGTTCGAAAATATCAGCAAGGAAGGCCGGTCTAAGAATCCAAAGAGACTTGGACAACAGATTTGCATTTTCCGATTTTTCGTTTTGCGGCTGCTGGTATATTACAGATAGAGTTTTATTTTGTAATAGAATTATCAATTATTTGTACATTATTGTATTCTTTTGTTTCTGGCTTAGTGGAAGAGAAGGCCCGATGGCCTTAATTCCGTCAGAAATACAAGAATATCAAAGTAAAAGAAAACAAATATTCTTATGAGTGAAAAGTAAACATTTTAAGTTCAAGAATTAACACAGAAAATCAATATCCCGAATTTAAAAGAAACTTACAAATTAAACCAAACCCTTTAACTCTATTAAATATAGAATATAATCTAAATTTAACAGAAGAAATACTGAAATCAGAAGTAATCACTGAAATACTAAAACAATTGTCTTTAGAGACAATTAATGTTAGGTACCCTCCACAAAACTGGCTTCATTTATACACCGACGGATCCTTGATCTCCAGAGAACAAGGTGCCGGTGCAGGTGTTACGTGCTGTCTCTTCTCACTTCATAGATCTCTTGGATATGGAACAACAAGTTTTGATGGAGAAATCATTGCAATAAGTGAAAGTCTCACGAATCTTCTATGCCACATCAATCAATTTAAGAATGCAGTTATATTGTCAGACTCCAAAGCAGCTATTCTGTCAATAGTCCCTAAACACACACCTTCATCTCAAACAGCAGAAATAACTAAAATGCTCTCTCAATTAATATCACTCAATAAAAGAATTGTATTCCAATGGATACAATTCCATTGTGGAATCCTGGGAAACGAGAATGCGGATGCTTTAGCAAAGAAGGGCAGTACTGCTACTTACAGACCTGTTACTAAATCTACGTATTGCTCTGTGAAAAGATTTATTAAATCTACATACTTAGACTTCAACAAACAAAATTTGATAACACAATCTCAAGGGGAAAAAATGGAACTCTCTGCATCATAATCCATAGTTAATTCCCGATTTACCACGAAAATCTTCTGTAGCTGCATTTAGATTGGCAACACCTGCATAGAATTGGAATATATCAGTCCCCTAACTGTCCATTGCGCAACTCAAACCAAGAAATGGATTCGGAACACCTCAAAATCTGTGCTTCAGTGGCTGGTCATGATAATATCTTTGAAAAATACTGGACTGCAAGAGGGCAAATGACTTTGTCAAACGCCTGGCATTAGAAAACAACAACATTTTAAGTAACCCATGTGTTTGATTGGTAGTTGACGAAAATAAGCATAAAGAGACAAGTCATTGTTGACATCATAAAAGAACTTGTTACCTCCGTAACACTGTTTTGAGTCATGAGTCAGTGCCAGAAATATCAGTGTCGGCTGTCAACCATGTTCTTAGATACGTTGTTTGCGAAGTGATTTACTGTAATTCCAGCATCGCTTGCTCATGACTCTGTGTTTGAATATGCTCGTAAAGTAAAGACTTGTCCGCAATATCGAACCAGTGACCGTTTCCTTTGTAGCCACGGCTCTGTCCAATTTATGGACGTCACGTCCAGGCAGGATCGCTGCACCTGGTTATCCTCTGCACAGGAAATGTCTTCCATCTCGTATGCGATGAAGTGATGCCTCATTACAACATTTGTGCGAGGAAAGACGAGTCAGTCCCAGTGAATTGGTAATCCTCCCGGTTTTACTAATATGTTTGTATGTTTACAACCGAAGTCAACCTTTTTTTTACGATTTCCTTTCTATAAACATGTCGAGAAAAAAGCTATGTAAGCATAAACCCCTGACTTTGAAAGGTTTCATTTTATTTGGGCGTTGAAACAAGTTGAAAGCTCTCTTGTGCGATAAGGCAGGCGGCGGGCTATTGAAGGCTTCTGTTTTATTTCCCAAGATGCATTTCGGAGAGAGGAAGCTGTAAACCAGTGTTAGGTGTTTGTCACGCCACACATGGCATGTGCAGATCTGGGAGAAGAAACAGAGCCGCTGTAATGAGCCAGGCAGTTTGTTTGCAGGGACGCGAAGGGCCTCCAACACCATCAGTCTTGTCTCGGCACAGTAATGAGGGGATCAACTGTTGGATTCAGATTTCCAGCACGTTATTACTACTGCTGTGTGACGTATTAGTACGCACACGAATCTCTGAACTGCTACTTCCCACAGTATAAGTGACTTTGCTTTTGTCAATTCAACACATTTTGTCGCTTTGTTTTATGTCCGAAACAAAGTTCACAAACACGTGGTTAGTGTTAAGAATTGTCTCGATTAGATCTAATTAAATTATACTAGTGCTAGTGGCTTGTGCAGCAAATGCTGCAAACTAAGTTCATTAGAAGTTCAAATTAAAATTTTTCAAAATTATTTCCATTGAAGAATACCAGACATTTTGGAAGTTATTTGCTTCCATAATAATGAAACATATCCCTCCGAATGGTTTTCTTTGTCCTAAATATTTTTATTGAACCTATACATCTTTAGTTCTTGAGTTTCATTAAATATATGGAAAAGACCTATACCACTTGATTAATAACTATAAAAATATTTCATTTTTAATAACAGTATTATCCTACTTAGGTTTTGTATAGACTACTATATAGCTGTCACTCAGTAAATGTTATAGAAATGAAGATCTAACTTCAGATATTCTCTACGCCTACGTATATAACCCCAAAAGCTTTCACTTTCATATCATCAATAAAGAGAGCGTCAATCTGTATAATAAGTTACAAATACATCATGGCATTCACTATAATAATATTTCATTTTTAATGGTAATAATGTCATAAAACATTCTTAAGTTTTTGTAGTTTTTAATATCCAATACACAGACACCTGTACTCAGAAAATTACACACCAGAGAATCTGACCTGTAAATTTTTTTAGTAAGTCTTAAAATTTTTAATAACCAATATTACAGAAACATTCTGAAAAAGTTACACAAATGAAGATCGACATATTGGTATTATGATGTCAGAGAATCTGAGCAATCTGAACTCTAAATATGTCTTAGCCTTCGTGTGATATTGTTTATTGTAGTGTGTTTGTGTTTTGTTTTATTCTCTAAAAGCCATTGTTTCTGAAAACTAACGACAGATGGATTTTGGAAAATAGGCAAATGATGTAGGAAAACTGAAATTTCACTGAAAACTACTATTTTTCTGAAAAATTTTGGGTTCCATGCTTCAAAATGACGGGTCATTTATTAAAATCCGTTCAGCCGTTTACCCGTTATTTCCATTACCAGTTCAAATTATATATATATATATATATATATATATATATATATTAAAATTACTTGTTTGGATGTCTCTGGTCACCTCATTTGAGGCCGGATAATTTGTTAGTCTAATAAATCGTGATGTGGGTACCGTAAAATATTGCCAGTATGCATTAAAATGTCAAAATATGCACTTACGTGCGTAATAAAATTAACCTGGCACACTAGCCATAGGTTTCCGCAAAAATGAAAATATTGGTTTTATAATAAATATTAAATTGTAAGGAATTGAATTCATGTGCATACTTTAGATGTATAGCACGAACTGTGTGTTGTGTACATGACTTTTAAATAACAGAATTCAGTAGACTTTCTATCGTGATAAATTAATGTGGGTGATTTGTCAGTTCGTACTATTAAACACGGCGAAGTTTAAATCGGTTTAATGGGTGATAAATTAAAGTAACATGTGCCTCCTCAATAATTAACCCAGATTATGTAATCAAAATTATTTTTGTAAGGTGCCAGTGCAGCTAGTTCTATAGTTCCTACATATTATTATGTACTGCAGTTAGTTCTATAGTTCCTACCTACATGTTCTTATGTGCTGCAGCTAGTTCTATACTCCCTACCTACATACAGCTAGTTCTATAGTTCCTACATATTCTTATGTAATGCAGTTAGTTCTATACTTCCTACCTACATGTTCTTATGTGCTGCAGCTAGTTCTATACTCCCTACCTACATACAGCTAGTTCTATAGTTCCTACATATTCTTATGTAATGCAGTTAGTTCTATACTTCCTACCTACATACTCTTATGTAATGCAGCTAGTTCTATAATTCCTACATGTTCTTGTGTAATGCAATTACTCAAATTCAGATATCTGAAAGCGTTCTTATTGACTAAAGACTGGTCTAAAATAAACCGAGACGAGAACCAGAACGAAGACGGGAAGCGAAGAACGTGAACGTGAATATTTTTGATTCACAATAAACCGAAAACGCAAACGGTTATGCATATCGATATGTATGTCACTAATGATATATAAAGTCGATATTACGCATTCTGATGTTATTTGTGTAGGCCTATACTTGACGAATGGCATTCTCTCATGAGTAGGTCTACAAGCAAGCCAACATAAATACAGGTTAACCAACTTCGAAATTTAAGACACGGAATATTTAAGAATTCAATTCACGTGGTCGTCTGATCACATAGCCTACACGTAACGTATGTGTAATTTCCGCGTTAGTTGCAAGCAATGAATAGACAAGATATTATGTCACAGTCTCCTTGCTACAATATATACGACGACCAAAATTAGCTTTTTCATGACAACTGAATGAATCTAGTAGGCTGTGATCGGAAATGAGAACGGCAAAGTTAAAACTTGGCCAACTTTCCATTCCTGTTCCGGCAAGGTTCTCGTTAATTGTGAATGCTCACATTTGAATACATTCTCGTTTCAGTTCCCGGTATATTGTGAACCAGCCTAAAGTCTGTGAAAAATGTCAGTCAGTCCACCAAACGACCGATTGAAATAAAGTAGACCTACTTGTTGTCACCAGCCGCCGCTGCACGGTTCTGTTCTTGGCTCGGGCACCACAATGTTCTCTAATTAGAGAAATTTCAGTCTGAAGGACGTCGGGCTGCTAGCTCAGGTGATGATTTAGAGTAATGGTGAAATGAAAATAGTATACAATCGGAAGATTTACAGTTCTTGTAATCTTCGCTTCCATACACCAATGGTGGACTTGATGATGTTTCGTACATCATGAATCCAGCCGCATTTACTTAGTATTAAAAGGGTTTTTAATACATACATTGCGAGTCCCTAATATCACTATGAATTTTGATATTTATTTTGAAATGTGAGTTTCCAGAGCCAATTTCGGCCAGCGAGCAGGAATAGTTTGTTGTGAAAAGTCCGACACTTGATTCCGACGAATTTCATCGTGCTGTTCTAAAGTTCTATAAGGTTTGGAAATAACACAGGATATGGCTTGAATAATACGATTTATTGACTTGTTATTTATTGAAAATGACACACCTCAAGCAACCCTCTCGATATCTTATGATTTGTTGCAATCTTACCCGGAAATTGTTCATGACACGTTGGTTCGGACGAGTTTGACAGAACTGTAAAATGAAACGAGAGTAACAACAATAAAATTAAATGTTCTCTAGGCACTGCAAGAACGGCCAATACCCGGTGGAAAGGTAACCGACCGCATGATGTGCTGTATCTGCTAGAATCATCGTTGGCTTCTACTTTTTCAAGATGAATATGACAGAGTTATTACAATGAATGGTGAAAGACATCAGCAAATGTTGCAGACATTATTCAGAGACGCATTGAACAGGGACGACATTGGGTTTTAACAAGACCCATACTGCCAGAGACACTGCTGTTGTTGAGAAATCTTTTTCATGGACATTTATTTTTTTTTTGGCAATACCAGCTAGCCGGCTCGATCCCCAGACCTTATATTATAGGTGCAGATTTTTTTCTTGTGAGGATATCTGAAAAGAAGAGCATTTGAAACGATCCAGGATGTGAAGAACAGGACATAGGCATAAATCCAAGAAACCTATCTGATCCCACGTTCATTGCAGCGTGTGGTGAACAATTTCTGTGCAAGATTGCATAAATCCAAAAAATCAACCTAACCCACATCACGATATGACGCCAAACAGCTGATCTGTTATTATTTTTAAGCTGCCATGCGCGCTCTTGGGACATTTAACTAGAGAAACTTTTTTTTTTCATTTCTGCAGAACAAAATTTTCTACATTTTTCAACCTAAAAAATTGAATAACAGTAGCATTATTAAATATAGGCCTATTCACTCGAAATTCAAATGAATGCATGTAAAGTAACTTAGTAAAGAGTTACAAGTGAGCAAATTTTTAGGCCTGCGTTTCTTTTCATTTAAACAAGTTAGATATTATATTGATAAGCTGATAATTTTTAAAAATTCTCAGTCAGCTATTGAAATTATATTTGATAAATATTTTTTTTCAAATTTTCAACGGAGTGTTTTCAACATTTCCTCACTTACATTTGTTACAAGGTTCATTTGAGCTTCAGAAAATGAAAGAAATTCAAGGGATGATGAAGTTAACTCGTTTTATAGCAATATTTTTTTTTACGTTTATTGTCTCTGCTCTCTCCAAAAATTCAAATAAATATTTTAATCTTAATTTCGAAGACCTCTCATTTCTAGTCATTTAAATCATTTACAGGTACAAAAATAGAAGATAAACAGCAGTGTTCGTAGGTCCTGCTCCTTAAGCTTGGTAATAATTTCAAACAATACACATAAATAAATAAATATTTTGGATGAAACGACAAAATAACCCCTTCAGTGGACGGCCCTATAAAATTCTAAATTACAAACGAAATGGAAAATATTGTTCAGCGATGTGTAAGCAACCGAACAGACATTGAGATCCTGTAATGTCATTTATGCGAGATCGTGCGTATTTGCCTGGTTTCCGCACAGAACCAATACGCGGTAAGTGTGAAATTCCACATTCAGTATTACCAACATAACACACATAACAATATCCCACTTCTTACCGCTTAAGCGCGACATTCATTTTACTGCTTTAGGCTTTTAACATATTATTTTTAGAGACGTTTAACAAAGTAATAATTATAAATTGGAAACTTACCACTGCAATTTCACCTAAATTTCACTGTTAATTATTGTTTTTAAATATTTGCAAAAATTAAGTAAAGTCTACTACTCCACGAAACTTATTGCATTCCTGATACAAGTAACATTAAGGAAGCTGTGAAAAAATCAACAAGATTCCAGATGCCGATGTTATTACTGCAATATGTTATATAAATAATATTGTTAAAATATTAAAATGAAAAATAAATCATTACATAACCTTACCGTTTGTTTTAAGTTCGCATTTATAGACTGGGGGAAAAAAAGACGTATATCACGGCCTGCTGGAGTATAGTAAACACAGAAAACATTTTATAGCAACAATGTTGAAGAAAGATATTTTGGTTTTCCGAAGTTGCCGTCATTAAACAGAAACCAAGATGGAGATTTCATTGCAACTAATTAGAAATTCGTCTTTCAGGTATGTAATAAACGATTTTCGCACAAAATAATGTACGATACACGAGCGGTATGTTTGTTTTCATGTTCTCGGAAATTAAAAAAGCTCAATTACGTTTCGCTTTTTCAATCTTTTCCTCGAACATGAAAACGTCAACATACCGCTCTTGTAACGTATATTACTATTGTAATGACAGTACACTTCTCTGGACACACAGAAAATATGTATCACACATAATTTTAAACAAAGTGTTCTGTTTACCAATAAAGACTGATCACTAGCCAGGCGGGAGGACAAGCAAAAGAAATATTTTATTTTTAATAAGGATATAATATGCCTTAAATCTGTCAAATTTCGAATGACAGACTTCAAATGAACTGTTCTAATCTCGGAACGCGTGGAGAGGCCTTCTCAAGGGAGTGCGCATTCCATTAGACTTTTACATTCTCGCATTGCTGCGAAATTTTTCATCCACAGACAAAAAGAGTTCGAATACGTCAGCCGGCTTGCAGTAAATCTGTGCACTGGCAGACAAAACACGGTCTGGGTATACAGCGCAGCTATGAAAACATAGTAAATAACAATATCTTTATCCAGGGAAAAAACCGTATAAATTATTACAGTGTATTAAAAATAGCAAGTTCGCATTGTTGTAGGGAGAGCGGGCGTATATATCTTGTATGGTCTCGGGTTTTTTAAAAAGCCAAATAAAATGTCTCAATAATTTACGGACACACTATATCAGCCTGCAGCGCGGGTTGCTGCCATATCCATCGCCAGGCGCTCGCACTCTCAGCACGTACACTCCGACTGTCTTGTTAAATTACCTCCATATTTCCTAGCCATCCGCGGCCGGGGTTCCCCGGCTTTATGGGGCCCGGGTCTTCCTATTTATCACGCGATACATTTCCCCTGACGGCTCCATATGTTTAGATTACAGATGAACGCCCGAGTTGAAAACGGGGGAGGGAAATTTACTGGCAGCCCTGCCGGTGGAGGGGGGCATGCATACAGCTGATAGCGAGGGGGGAGGCCCCTGGAAATGGAATACTCACCCGGTCTGCCCCTCCCAAATAGGCAACGTGTTTAAACAGCTTCATAAAATGTCATGATCTACCCCACACGGACTCATAGCCCACTTTCCTGTAGAATGTAGATTTTAAACGACGTCGTAGCTTGTTAGATGGTTAACAGATAGCTGCTTGTTTCCTAGTTTATCGTATGGGTCGAACAGCAGCGCTTGTAGCTGCAGATCCAGCATACCCGGGTTTGATTCCCGATTGAATCGCTCTCCCACAAGAACTGTCGCTTGTCTATGATGTGCGGGGAGTTTCTTTGATTGGCATGTTCAATGTTGATAAGGACGGAAGTGATATCAGGAGCAGATGCTGTGTCTCTCTAGATGTCGGAGATTCCAAACAAAATCGTCTTTACATTGTGCGAAGTTGCGGCACCCGAAAATTTGGGATAATGATTATGTGAACATATCCTATCCACCGTTGTTAAGGTGAAAGGAAGTATCTGGTACTTTAATAATAATAATAATAATAATAATACTAATAATAATAATAATAATTTATTTAACCTGACAGAGTTAAGTCCATACGGCCTTTTCTAACACTCAACCAGGAGTAAAACTGCGTTACAAAAACACTACAAATTTACAAAGTACACTACAATTTTACACACAAAACTGAATAAGATAATAATAATAAAATGTAAACAACAAGTAAGTAGAAATCAGACATAACATATAACATACAGAAAGAAAGAAAAAAGCATAATAAAATGTGAACAGCAGCTCAAAATAAATGAGGCATACAAAGTATAAAAAAATAAGATAATAATAATAATAATAATAATAATAATGATAAAAATAAGAATAGTAATAATAATAATGATGAAAATAATAATAATTTATTTAACCTGGCAGAGTTAAGGCCATACGGCCTTTTCTAACACTCAACCAGGAGCAAAACTGCGTTACAAAAACACTACAAATTTACAAAGTACACTACAATTTTACACACAAAACTGAATAAGATAATAATAATAAAATGTAAACAACAAGTAAGTAGAAATCAGACATAATATATAACATACAGAAAGAAAGAAAAAAGCATAATAAAATGTGAACAGCAGGTCAAAATAAATGAGACATACAAAGTATAAAAAATAAGACAATTATTGGTAATAATAATAATAATAATAATAATAATGATAAAAATAAGAATAGTAATAATAATGATAATAATAATAGTAATAATACTAATAGTAGTAATAAAATAGTGTAGTACAAAGCATACAATGAATACAATATTTTTAAGTACACACAGTAAGGAAAATTATGATTATATATAGCTCAACTTATCACACTAGAGATATACTATACCATTATCGGAAAATATGAAAACAAAAATATAAAATAAGTTAAATATCACTAGAACATAAAAAAATGTGAATACGTGGAAACATACAATACAACACTGGTCATAACAGTAAGTTAGTTTGGCAACTCGCCATAAGGTAATTTTCTAACTTGGATTTGAAAGATTTCAATGTTCGGCAGCCCTTGACTTCAGGCGGCAGAGAGTTCCAGTGACGAGAAGTAGCAACAGTGAAAGATGACTAGCAATGGAAATATTTCACTTACCAATGATGCTACTAGCTGAATAACGAATTACGAGTTGTTAAACTGAGGTTTTGTGTAGAAGCTAGAGAGATGTTCGCAATGGATCGTAAAAATGACACTTCCAGTCACACCACTGGGGTAAGAACTGGAGATACTGTGCGTAGCTGTAATCTGCGGTGAAGGTTGAAGAATGCTGCGGGTTAGATATCCGCCATCTTCATTATAGGTTATCCTTAAACGATCTACAGTACAGTAATAAGTAGCCTACACCAACATCCAAATTTATGTAGGTACTTACTTTTTCAATTCGATAATTATTATTATATCTTTTTATAGCCTACTGAGTGCTTTTGCACCACCCTGATTACTGGAAGGCAGTTTTATCAATAAACAATCTGCAACTTGGTGACCCAAATAATGCGTAGTATGTATATATTTGTGCATTGAAAATTGTAAGAAATGTTTCTATTCCGTGTAATGTCTCCTGAGCTTCGTATCGCTCCTTTGAGCTACGCAACAGCTTTTGTAAGTTCAGAAAAACCACAAATTCTGTAACTTCCTAATGAGCGGCAGAAACAAGACTTCTTCTGCAAACGTTCATTCAGACAGCAGTGGGTACTCGGGTACCCTCAGTCTCCACATTTGATCCAGGTATCTTAATGTCGTCTATCATCTGTTATCTTCTTCTATTCCGATCTTTTTTCCCATTTACCTATCCTTCCACTTCATCCTTCAGTAGGTACTGTACTCCAACCACGAGAAAGTCTCTGCCGGATGAGACGAAGGAGGGTAATGCTGTGAATGAATGTTGATATCATAAGGTCACACACGTGGGTACTCTTATCTCTATCGGCTAGCTCTCACAGCACAAACCATAACATTGATACAGACATATTGATACTACCCTAGTTACAAAATTAGATCACAGTTAATCTCCTGGTCTTTTAATCTCTTCATACAGGAAATAATATATGCAGGAGAGCGCATGGTTTTTAAACTGGCGTTATAACAGTAATATCATCTATCTACTTTGTTCCAATAGATGAGGCAATAGTAAGCACATTCCTTTCACGGTTGATCTCCTGGTTGGAGAACTACTGTTGGTGACTCAGGAGAAGACGAGTGGAAAGAATGTGACCTTCTTGACTATCGCTGTTGATTATTATAAACATCGCTCAGGTAAGCATCCCAGTAGCCAGGTTATTACTCGTGCAGGAAACATGAGTAACAATGCGTATGGAAATTAAAGCTAAGTTGAACAGAAGGAGACCTAATGTTTCCGCTTACTGCAGTACAAATATTGCACGTGTTGTACGTTATCTGTTCACATCCCTTCCCCCTCAGCCCGCTCTCGTCTTCTCCTGAGTCACCGACAGTAGTTTCTTCTTAGCCAGTCGCCGAGTTAATTCCTTTTTCTCTTCCTGATCAGTTTCAGTACTATTCTTTCTTCATATTCTTTAAAGACATGTTCTACATGGTTCATTCGAAAATTAGTGACAGTGCCTCAAATTAAGAATCAGTGGTTATTTATCCACAATTGACGTGCCCAATATTACAGTTGTTAAAAGTAACCTCCTGCAGTATCACCTAGCCGTCTGGAAGCCTACGTATGTCGTCCACAGCGTCACTTTGTTCTAAGCTTCTAATTGGCTGCTCAGCTGTTATAATGGCCTGTCTGTTTATAAAGCGTACCCCTCTCAGTGGTTCTTTCGTTTAAGAAAAATATCGTAGCCTTAGAGACTCATCTGGAGAATACGGAGGATGTTCTAGAATTTCCCAGTTCCACCTGTGAAGTAGACTAAATTAACGACTTCGACAATCACGTGACAACGAGCACCATCGTGAAGCACAATGGGATGAGAGATTCCGGAGCATTGTTGGTCGTGACTGTAACATGCAGCATCCACGCGCATTGCATTTGGAACAGAACGAGTGATTCATACATAAACAACAATGAACATAACTTTGAGTGCGTCCTCTTTTCTACATTTTTTTTGGGCTTACGACATTGCAGATAAGTCTTATGACTACAGTCACTGCAGATAGAGTATTCATTTCATTTAACGTTCTGGCCAACGGCAGGTCTTTCACTGGAAACCCAGCTTTCTCAAATCTTTCCTATTTTTGCCTTCCTCTTCGTTTCCTCATAACATAGAGTATAAATTATATTATTACCTTATAACTTAGCCTACAAATAACACACATCAGGAGCCACCGACGTAGCTCAGTCGGCTAAGGCGCTTGCCTGCCGTCCCGGAGTTGCGCTTGGGCGCGAGTTCGATTCCGGCGTGGGCTGATTGCCTGGTTGGGTTTTTTCCGAGATTTTCCCCAACCGAAAGGCAAATACCGGGTAATCTGTGGCGAATCTTCGGCCTCATCACGCCAAATACCATGTCGTTATCACCAATTCCATCGACGCTAAATAACCTCGTAGTTGATACAGTGTCGTTAAGTAACCAAGCAGAGAAAAAACCACTCATCAGACACCGCTTCATTCCATACTACCAGTTTACATTAGTTACCTCTACGGAAGCTGAATACTACCAATGTTGCCAATAATTTTTAATGATCTACGTACCTATAATATGGTTTGTGCGAGATCGTGCGTATTTGCTTGGTTTCGGCACAAAACCAATCCGCGGTAAGTCTAAAATTCCACATTCAATATTCCCAACCTAACACACATAACAATTTCCCTCTTCTTACCGCTTAAGTGACATATTGATTTTACTGCTTTAGGCTTTTAACATATTATTTTTAGAGACGTTCGATATAGTAATAATTATAAATTGGAAACTTACCACTACAATTTCACCTAAATTCCACTGTTAATTATTGTTTTTAAATATTTGCAAAAACTAAGTAAACTCTACAACTCCACTAAAGGTACTGCATTCGTGATGCAAGTAACATTAAGGAAGCCGTTTGTTTTAAGTTCGCATTTATAGACTGGGGGAAAAAAAAAGACAGACGTACATCACGGCCTGCTGAAGTATAGTAAGCACAGAAAACATTTTAAAGTAACAATGTTGAAGATAGATATTTTTGTTTTGCAAATTTGCCGTCATTTAACAGAAACCAAGATGGAGATTTCATTGCAACTAATTAGAAATTGCTCTTTCAGGTATGTAATAAACGATCTTCGCACAAAATAATGCACGATACACAAGCGGTAGCCTATGTTTTCTTTCAATTCTCGAAAATTAAAAAAGCTCAACTACGTTTCGCTTTTTCAAACTTTTCCTCGAACATGAAAACTTCAATATGCCGCTCTTGTAACGCATATTACTATTTCTTTGTTGCTTAATGTTCCGCAAGACAAGAATTCGAAAAGACAATAGGCAGTCCATTTTGAGAATATTTGAAATGGAAACTTGTAATTTTTATTGAATATTTTTATAGTTACGTGAGTGTCTAATGGGAATCAGGCTATTGGGCACGGAGCTAAGAGCATCTCGGCACTTGATTGGTCTCGTCGCTGATCACAAGCAACAAGACTGTCAGCGTGGGACATGAAGCTTGGCGCAACATGGCATCGATTCGTTTTGGCGAACTTTAAAACGATTCTCAACGCCGGGGACTATGGAGCACGCCCCCCCCCCACCACCTCCAAAAAGTGAAAGACAAAGTGAGGGGGAAGGTTAGCAAACCGGCATGAAAAATGAATGAAATATACGCCATGTATTATTCAACAGAATTGCCCCATATTTCATTCGTGAAATAGAGAGAACCTCGCTCTGGTTTAAGAAGGAAGCCGGCCGAATATTTATGTGGACCAAGTTTGAAAAATTGAAATCCGGGAATAGGTTTTGTCCAAGTCTGTATAATGTAATATATCGGGCCCATTATTTTCATTCTTCTGTATAATGTAATAAAATATAATAAAAACACCTGAATTGCAACCAGCACTAAAAAGAGTTTTAAACTGTTAATATTTTACGACCGAAAAGGAAATAATTGTTGTATGACATGCCAGGTATACTCGACACAGATTTGTTGTCGTGGCAACATCGGAGTCTGGAGAAACTGGATCGTGAATCATTTAATTAATGCGTGATATGTATAAGAAAGAGAGTCATGCAATTACACAATTTCTGTTTTATCATTAGAAATGAGAATAATATGCGTGTTTATATCCAAGCATCATAACTTGATAGGCCTAATTAGCAGGGGCGGCTCGTCCATAAGAGCTGCGGAGCTGCAGCACTCCCTGCTTTAACAGGAAAATAAAAATAATATTTATTTTAATTTGTAGAAGAATTGTTACAGTTTTATTGGTAAATTGCTTTATATTTCAGCTGGCCGGGAATATGTACTATTATCTTGTGCATAATCTTTTTGCGCGTCGACTGTATTGGAATTGACACTGCATTCAAAGTCGTCCTGGGATCTGCAGGGTGGGACAGCTCATAGAGTGTGTGTCTTGCACGGTCAGGGGGTAGAGAGGTGAAGGGAAGCAGAGGGAAACTGCCGCTGTTTAAAACCCATATTTCGCTGCAGTGGCTTGCAGAGCCAGGCCACAAGGGAAGATCTTTCCCTGGTGTATTTCGTGGGTTGCTACAGTTCGTGAGTAATCTAAACGAACCTCTCAAAAATCATTTGGAACATGCCACTGTTTAAAGGCATTCTAAAACAATTCAGAATGAACTGGTAGATTGCATGTGGAGTGTCTGCCGATCTGAAATTCAGACTGAAATCGATGATATTAGTTTTTTTTTTTTTTTTTAGCGATTATGGCAAATGATGCCGCAGACATCTCCCAACTAAGTCAGGAAGTTTTGATTTTTCGATATGTAGTGCATTTATTTTTTGTCCTATACTTCTTAGTAATGGTATCAAGAAGTGAAATTTGTATGTACCAAAATCTACTGCAGCTCACCCAGTCCACAAGTTCACGAGCCGCCACTGCTAATTAGCTTCATGTTGAGTGTTTAATAGCGACTACTGACGCACGGTTGTTAGTTCATAGGCCTATAGGTACTCGTATATGCGTATTTTGTACGTCAGTGTGTTCTTCAATTTGAAGAGTAGATTCATTTCGTGCATGTACTCGTATTTGTCATGTTTCCAGTAAATGTTGCTTCTTGTGTTTCCTGGACTGTTGGAAGCATTTTAAGTAATGCAGAAAACGTTAACACCAATAAAACATTTAATAGAAATAAACAAAGCAAATTAATAAATTAGCGAATGAGCGAATGAATGAATAAAATAGCTACGCCAACAAATATAACATTTAAAGAAGTTTAAGAGTATCACCCACTATATTTAATATGTAATGTAAATGACATTGCAAACAACAAGCAGAAGCTGTACTAATATTCGATTTAAGTGTCCGTATATTAAATACTAGCCGTACCCGTGCGCTCCGCTGCACCCGTTAGAAATAAATATAAAGTAACTACATAATTAAAATAGGACATTTGATCCAGGGAACATTCGTGTTTGATAGAAGGATAAATCGTTTAATATGTTACTTAATTTAAATTGTATTTAAATAATCAAAATGGAATCATTTTGGTCCAGAGACACTCATTTGGTGCAATGACAATTCCTTTAACATGTTTCTTAATTGTTATTACATGCAACCATAGTTTAATGAAGATTGACATATATTTTAGTTTTAATGTGTAAACTTTATTTTACTTGTTATATGTTTCCATTGAATTATGGTAATAACTTAATTTTAACTCTTGTTTTCTACGTATTCAGTAAATGGCGCTTGGCCCACTATGGTTCTGAACCCTTCAAATAACTTAAATTATATTATATTATATTATATTATATTATATTATATTATATTATATTATATTATATAAAAAGTGTGTTGATAACGGATGTACCCCGATAAGTAAGTTTTCAATTTGTTATGGGGGCTCTTGAATCTCAGGAGGAACAAATTTTATTTTACACCAGGGCAACATAATCTGCTTAGCTCATTACCCAAATTTTTTGCATTGCATTTAATGCATATGTATTTTATGTATTTTAGTTCGATTCAATTGAGCATACTTAAAATTTGGATTATAAAATAATGGAATGCTAAGCTAGCATATTATTACTGCATACTAAATCAATACACTCTTGTGGTTCGTTAATTCTCTGAGATAAACATTATTTTAAGAAATACAGGAAACGAATACACAGAATGGCCTATCAAGTTGTTTGTGCATAAGAAGATATTTTAATCTTACCTGTCCTCAATTCACTCCGAAGTTACTGTAATAACATTATAGCATTATGTCCATACAGAGAAACTACACTTTCCAATGGTGAAATAATAATTAATTACACAAATCGGTTAATTTAGCTTCCGATATTACTTCATACAAACACAGAAACATTTTCTGTAGACTATGATTCATAGCTTTCGATTGTTGTTGACCTAGGCCCCTTATAGACGAAGTCATTTGTTTATTTCATTACACGGCCTTAGATGGTAGTTATTTTAATTTTAAAACTCGTTTATCTCATTAAATATCAGTCCTATCAAAATTTTTCAAAGAATAAAACTTATCGGAAAAGATTTTTAAAGAAATTGTTGTTATGTTACAGTTTTCATAAAAATCAATAATAAGCGAGATATTCCGATTTATTTAATTCAGGCCCCCTTATAACCCCCCTTTTAAATAATGTATTTTGAATGCCATATAGCCTATAATCTAAGTTACAACGAACTTAATTTATATTCCAATTTTCATCGAAATCCGTTCAGCCATTATCGCGTGAAAAGGTAACAAACATACATACAGACAGACAGACATACATACAAACAAAAATAAAAAAAAGCGATTTTCGGTTTTAGGGTGGTTAATTATGTATGTTAGGACCAATTATTTTTGGAAAATCGAAAATTACCAGAAAAATTTCGGCTACAGATTTATTATTAGTATAGATGTGCCGGTGATTTGGTGGCTTTTCAAAATATAGCCTATATATATATATATATATATATATATATATATATATATATATATATATATATATATATATTTTTTTTTTTTTTTTTTTTTTAAAAGCTGTGTTCATGGTACGAGCACAATACATTTTAAATGTCTTAATTTTAGTTTTACTTTAAAAGGGAAGCCATCACTTACAAAAAATAAATGCGATTCATAATAATATCATGTCGGCTACAATCCTGTGTCAGGTAAATTTCAGAACATTACGGGCGCCATTCAGGCCCGCGCCAAGTCCCGTAGGATTTGCAGTGCCGTGTGCGGGAAGCAATACTTGAGTGAGGAAATTATAAATGAGGTGTTTATTCGTACAAACCTCATATTCAAGGACTAGGCCCGACGCCTTTTCTCCGGTTGTCTGTCTCTGCTCTTGGAGTCTGAAGCCACGAACCTATGGTCCAATGCAAATGTTGTGAACTTTAAAGACACGTCAGCTGTCTGTCCACACTTCTGAATTATTGCACGGACTGACTTCCTCCCACGTTCACTACGAGTCAACTCAATGGGGAAAGACGAACTTGCAATATGACGATTGTTACTTAAAAATTAACCTAATTAAAAATATATATTATTTTAATGTACCGAAGTACATATGATATTTCCATGCAGACATTCTGCGTCGTCATACGATGAAAGAGTAATGGAACGGAGAAAAACTCTCTCCGGCGCTGGGATTTGAACCCGGGTTTTCAGCTCTACGTGCTGATGTTTTATCCACTAAGCCACACCGGATACAACCCCGGCGTCGGACAGAATCGTCTTAGATTAAGCTCCAACTCTTGGGTTCCCTCTAATGGCCGCCCTCTGCACTACGTCATAGATGTGTATGAACGTAGGACCGAAGTCCACACATGTGCTGAGGTGCACTCGTTATGAGTGACTAGTTTCAACTAATTAAAAAAGCTATTTACTTCAATTAGGCTCTAAGGACAGACGGAATATTGCCATTATAATTTACCTCCATTCGAAAACTTCCTGAGACAAAATAAGCCAAACTAAACCCTTGGGAACACTCTTTGTGAAAAAAAAATGCTACTTTATGCAAATTCCTAAGTATTCAGTAAGAGTTTCTTTCTCACGAAATAATTTGTGTACAACTTCAGACTGGAATTGTTCGCTATTTGTAATTAAACATTGTCTGCTTTCCACAGTCAGGTTTAAAGACTGCTTTTGTAATCGCATGCGGATTGGTCTAATTATTTTTCTCGTAAACAGTAAGCAACTAATGTCATTCCCTTCGTGTCGTTCTTAAATGCCGTTGTTTTTTTAATGGCGAACTGACACCACATACGTTATTGTACGAAGAGCTACATCATGGGAATGCAGCAGGTCGACGTTTCGTCTTCTTATTTGGGTAGAAATAAATTATTCCGTTTTTGCCTGCCTTGTGAACAGAATTGTTTCATATTGTTGACATCGATTATTTCGACCGCTTTTCGCACTCGGATGCACCGTAATTGTATCCTCCACACGGTTTCTACTGTGTTTCTACTCGAGATTAATTTTGATTGCAGGATAGGACTCCTTCAAGTGTCACATATTATGTTCTGATGTGACAGGAGCCCGATATATTGTGGGGAACATTATTTCTTATTGAGCTCCTTCAGTCACGAATACTTCGTATTGTGCTTGATCTGTTGATAATGGGATAAAATGTGATTTTCCAAAGACAAAAGCACGGCGTAAAAATGCTCAAGACCTTTGAATAGTTCTTCTTGGAGACCAGTAACAACAAAAGAAGTACCGTACTAAAATTTGATGCTGAACTTTCTACCTCCTGTAGTTTAGATTTATTTATTTATTTATTTATTTATTTATTTATTTATTTATTTATTTATTTATTTATTTATTTATTTATTTATTTATTTAACCTGGTAGAGGTAAGGCCATCAGGCCTTCTCTTCCCTCTACCAGGGGATTACAACTACATTATTAAGAATACAATTACAATTATAATTACAATTAATATTAAATTTACAAATACAATAAAAATCAAAGCACTAAAAGATTAACTGTTTAATAAAAGCTAGACAGTTTATTGTAAAAGCTAAGAAGAGAGAAGCATTTCTTTTATTGATTAAGTAAAAAATTAAACCTACTCTACTCAGTAAGAAAATGCTTAATAAGCTTGTTTTTGAACGCTACTAAATTCCGACAGTCTCTGATGTCACTGGGTAGGGTATTCCACAAGCGCGAGAGCGAGATTGTGTATGATGATGAATACGATGATGTCTTATGTGTTGGTATGGCTAGTATGCGGCTATTTTGCGTGCGTGTGAAGAGATTGTGATATGATGACAGGTAACTGAAACGGGAGGCAAGGTAGGTAGGTGTAGAAGTGTGAAGGACTTGGAAAAGGAGAACAAGAGAATAAAAATTTCTACGTTCGTTAAGCCGTAGCCAGTTTAGAGTTTGGAAGGATGGGGTAATGTGGTCAGCGCGACGGACATCGCAGACGAAGCGAACACAAGAATTATGAACACGTTGTAATTTTTGCGACTGGTTGACATTGAGGTCAGTCAGATATGTATGATCTATCCAATAGATTTATAAAGCAAGTTATAAATGGACCACATTCTGCAGAAAAAAAAAAAACCCCGGTTTATGCATTTGAATGCCATTTGTGGACTGACCAAGAAAACATTGGCACCAGTTACTGAAATATCTCGTCTGCAGAATGGAACCATGTGTGTTGGTTCCTTTCAGCAGAATGGAAGTTATGTGAATTGGTTTCTTTTAGTAGAATGAACAAGCACTGTGGGATCAGCTGTTTGCTAAACTTTATGGTATTGAGAGATTGTGTTTGTCGTGAATAAAGTTTCAGAATTACTTACTTAAAAGGAAGGGGCAAAGGCTTGTACAATTATGTACCTTAGAAAATGAAAATGAGAATATTATTGAGTTCAGTTGTGTATCGTTTGAAGGAGAATATGCTGAAATTGATATTAATAGAAGCAAAAGTGGTCGACCATCAGTAGGTCTATGTGATGAACTAATTCCTTTGTGGCTTAATGGTAGAACAACAGCAATTCCAAAGCTTCGCGATCTATAGATCTAAAACCTGATGACGCAAAGGATTTCTACACTGCTTTGACTGCAGATTCATATCTGGGGCTGATATTGATGGATTATAAGAACTACAGGCACATCATTTTATTTTTACTTCAATTTTTATTGTACCTGAGTTTTTGAATGTACTTCACTCCCACCTCTTCAACCGTCTTCCACACAGATCCAAGACCACATATACAGTCATAGTAGCCACAGTACGTTCCAAAAATATGTTCGCATTTTCCAGTGACGAAAGAGCTTTCAATATTGAATCATTTTCGCACAGGTACTGTCGTCCATTTGCCTACGTCGTATCCCGATTTCCCCAACCAGCTTTTATTCTCCAGCTAGTGGCTAGGCTGTCTTAGCTCTTTTCTGAGAACATTAATTTCTGTTAGGAATTGGACGTCTACGTAATATTATACAACTGTTTAAAATAACTTAAATAAAAGGGCATCGTTAAGTAATTAACTGTCACGTGATTTCCCTCCTTTCTACGACCCTACGACATAACCACTTGGACAGACAGTAGATAGTATGTCTGAGTAATTTTATCTTTTTGGGCAGAAGTGAAGATTGAATTTACAGTACGTAAGGTACTCTTTTATAGAGTAGGTACAGAATTATTTCAACATGAGTTACTAGTACGAAGAACTGGTAATTGGAATTAAGTACAATATGCTATAGTGCGATAATATACACATTAGAACTGAAGCCTGTATCGAAATGTGTTTAGATATCCATATTATGATTGTTTTTGAATTTAACTTCATTCTCTATATTGTACGCTAATTTGCTGTAGACAGTATAATATACTCTGCATAATGAATACGTCCACATGGACAGCTCAGTTCGTGAGTAAAAACACTTATTGTTAATACTGTACTGTATTTTGATTAAACAAAAACCTAATGAAAATGATTAAACTCAAAATCGCAATATTTCCTAGTTTACATAAATGGATGAACTACTTTTCTTCCCTCCTATACCTAGTAAAGTGATTTGTTTGTATATTACGTCAGTATCATCGAACTCCAGTCGTGGAAGGGGATAGCAAACGGGGTTGATCCAGAGGTATAGCCAAGTTAATATTAAAAATGTTAGTAAAAATAAAATGATGTCCCTGTAGATTTGGAAGATGAGTAAATTATATTAATTTTGTCATTAGGACAGAACTTTATTTTTCTTTATCATGTTATTTTCTTTCATTGCTTCGCGATAATAATGATTGTCATTATTGTTGTTGTTATTATTTTTTTTCTGTAAAGTTTTGTGTAATTTTTGTGGTTTAAGAGAAACATGTGTGGAAATTTGATATGTATAAATTGAATATTACACTTCAGTAGACCTAATGATTGTCCGGTGGGCGAACAAAAGGGCTTAAGTAATTATTTTTGTGATATAAGATTTCCTTCATTTAACCGTTTCCTAAAAGAGATCCTAAAACCAGGACGCCAACAATAAAGAAAATCATGAAATAGCCGAAACATGCCACTTTTCGGATTTACAGAAGTTGTTAAAATATTTGAAAATTCCTTCTGTAAATTTTGCATAGAGTGACTTAAGCCCTTTTGCCCGCCCACCAGAGAATTCGCATAATGCGTCTATTTTAATATGACAGCTAACTGTATGCATCTATTTGTGAAATTTTTTATTTTCCTTTAACTTCAACTCAATGTCACTCAACTTTAGAAGTGTGTGATTTGGTTCCTTTCTGCAGAATGTGATACAAATATAGTGACTATTATTCCTCTGACTTTTCTATTTTGCTTATGCATTGAAAATCATATCATTCCTGAATGCTTAAAATTATCAAAAGTAGTTACAATTTTTTAAACGTGGAGGTAGGGCTACGCTATCTAATTATAGACCTACAAGTTTGGTTGCAATATTTTCAAAATCTTATTCTCTAATGTATAAACAAGCATTAAGTTTTTTAATCGATGTAGGCTAATATTATTACATCCAAACAATTTGGTTTCCAGAAAGGAAAATCAACTACATTAGCAATAGAATACCGAGATGAAGTATTATGATGGCTTTCGAAGATACACGTTATGTACCTAACCAAGGCTTTGATTGAATATCGCGTGAGTTACGTTTGTTCAGAGTCGTATTAAGAGCTAGTCACTTGAATTTATTACAAATAGTGAATGTAATAAAAAACTACGATGTTACCTCGGTTAATAATAATATTGCAAGGATCTATTTTGGATCCTCTTTTATTTATTATTGTAATTGATGATGTAGCTGCCAACTTATCTTTTGAACTGATCATTCATACCGACGGTACCACAGTAGTGGTTCAGAATTGTGATATTAAATAGCTGGATTTACTTAAACATGCGTTTACAGTAACTAGCCAGTGGTTTTCTGCTAATGGACTTCTATGTAGGCTAATGAGGAATAGATTCGAGATTATGTATTTGGTTTGACTAATTTAGCTGACAATGATGTCCTTAATGTTATTAGAATTTCACTTAGTTTCAAAGTTGTCATGGAAAACCCATATGGACAGTATTTGTGCAGAGATATCAAGAGTTACATTTTTGTCTTAAGAAAATTGAAATCCTGGGTACCAAAATAATTTTTATAAACGTATACTTTGTTCTATTTCAATCTCGCATTAACTACGGAGTATAAAATATATGGAGTCATTCTACAGATGCAAAAAAAAAAAAAAATCGTATTGCTTCAAAAGAAAGCATTTATGGTAATGCTGAGCAGAAATTACAAAGAAATTGTAAAGTATTTTAAAAATAATAAGCGTGCATGATATTATATATTTATTCAACTTTAATTCATATGAAGAATAATTTTCGGGATTGTAATAAAAGATCAGATATTCACATAATTAATACTTGTACGAGAAATACATTAGATATTAACACAGATTCAATGAGCCTAAACACAAGTTTCATGGAGTTACATCTATATTAATAATAAATCTGTAACCAATGAGCGAATCGGATTATGTTGTGCTTTTGAAAAAGTTGTTCATCCTGAGATTCAAGAGCCCCCACAACCAATTAAAGACTTACTAATAGGAGTACATCCGTTATCAACACACTTTTTATATAATATGAGGCAGTACAACACCTTATTTCAAGTGGCAACGTTTGGTGCAAAAGAAATATATAAAGTCAATTCTACGCCATCATTTAAAATTCAAGCATAGGCTTATTATTTAATTGGAAATCTTCTTCCAGTTGAGAGTAAGAGCCTTCAGTTCTTACAAGTACATTTCATTTCAGACGCTGACCAATGTCTATTAGGTGTAATACAGTATCAATCTTAAAAGTAGAATTGACTGAACTACTCCAGGAAGTATTGCATGATAACAGTTATATTCATAGGTTTAAATACAACTTTCAAAATGATTCAGGAGCAAACGACTTACAGCATACAAAAAGCTATTATTCACTAAGTAATTACAAAACTGTGTTTAGATTTAAGTCAATATTTATTTCTAACAAGTGCAACGAAGCGCACGGTATGGCTAGTTTTACAATAAAAGCCGTCTTCAACAACATTAGATCTACACTAAATACTAAATGTATCTAGAGGCGTATTTATTATTCACGAATGGCTGGTTACAAGAACGTTCTAGAAATTTATGGGTTATGAAAGGACCTCTCTTTGTAAATGGACTGCTGTAATTTTTTGACGATATCTAATACTGACTTTTGACATAATAAAACTATTGTATTGAATTGTATTGTACACTCTTATCCATTCCGAAGGAAGTCATAGGCCTATTAAAGGTTCGCATGGCCAGATTTGAAGCGCATGCGCCGTAAGCCTGACAACGTCTGCTTCACTTTAATGATTAACGTTCTTCTCTCGATATTAACACGTCAATGTTTCAGTGGCTTTCAATAATTCTCTATATTTAAGAATTGAACACAAAAATGTTTGCAACGTGTGTTAAAAGTTTGATAGGCCGTCATGTATGCAGCCCGCCTGACAGATATACGCGATCGTGATTCAACTGTCAATAAGCGGGCAAACTGTGACTCTTATGCTATTGCAGTTTGAGTGACACACTTTAAAAGATAACGCCCTCCCATGTAATTTTTTGTGTGTTCCATTCGGCACAATCCATCTGGCAGGCATCGTGTTTCTGTCACAAATGGACAAGTTATGACATTGCTAATGACATCTTCCTCCCCCCTCTAAACCCGCCCGACACATCAGCTGACATAGAGGCTTCCCCTGTATGACAGGCAACCGGTTTGACACGCAGCAAGGGTTCTGCTGTCACAATAAAACTGGATGACTCCCCAGCCTGGCGGTGCAGCGATGCATCCTCCGTGGGAGGGGAAAAATCTCCTTCGTAATTGCTCTGCCCTAATTAACGATGGATAATTTGCAAACTGATTGATATGCAAGCTTGTGGAACCTCCTTCGGACCCCCCGCACGCCTTTATGACATAATTTCAAAATCAGGCACCACAAATTCCCTGTTAACATTTTCCCATCTCCTGTAAATTAGACTTCCCAGCCCACAGCAGATCCAATTTGTATCGTTTTGTTAATTTTCTGTCGTACAGAGAAACACCTGTGAGAACTAAATTCACTTTACATGATGTAATCGTGAATAGATTCGTCCATATTTCATTTCATGTTTTGATGAAAACATCCGTCAGAACTATACTATTCTTATATAAAGGGATTACCAACAGATTTGTCCTTTTTCTTCTGAAATTTGTAATAGAATTTCATGTGCATAGGTTATCACCCTCTACCAGAATTCCTAGCTTAGAGGACTGGAATGTTCTTTAAAGACAAAAAACAGTTATGCCGTAGATGATGTTCCTTACTTTGACTTTCTGGAAGTTAGTCTATGTGACGTACAGTTCTGACGAGGATGTGTAACGAAATGATCAAATTTCAATGAAACTATGACAAGAGAAAGAAAAAAGTAATATTTTAGTAAATGTAATGATTGTAAATGAATGAAAAGGAGTGAGATAATAGCCATCCTGCAGAAATCAAAATATTAAGAGCAGTAAAGAAATATACAAAATTGAATAAGGTAAAAAACGGAAATATTAGAGATTAATTGAAAGAATATTCGCCATAGAAAAAGAAAAGATGAACGCATAGATATAGATATTACTGGAAAATTTCAAAGAGCAAACAATAGAGAGAAGAACCGAGAAAGAGGTGGACTGGTGGTACGTCAGGATCACGAAGTGGTTCGTGGTTTTCCAGCAAGCTCAATTTCAACTTAGAGATTTATATACTGTATTTCTCAGTTGCAACTATTCGTATATGAGATGCAAGGCGAGACTAGTGCTTCGTGTGTATAACCTCTTTAGCACTTTTTGAGGGAAGAGGAGGATAAATTCGAATTTTCTTTTGTAATTGATGCACAACTTTATTTATTTATTACAACCGTACCCGTGCACCTGTTAGAAATAAATATAAAGTAATTACACAATTAAAATAGGACGTTTGATCCAGGGAACAACTTTTACAACAGTGCAAGATAATCTGCTTCGCTCATTACCCAATTTTTTTGCATTGCATTTATTGCATATATATATTTTATGTATTTCAACACGATTCAATTGAGCATAGTTAAAATTTGAATTACAAAATAATGGATTGCTAAGCTAACGTACTATTACTGCATACTAAATCAATACACTCTCGTTGTTCGTTAATTCTCTGAGATTAAAATGAGTGTACATAAATATTATTTTAAGAAATACAGGAAACGAATGTACAGAATAGCCTATCAAGTTTTCTGTGCATAAGAAGCTATTTTAATCTTTCCTGTCCTCGATTTACTCAGACGTTACTGTAATAACATTATAGCAATATGTCCCTCTAGAGAAACTACACTTTCCAATGGTGAAATAATAATTAATTATACAAATCGGTTAATTTAGCTTCCGATATTACTTCATAGAAACACAGAAACATTCTCTGTAGGCTATGTTTAATAGCTTTCGATTGTTGTTGTTCAAGGCCCCTTATAGACGAAGTCATTTGTTCTTAATTCATTGCACCGTCCTTAGGTGGCGTTATTTTAATTTTAAAACTCACTTATCTCATTAAATATCAGTCCTATCAAAATTTTGTAAAGAATAAAACTAATCGGAAATCATTTTTGAAGAAACTTTTGTTATGTAACATTTTTTCACAAAAATCAATAATAAGCGAGATATTTCAATTTATTTAATTCAGGTCCCCTTATTACCCCCCTTTTAAATAAAATATTTTGAATGCCATATAGCCTAAAATCTAAGTTACAACGAACTTAATTTATATTCCAATTTTCATATAAATCGGTTCAGCCATTATCGCGTGAAAAGGTAACAAACATACAGACAGACATACAAACAAAAATTTCAAAAAAGCGATTTTCGGTTTCAGGGTGGTTAATTATATATGTTAGGACCAATTATTTTTGGAAAATTGAAAATTACCAGAAAAATTTCGGCTACAGATTTATTATTAGTATAGATTATTATTATTATTATTATTATTTTTTTGTATTTAGAAATATGATTGTTGCAACAACTTATTCGAGATTTAGTTTTTTAAAAACAGAACAGGATACAGTAAATAATTCACTAGAATGGATAATATCTCAGCCATTTTCAAAGATAAATTCAAGATTTCTATGACACTTTACTCCTTAAAGCACGTTCTTTAAAATGTCTGTACTATAATGTGATATTGGTTTTAAAAATTATAAGATAATCAATTAAATTTTAAGAATGGATTTTATAGGTACTTTTAGGGTATAGAAATATGTAGGTATATTTTTCAAATGCAACAAAATAAGAAATTTCTATTACAGAGACATGTTTCTTAATAGTTGCAGGTCTATACAAATATCACGGATGTACCATTAACAGTTCCGAAGATATAGGCCTATAAATAAAAAAATCAAAGTTTAGTTTCATTTAAAATCCTGTGCTCCATGTCTTTAAAAATGCCCTCACAGCACACGATAAGCCATAAAAGTGCCTTAAATTTCATGTAATGATTTATTTTACATATGTTGTTGTTCAGTCAACTGTCCGAAGACAGGTCTGAACCTTACAAATGATACCAAAATGGCACCACTTATGAGGCAACTAGGCCAGGAAATAATGGAGTAGCAGTTCCTAACCTCCTTATAGAGTGTTAATGTGTCTGAATTTTATATCTGAAAGAGTTCAACATTTTTGAAATTGTAATTTGGTGTAGGCCTATTATTTTTTTAAGAAAGTGAAATATTTTTCCTCTATTTTCATAACAGAGAGTGATCAATTAATATTTTGAAACGTAACTCTTATGGATGCTTGTCTTTTACAAAATTTATCTCAGTAAGTTTTTGATTGGAGGCATAATTTTGTAGATATATATTTGCATATACTCTTCTCATTAAACACTTGCTTTAACTTGCTGGGAATGAGTTACAAAGTTTTACGAACAAAGCAAAATAAATGCAACAAATATTGAGCACAGTGTATTAAGTTTTCAAAGCTAATCAGGTTCAAAAAGTACAATATGCAACACCTTCGCAGTTCTGACTTTACTTTGTGGCAGCTATATTTAAACACTTTCAAAAACAACATTAAATACTGCAGAGAAGGGATTGTTTTTAGGTAAATAGCTGGATACAGTTTGTTAGGACATAAAAAGAATTAAGAAATGTTGCAAGAATCAGAAATTACATCTATTTTGGAAACAATAAGAAATTAATTACAAGTGAAACTGGAAGCAACTTATAGGCCTACATGTATTAGGAATGAAAGCAGAATCTTTCTACAGACTATCAATTGCACACCCGGAGGAAAGAAGCCATCTTGTCTAGAACTGTAAAGAATTAATAGTATGATAATGATACCTCGAACTTTCACTTGAAGCATATACTTACACAGACGGTTCAAATTTGATCCTAACTTTATTTTATTTGCAAACACTTCATAATTGTAGCTCTGATTATTTTTCAAAATATTTCCGCAGCTTATCATCGATACAGTTTTGCCAGCGACAAGGAGCTTCTTGCAAGAATTTCTTTCATCGTCAGGTCCTTTGTTGCAAATGTTTTGCCTCCTAAGCATTTCTTCAGCAACGGTCCAAACAGTTGACTGTGCTGGTATGCGATATTTCCCAGCCGAGTTCAGTAAGAGAATCGTGTGATTTTTGCGCAGTGAGGATGGGTCTCGTTAACATTGTTAAATATTGCTACATTCTGCTGAAGCGTGTCGTGTTCGTCAACTTCACAGATGATTTCATTTTAACGTATTGGTAGTGGCGAATCTCACAGTTTCCATTCCTTCCTTGCAGTCTTGGTTCCATTAGTGTACTGTCCTGTGCCTAAGTCTCATCGATACCAGGGGCGGCCCGTCCTTATGTGCTACAGTGCTACAGCACAATGATAATTTTTGCTCAAATAATGTATTTGCAGTACCACCCTAGTATCTGATCTGCCATTTGACAATTTCCCGTGGTTATGTTCATGACGCGTTATAGAGTGTTTACTCTTCGCTCTTAGCTCTTTGGTGCCTCAGGGGGTTCGTTGTGCTACTCAAAGCTCTACATGAGAATGTAGACAATTAATGCGCATGTGCGAAGCTGAAATCACTGCCCTGATTGGCTATTTTTACGCGGGGAAGTGCTGTAGTCAGCTTCAGCACAACACAGCTTGGAGATTGCAAAAGTAAAGCGTAACGAGAGAATGCTTGTTTGTGGAAGAACTCGGAACTATGTACAATGTGTTTGGTAATTCAAGTATCCGACTGCTGCTGCCATCTACCTGTTTTTTGAGGTTCCTCCTGAATCAGTTAGCAAGAGACGGAAAATGGAATCCCAGAAAACTGAAGCCAAGGAAGTATATGACCGTATAATTCAGGAAACTACTCATCGTTTCCAGTCTTTAAGCTACCTAGACGCAACAAAATTGTTAAACAGCAAATTTTCTGGCAATTTTTCGCATAGCTTAATTTTCCTGAACGCGAACTTGAAGTTGCTGTCAACAGCTATACTGTACTGAACAAAAGAGTGTTAAAGACACAACTTTGAGTTCTATACGGAACACCTGCCTTCCGGAATATAGATGGCTTTCAATTGTTACGTTACATAGCCTCCAACAACTCACAGGATCCATTCTGTGAAATAACGAAGTTGTTTAAATATTCTGGTTACAACACCAATGACCACTGCTGAGCCAGAAAGACGTTTTTCTTGCTTAAAACGTATAAAAACGTTTTTAAGGAACTCTATGTCCCAGGATCGCCTCACTGCTCTTGCAACACTGTCAATAGAAAAGAGTATGATGTCCAAGATGAAGAGTTTAACACCAGGGTAATTGACAAGTTCTGCAGTAGGAAGGAACGTCGTATGGATTTCATATTTCGTCACTAGGCGAGTCTCAAATTAAGATAAATACATATAAGTGTATACAGTAGGCCAATATAGAAATTGTAGCACACTCATTATTTTGACCACCAGCCGCTACTGATCGATAGAGATGGTATATTTTATCAACTCACAATTTGCACTTTAGAAATTGGATATAGTATTTTATAGCACTTCTTATGTTAGAATTTAGCATTTTGTAGCGTTTTTGGGTGGAACATTTTTTGTGAAAAGTTTGGCAATAGAAATTATTGTCATCAATCAACAGCTGCATTTTCTAAATTTTAGAGTTAAAATTCTTAAAATAATAAATAAGTGAAGGAACACAATATAGGCCTAAATTACAGTGAAATTATGACATTAAGAAACATGCCAAGAAATATGGTATCTATCTTTTTATCCCTACCCATCTTGTTACTCAATCAATCACCCGCTACCACAGACAGCTTGTTTGTAAGTGAACACAGGTGCTAAAGAGATCGCATAGGCAGCCAATATTCTACCACTAGCATGAGTCGGATTAGTTGAAACTTTAAAGCATACCTGCACAAAAAGCGCTCAACGAGCGCGCGCTCCTTCGGAGCGGGAGAGCTATGTTTACCGCTCGCCGAAACGGAGAGGAAGATACGTCAGAATGACATAGACTTCCTATAGGTAGAGGAGAGGGAAACGACCACTCAGCTATCTAGTGGAGTAGAGTGTGTAGGCCTATTCTCAGTAACTGTTTCACGTTGCTTACCTACAGCTACATTACAGTATGGAGGAATCTAAAAGACGGAACGTAACATTTAACATTTAACGATTTACAGCTCGAACTTATTGATCTTCAAAGTGACCTAAGGGCTAAAGATCGTTTGAATAATACTACTAGCCTGGTTGAGTTTACAAGACTAAACATTAACAATAATATCCACGACTACACAGGCTGGCTGTGAAAATGATTGCTATGTTTGGCTCAACTGTTTCGTGTAATCAACTTTAACACTAAACATCGAACTTCTGTAACTGATGTTTCATTACGATCAGTAGGCTACTGTTCCTTTCAGCTGCCAACAGCATAAAACCTCGTTTTGATGTACTGATAAATAAAAACATAACAAAATGATATTGTACATTTAAGTAGCTATAGAATTTCTATTATTTCTGTAAAATAAATATTTCTTTATTAATTAATAATAGTCCAAGATAGTTTTGCAAACACTGAACTGGAATTCATTTCATACACTCGTAATAGTACTTCCTTTTATGTATATTTTGTACGAGATCACCCCTTCTTCCAGTCCATCCCTATATAGAGAGCAGCTAATACCTGCATTCCGCTCATAAGCTTTGAGCCGGCTAGGAGAGCGCAAACCTTGTGCAGGCCTGCTTTAAAGTAACAGTAGGGGTAACAACAAAAGGTATCAAGTAGATCACATTCCTGTGCTGTTTCTACCATAAAAGCTAACTGGAGGTGTGATCAAAGTTATTTTTCTTCCATCAGCTGCTTTTTTGTCATTTATCCAGAAGAGATAGTTTTATTGCACACCTGAGGGTCGATTCCTCAGTTTTTAATTTTTGTTCCATGCTTTTCATATTTATTTTAAGAGTTGAGAAAATTAGTTTCTTTGATGCGCTTCCTTTTCAGCCTTACCCTTACTTCCTCGTCAACTATTTTTCTCTTAAATGTATAAACATGTATTATGTCTGATTGTATGACCATTTAATTTAATTTTTCTTTCATCTAATTCCTTGACTATTGTTCTATTTTTATTTGCAGTACAATATTTGACACGCTCTCTCTCCAGCTGGTTTTCACCAGATCCACATTTCCCTGACCTCTAAACGATTTTTTTTTCTCGTCAACTATTTTTCTCTTAAATGTATAAACATGTATTATGTCTGATTGTATGACCATTTAATTTAATTTTTCTTTCATCTAATTCCTTGACTAATGTTCTATTTTTATTTGCAGTACAATATTTGACACGCTCTCTCTCCAGCTGGTTTTCACCAGATCCACATTTCCCTGACCTCTAAACGATTATTTTTTTTTTCTAATTTGAAACATTTCCCATATTGGCCTAATAATATACTGCAGGTAAAGTGTTTGATAAATGTTTTCCTCATTTGGATGTTCATGTGGTGGTAACTGTTTTTTTAATTAATGGACGCCTGTTTAGCTAAATCAATTCTTCTTTAAATTTTGATTGTACTTTTATTATTATTATTATTATTATTATTATTATTATTATTATTATTATTATTATTTGTAATGGATATAACTGATTGACCTCTTCTATTTTAACTTCCAATTTGATGTTGGCAGGAAGGTTTAGCGTTTTATTCACTACTCATAATTTGGTCTTCATAACATTTATTTTAAAGTTGGAATGCATTAATAGATACATAACATTTGTAACATTCTTTTCATATCGTTTTGAAAATCTGATAAAATTGTAAAATCACCCACAAGTCTGTTAGACTACTATGTTTTCTTCTGTCGTTCAGTTTTTTTAAATGCCTTCTGTTAATTGATCTTCATTTTACTTTATTCTATTTAAACTTATATTCAGCAAAATCTTTTATTCATGCTTTAAAATAAATTCATTCATTCATAGTTCCTTCACCAGAAATCCAGTCTTTCCTATTTTCCTCTAAGTCTGCGCATACGATCCATATACTTTAAGTCGTCTATCATCTGATATCGTCTTGCGTTCCAAACTCTTCTCCCGTTCACCATTCCTTCCAATGCATCCTTCAATAGCCAGTTTCCTCTTACCCAGTGACCCAGTCAGTTCCCTTTATAAATAATGTTCTGTAAGCAGAGCAATCAGAAATGTTTTCTCTTTTAGTAGACTATCTATGGTTAAATAAGTAATTCTACTTCAGAAAATAATTTGGAATTTCCCCTCATTCATAACTCTTAGTTACAATATTGAAAATGTGGAGTTCTATATCGTCTACCAACTGTTTTAAAAGCTCCCCAGTTATGTTAATACAGGGACATCATTTTATTTTTACTAACATTTTTAATATCAACTTGCCTATACCTCTGGATCAACGCCGTTTGCTACCCCCTTCCATGACTGGAGTTCGATGATACTGACATAATATACAAACAAATAACTTCACTAGGATAGGAGGGAAGAAAAGTAGTTCATCCATTTACGTAAACTAGGAAATATCGCGCTTTTGAGTTTGATCATTTTCATTAGGTTTTTGTTTAGTACAGTATTAACATTGAGTGTTTTTACTCACGAACTGAGCTGTCCATGTGGATGTATTCATTATGTAGTGTATATTATACTGTCTACAGAACATTAGCGTACAGTATAGAGAATGAAGTTAAATTGAAAAATAATCATAATAAGGATAGTTAAACATATTTTTTAAAATGGTGGCCGTTCATTTCGATACAGGCTTCAGTTCTTTTGTGCATTTTATCGCACTATAGACCATTGTACGCAATCCCAATTACCAGTTTTGTCCTTCGTACTAGTAACTCATGTTGAAATAATTTTGTACCTACTCTATAAAAGGGTACCTTAGGTACTATAAATTCAATCTTCACTTCTGCCCGATCCGAAAAGATAAAATTACTCAGATATACTATCCACTGTCCGTCCAAGTGGTTATGTCGTAGGGTCGTAGAAAGGAAGGAAATCACGTGACAGTTAATTACTTAACGAGGCCCTTTTATTTAAGTTTTTTTAAACAATTGTATAATATTACGTAGACGTCCAATTCCTAACAGAAATTAATGTTCTGAGAAAAGAGGTAAGACAGCCCAGCCACTAGCTGGCGAATAAAAGCTGGTGGGGGAAACCAGGATACAACGTAGGCAAATGGACGACACTACCTGTGCGAAAATGATGCAATATTGAAAGCTCTTTCGTCACTGGAAAACGCGAACATATTTTTGGAACGTATGACCGTAAGGCTACTATGACTGTATATGCGGTCTTGGATCTGTGTGGAGGACGGTTGAACTTCATTAGTAGAAGGGTTGTGAGTGAAGTACATTCAAAAACTCAGGTACAATAAAAATTGAAGTAAAAATAAAATGATGTCCCTGTATATGTTCCTGTTTTTTTTTTTTTAATTAATAAGTTACAAGACGTTTTAATATTCTGATCAAGTATTAAAGGGTCCATATTATAGTCTTCTTCTCCTTCATTCAGGAAGTCTTGTACTCTGTACAGTCCTTCAGGATCACTGATGGGCCTATCGCAGTTGATTGATAAGTTTCCTTTTGTATAGTTTTGATTTTTGTCCTCATCTTGCATTTTAGGGACTTAAAGCACTTTTCTGATTCCCGCAGTTCAAATGCTTAGTCACTTATTTCACCCAGTTTTGTTTTTCTTTCCTGCGTTTACTTGTAATTTGATTTTTTTTAATCTCCTCTGATGTTAAAATCCTATTTCATTTTATAATCTTCTCTATTATTAATTCTTCTCTCCAAAATAAAATATTTCTTCGCAAAGGCCTAGCTTGGTTTCCTGTATTTTATTTCCGTGGACTTCGTCCTTCATAGTGTTCCATTCTACCCGTGATCCATTTTTATTTACTTCGTTTCTTTATTATAATCACGTCATCCTTTCTCTATGTGGATGATGTATTGAAACCCATGTCGTTAACTTTCCTATTGAATATTTAATTTGATCTGACATCTTGCCTGCTCCGGTTAGAAGTATGACTGGTCTTAATTTCTGCATCGGATTTTTAATAACACAATATAATACATTTCATACCTCTGTATTATATCTGGGAACTTTCCATGTGTAACGTCTTCTGTTTGACACTTTGAAAACTGTATTTGTCATTTGATGTTGTTCACAACAATCCAGCAGGCTTTGTCCTCTGTGGAAGGTTTCCCATAATCTATCTTTTCCCACTCCTTGCTTTTTCTTCATTAACATGTTGTCTTTCACTGCACACCCGCTTCTCCAGTCTTTCCTATTTTCTGCGATCTTCTTAGTCTCTGCGTATGATCCATATATCTTAATGTCGTCTATTATTTGATATCTTTTTCTGCCCCGAACTCTTCTCCCGTTCACCATTCCTTCCAGTGCATTCTTCAGTAGCTAGTTTCTCATCATGAGCCAACCAATTTCTTACTCCTTATAATATAATTAATTTTGCATAAATATCCGTCACATAGCTCATCATATAGTTTCATATTTTCATTTTTATATTGATCAAAATCAAATTTAATATTGATAAAATATGGAAAGGTAAGGGCGTTCGCTTCGGGTCTGGGCCGAGAGAGCGGCCGAATCGCAGTCGATTGTCACTCCACCGTAGGCCACGTAAAGCGTGGGTACGCAATGTGCAGTGTGAAAGGCCTCTTGAAGATCGAGATGTAACTTTTAATGTTAGTTCTAAGAAATATAATTTCAGTATGTGTGCATTAAATTGGATGGTTAAACCATTGAAATTCCAGCCAAGGATTTTTATAAGTATATCCCGGCTCATGTCGAGATGTGTGCGAACAATTTAGGAATTCCGTGACGTTACAGATCGAAATTGCTGCTGCCTACACTCGCCACGTATGTATGCGCTCTATCGGCCCATAACCGAGGCGAACGCTTTGCTTACTTCATGGTAAGAACTTACGTTGCTTTTGAAAATTTCTTATAACCACACAATTAAAAGTAATTTATAAACCTTATTGCCAGACGCAATTAACTTTTTCATTTCAATGAGACTCCCCGGCATATAAATTACATGGCAAGAAACGAATGTTCACAATGTATTTTGAGACTTGATACACGTTGCCCTGTTTTCGCAACCGCAAGTATTAGGCCTACGTTAATTTTCAAAATTGATTTGTAAAATATGTTTAAGCGCTAAAAGCTGTTTGTAAAAGTTTCCAGTTGGAGGCCTAGGTCTAATTCTGTGTATGAATTGGTTACTTTTTCAAAGTAAATATAAGTGTGTTACCAAAATGGCTAGGCTTACATAAATTCGTAGGTATGTTCAATAATTAATTTTTATTTTATTTCAAGAATATTTTGGTGGTCGGTATAATTGTGTAAATAATAATAAATTAATTCCTCTGACATGAACATTTTTGGGAGATGTTGCCGATATTACTTGATGTTTGAATGTGCATTCCATCTTAAGTCAGATTTTCAAATAAAGATGCATTCTAACTTGTTGAGTGAAAATGAGTGTAAGAGTTTTTCATGTTCATCACGCCGGGTTAAATTGACACGGAGACACTGAATGTGGACGAAATCCGTCCAGTAGTTCAGGGGATATCGCCGTACACAGACAGACGTCATGGCAGGAATTACTTTGTGGTATCAGGAATGTTAAAAAGGTGCATTTTCGTGATAATCTGGAAATATATACTGCAGCTTCAGAATACCTTCTTCTTACAATGAGAAAGTAGAAGAGAGAGCAAATACACCACGGGTCAGAGTGCAGGTTTCGAGCAGTAGCCTATCTTCACAACTGTCAGCGAAATGTCTACGCATACTATGCAGGCATTTCGGAATCTGCTACTGCAGCCCCAAGATTTAGTCTCGGTTTAAATATAATTCTCAGATCCCGATCTTCTTCCCTAATCGGAATCGTCACCCTCCGCTTGAATGAACTGTAATTTCGAATAAGCGAGTGTAACATGTCTTCCGACTGCTGACTGAAAAATAAAACGCACTGCACATTAGATTTTGTTGTTACAAAAATAAATCTAACTCCTTTTCATATTTATTATCCCACAAATTGTAACTCTGTCAGCAATGCTGCCCTTAATGTACGTCACTTGCTTCCTAAACTCACTGGCGTTGATTCTAAAGCACATTTTGTTCTGTACAGGACTTCACGTTTTGCATTATTTATGCAGTTCAACAGATCTTTATCTCAGTTTGTTTCTGTCGCTATGATACAGTTCGTAGAATTTACCAAAATAAACAGCACGGCTTGTCCATTGTGAAAAGTCAACACTAAAGAAGGCTTCTCCGACGTACATCGTCAACAATGGCACGAAGTAAATTGCTATTCATTGTTCATGGCTGACGAGATGGATAGATCCTTGGAATCAGTACAAACAGTAGCCTGACTCATGACGACGGATACACTAATAACACAGCAAAGAAATCTCAGTACCGGATGCATTAGATAAGTGTTTCTCCACCTCCTATTTTACTCACATTATTTTAGTGCGGCCTCCCTGGCAGAGTAGAATGTAGAACACAGTAGTGTGAAATTTGGTATCAATTTACAGATATAGCAATTTAATTGTGTTTCTATTCAACACATAATTATATTAGCTCTTAAAATCGATTATTATTATTATTATTTTGTTCGTGGTCCCCCATTAACCGCTCTTCTGGCCCCAAGGGGGGCCGCGGCCCCCCCCCTCTAGAAATCGCTGCTACAGTAAACAAGAACAGGAATTACTGTGTAACTTGGGCCACTTTTTGTCTTCTGGCCTAGAATTACTTGAATGTCTGAAATAAATTTATATAGGTAAGTTTTTCTTTATTTTTTTATTCGAGACATTATTTTCTGTGTTCTAATTTTATTTTCATAATAGGTGTTTGGAAAATATCCTTCCTGTTCCGTTTTATTTGTGACTCGATCTTAATTCAGATACTAGATAGCTCGAATTATTTAATTATATAACGGCCCATTCTTTTAGCAAATTAGTTATTTGATATGCGCCGTGCTCTAATGATTAGACTCGCAGATAATGAATCCGAACATATTTTTAGTGCGAATCCTGCCTGACTCAAGTAGCGTGGTTTGAGCACATCATAATTCATTTTGGAGAAGAAGTCCGCATAATTAGCGTTTGTGGAGGAAGCGCGCCGCGACGAAATGGTTCCAATGAGCGTTCAGTGGCGGCTGTGAATTATGGATATTTCATTGCGCTGCAATAACTCTGCCGTCCGCCTCATTTATCGCGCTGCAAATTAAATGGGTCTAGTATTTATTACAGCCCTAACTTTATTGGTAGTTGGGTTGTTGATAGGGTAGGGAGAGGGTGGGTGTTCATTTGTGGAGGAATTATCTCTCTGACGGGTTCATTCCGCACGAACATATATAAACACACAAAATATACGAAATTAATTCTACAAACAACATTTTATTAAAGCAATATGGAAACTCAACGTTATGTACACATATTTACATGGATATATGTCAGAAAAAATCATGGACAGTATTTTTTTTTCCAGAAATAAAAAAAAAATGTGGATAATGGCTATAATGCAAATTCCACTTTGGATAAGAGAAGAGAGAGATAGTGAACGTCACAGTGTCTGCAGAGTTCGTTGTTAGCGGTATCCACTGATAAAACATGCGACTGCCAACTTTCCAGACAAAAGAAACAAAAAGAAACCGTAACGTACTACTGTACCTGCGAGCCGCTGCTCCTTTTTCTTTTTGGTCGATGCCACGTTGTACTGGAGGGCCTTCCGATATATAATATTTAAATAATTTATATATAATAATTATGAATAATGATAAATCCTTGAGAAACATCATCACACTACTACACGATAGAGTAAACCAAGAAAATATCACAGCATCATGTATGGACAGGGTCTTCGCCACTCCGCGTTCAGGGGTGCACAGCCGCGGCGCCTATCCGCTGGCCGTAGATGGAGTACGGCGAGTAGTAGGGCCCCAGGGCCGTCGGGTTGAAGGCGCTGAAGGGCGACGCCGGCAGGGCGCCGGGGAGCGCCCCCGGCTTGGAGTAGGGGTGGTAGCGTGCGGCCGACAGGGGGCTGAGCGGGGGGTTGGGGTAGCGGTGCAGGAACGAGTGGTGGCCCAGCAGCGCCATGGGGTTGGCGGCGCCCTCGGCCGCCGTGGCCAGACTCGTGTGAGTGCGCAGGTGCTGCAGAAGTTCCTCGGAAGTGCCGAAGCGCTTCCCGCAGTACGCGTCGCCGGCGATCCAGTTGCACACGTAGGGGCGGTACGACAGCGGCGGCGCGGGGCCGGGGGGCAGCAGCCCCGCCGACAGGGCGGCCAGCCCGAACTTCTGGTGGTCGCACTGGGTGCAGCCGGAGGGACAGGGCGCGGAGCCCAGCAGCAGCTGCTGGTGCGCCGCGCTGTACTGGCAGCCGGTGCAGTACGGGTCCTTGCACACGGGCACCAGCGCCTCGCCGCCCGACGCCGTCTTGACGCGCGCGTAATGAACGTAGGGGGTGCCGGAGGGGTAGCCGGCGGCCAGCATGGCGGCGTGGTGGTGCGAGAAGGGCCCGCCGGCGAAGGGCGGTCTGAAGGCGGGGTTCGTGGGCTCCAGACCCGGAGGACAGCCCGAGCACAGCGAGCCTAGGGAGCCCCCCAGAGCCCCGGCGCCGATACCGGACTGCAGGGCGCCGGCTCCCGCCTTGTAGGTGCCCAGAGGCAGGTCCTTGGGGTGGCCGTGCAGGATCTCCAGCCCCGAGCGGATGATGGGGCTCGCGCCCTCGTTGTTGCCCCCCACGGGCGACACGGACTTGCCGCGTTCGGCGGCGGCCGACGCGGGGATGGGAGGCGGCGGTGCGGACGTCTTCCCCGCGGCCTCGGGGGTGGCGGATTTCCTGCTGGGGGCGCGGGAGCCGCCGCAAGACTTCTTGTCGTCGGCGTCCACACTGCCCGCCTTCGACGGCGGCCGACTCTCCTCGGCCGGCTGCTTCTTGCTCAGCACGTTGGCTTCGTACGGCTTGAATGCCAGGCCGCGCGCCGGCTCCGCCGAGCTGGCCCGGGCGAGCTTGTCCGGCTTCGGGCCGGGGCCGGGCGGACTGGCGGCGGCCGAGCCCTCGCTCGCCGCGGCCGTCGTGGGCTTCTTGGGCTTCTCGAGGGGCGGGATCAGCGGTTTGGAGCTGGGGGAGTCCGCCCCGATCTGGCTGCACGTCTGCGCCAGCAGTGCCAGGGGACTCTTCTTCGCGTCCAGCTGCAACAACAACATTGCACAAAACCTTCAGCACTTCGTGTGAACTAGAATAACCAATTGGCTACAAATGCGTAGCACCTTTCAAAATATATTAGCAGGCAAGTCACAAAATACGAAATAATCCGCATTATAAAAGCCACTGTCGCAATCGAATGGAAAATACACAACGCGCGGAGTAGAAGAGAAAGTGGGCAGAATGATACGTGACGCAGCATTCGGATTTTCAACGATAAACAGGCGAAGAAAACTTGCACTCGCCCCAGGCATATTATCGGGATCCTAGCCTACAAATATATCGTACATTTAAGTTGCATTAGGCCTATTTTTTTTCCTACATACACAGAAGTTGCTATAGTGCATAATGAGCTTCTGAAATATGGCATACGGGTAACAGCAAGTTAATGGTCAGCGGGAACCTTTCAGTGGATACATTAAACTATACAATGTTGGGAAATAAAAGAAAACTATCTCGTTACAAAGCGATATGGTCTCTGGGGCGAGGGAGAGCGATCCTATCGCCCCAAGCAAAATCCGACTGAGCGTAAAATAACGGAGAGGGAAAAATAATGTAGCTGAAGATGAAAGAGATACTAGATAAAATCTTCACTTTGTAGTTTATAAATAATATTAAATAGTTGAACATCTCCAAAATTACACATCTGAAGTACGTCACTTCAGTATGCAAGTGGACGGAATATACTTTCTATTTGTAAGTAACGGACCGCATATTGAGAACGGACAAATGGAGATATTAAACTATAACAATAATAATAATAATAATAATAATAATAATAATAATAATAATAATAATAATAATAACTCCTGCTTTCAAACACGAATTTCATAAAACGCTTCCCGGAAAGTAAACAAAGTTGGCACAATTTTGATTTCACACCTTCGAAGATGTAAAATGTTTCAAACGCACTTCATTGGTCTCACAGAAATGGGCTCTGCAACATAAAATCGTATGTGAATTACGGTGTAAACGTCAATAAATAGAAATATCAACGGACGATTAATGAAATAACTGTAAACAGATAATAAACCTCGTTCCTAGAATCAGTCACTCCGCAACACCGCAGCGCTGGCGTTACCAAGGAGACGGGCTGCGACCCGAGCGGCAGAGCTGCGTACAGTCGGAGGAACTGCGCACGGGAGTTGAGGTGATTTTGGAAGTGAAACTCGTACTTTTGGTTCAAGCGAAATACTCTTTTACGAAAAATATTACCGTGGCTCATTGACACATAGCCTGTTACCTCACATTAAAAAATAATAACATTAATAATCCCACTGAACTTCCCGTGCGCTAGCTGCACTCACCGTGGTCGGGAGCGGAGAGAGGTAGTCCGGCTGCAGGTACTGGTTGCTCCCGGTAGTCAGCATCCCCCCGCCTTCAAGCACCACCATTTGGATCACAAGACACGGAAGCGCACACTTGTCCACACTTCACAAACCAAACCTATCACACAGGTTTTCACACACACAGACGAACATGAACTGCACTGACGCACCAACACAACTTCACCATCGAACGGCTCTCCTCGGAATGAGCGCTGCTCGGCGCCTGGCCGCGCAGGCGCACAGCGCATGCCCCCACCACCGCCTCGCGATGACGCAGCCCTAATACCGCTGTCAGCTCTACCACCCATGGCTGCTGACAGCCCCCGCCGAGACTTTGAAGAAGCCGGCCGCCTCCCCCCTCTGACTTAATCAGCAACCCTCCCCCCGCGGCGGACGGGAAGACAAGATGCATGGAGCCATTCCGAGTGGTGTTTGATAGATGACAACTACCGATGCTGCCAGGGGTGTCCCTCGCACCGTCCTAATTCAAATACATGTGTGAATGTCACACCAGTTTCCCCTGCCATCGTACCTAATGTACCATTTGTCCCGGATTTTCCGGAACAGTCCCGATTTGGAGCTGAGTGTCCCAGGTGCCGATGAAAACTCTTTGGGACACCCAAATAATTTCATAAAATTAATTTCACGGTACATGAAATGAAAATAATATTTGTTTTATCCCTCTGTGCCGGTACTATGTTGTTACCTACACATTATACTGACTAGGTATAGAGTCTAAGCATCGATAGACAGAGCCAAGTGTTACACTGCACCGTGCCGAGCTGGGCAGAGGTAGATCATATATTGACTTCATTTACTATGTAAACTAGCTGTAAAAGTATATTTTAGTAACTTTCATTTTGTTGTATACCGATAAGCTGCTATTATGAATTAAACAATTTTCTTGGGCCACCTGTGCTTATCTTCTTAAATAGTTTTTTATAACATTGTTTTCGATACTACTTATGTATCATCATCAGATGTTATAGCATTGTGTTGATTATACGTAATAAAATACCATGAGGCAAGGTTTTCATTACATATAATCAACACAATGCTATAACATCTGATGATGATACATAAGTAGTATCGAAAACGTTAATGTTATAAAAAAAACTATTTAAGAAGATAAGCACAGGTGGCCCAACAAAATTGTTTAATTCATATATTTTAGTAAGTTTTTTTTGTTGAGTTTCGAATTACGAAATCGGCAATTACAAATAATTTAGAAACATATAATATGAATGCTGTAAACTGGAAGAGAAATGGCAGCTTGCTTTTAAAGTGCTGAAAGATCAAGATACCCGTTGTTCAACTCTTGCCATTGTCATTGAATTCATATTTTATTTACCTGGCTCAAACAAACGCTGGAATTGAGAGATTGTTTGAAGAAGAGAAACATGTCAGATACAAGTCTTGGTAATACCACAGTCTACTATATACAGTCGCGAAGCTGAATATGTAGTTAAAATGCAAACAAGGGTAGTTGCCCACCACTACGATCGCTACTATCGCCTCATCATCGCAGATCTCTCTCTTAGTAGACGACAAAATATGTTACACTTTCGTTGTCGTGTTCTTTTGGAAAAATTAACACCTTCCTTCCATTATTGAAATATTAAATGCATAAAGTTAATTTATTATTTTAATGAAGTATATTAAATTCCACCATAAACTCGAAGATACCTGCAAGAAATAAGTTAATATAATTTTTGTTTGTGCAAAACGAACTGAAATTTACTATAATAGCTTCACTCATTCAAGATTATAGCGATAATTAACTATGAAACCAATAAATGTTAATTTTCATTTCCCTTTACAACAATAATAATGGAAATAATTAATGGAGTAACTTACGTGTACCGGTACTTGTAGTGTAGGCTTACGTAGTTAACAAAGTGGGATGAGGTTAAGCAATAATAATCATCCATTTTGAATCTTGCGTACACCACTTTTAACACTTGAATATAATTAATTGATGAACTAGTGGACTTACTCGTGTTAAATATGTAACAGGCAGAGAAGTTCGAGATGACGCCGCGATCTAGTAAGCTCTGATGATGGTGCGTGAAGCACTGAAACAGCTGTAAGCCGGACAAATATTACATATTTAACACGAGTAAGTCCACTAGTTCATCAATTAATAATAATCACGCCAGAATTGGAAATAAAACGTGATCAATAAATTTTATTGTAACAGACTTTTTCTACGTCTCTAGTAAAGTAACAAATAAAAATAACAACAAAATTAACAGATATAATTAAAAACATATCGTTTGAAAAAAAAAGTAGGCCTAAGCAATAATAATCCCACCAGAATTGAAAATAAAACGTGATCAACCAATTTCATTAAATAAAACTTAATTTTTCTACGTCTCTAGTAAAATATTATTATTCCAATTATTGTATTTTAGCCATTAACATTTTCATTAGAGCCAATAACGAACATTTCACAAGCATCAATGTGAAATACGCAACGAGCTAGCACTCGATGGAAATACGACACAGTCCAAAGTCGACCGTGGACAGTCTATTGTTTCTAGTTGCTAACCGCTTGGAGCGCTTTATCACGAGATTTGCAAAAAATCTCGCGACTGTATATAGTAGACTGTGGTAATACTCTAACATTGAAATATAATTTGAAAATGTTGTACATAGATATGTATGTGTTGCTATCAGATGTTTTCTTGAAAGTAAAAAGTACTTTTAAGAGGAAAGGTAATTGTAGTGTTTTTTTCTGCATTTAGATTCACTAAAATGGAATAAAAGTGTTACTAAGCATGAAGAGAGTTCAAATTTTACAAGTTACCGTAATAGACACGTAGGATACATTCACGCAGTTTTCCTTTTCTAGTTTACGGTTTCTTAAGATTCTGTCGTTGATAAGGAATTGCATGTAAATGTATGTATGCCTCTGCATATCTTCTCCCATCCACATGCAATTGAAATCAGGCTAATGTAAAATGACTTAGGCTACTGGTTTTGACTGTGTGTTGTTCGGCGGTCTCGCGGCTATTTTGTTGGCCGTCGGTTCAGACCTCCTCGACGAATTATAAAAGCTCTTACCGTTGTTTTCTCCGGGAGGGTGGTGAAGCTGTAAATCCCGTGTCATACAGTCATGACATAAGGACCGTGCCTGCTGACTTGGTAGAGATCTGTAGGCCTCTACTGTCCTTTTTCTAAGATGGGAACATGGCATTAGCGCTGTGATCGAGAGAAGAACTGAATATCACAGCGTGGTAAGCCTGTTGTTATAGTGACAACGGTTGAGTTGCCAAATTTACAATTCCCACGTGACAAGTACTCAATAGCTCTCTTGACGCCATTTGTTGTGTACATAATGTCAGTCATTAATACGAGTCCACACCTGTGAAGTAACGGTTAGCGCGTCTGGCCGCGAAACCAGGTGGCCTGGATTCGATTCCCGGTCGGGATAAGTTACCTGATTGAGGTTTTTACCGGGGTTTTCCCTCAACCCAATATGAGCAAATGCTGGGTAACTTTCGATGCTGGACCCTGGAATCATTTCACCGGCATTAACACCTTCATCTCATTCAGATGCTAAATAACCTAAGCTGTTGATAAAGCGTCGTAAAATAACCTAGTAAAAAATAAAAAAAAAACACGTTTAGTGTTTCATTCTCACATTACAGTAGTATTCTTGTATTCTTTAAAACTTCGCGTCAATTATCATTAACATCAACCATCTAACGTGAGCTGGTATACTCTATTTTTTTCATGAAGTGCAGTTTCACAGAAAGGACGTTGTCGACAGACCTTCTACTGCCCACTACTAATTGGTTGTCATAAATAAATGTCTTCCTTACTGTGACGGAAATCTTGTCTTCTCCTGTCAGTAACCAATCACAACCCTCGTTCAAAAGAATTGACAGGTTCCGTCTAATCCAAGTGGAGGCAGAGTTGTCGCATCTTTTCCGAATTCCAAGAATCCCGTCAGTCTCATTTCAGGGTCACCAGGATTGTGGCAACTGTGCAATGTTGGGACGAGGGGACAGGATGGAATTGTCACAGGTGTTTGTGTAGGAAGTCATAAATCTGTAAGTGGGTGTTCAAAGGAGCCACCGAACTGCACTCCTTGAAATAAAATAAGGTATAGCTCGCATCAGGGTCGTCCAAATTGGCAACGTAACGCTGTACGGCCGCTTAACTGTCATGTCCCATCTTGCGAAAAAACAGTACAGTAATATTTGTATCCCACGTTGAATTCTGCGCTGAAAATGTCTGGCAGTTGACAGCATCACTACTGCTACTACTAGCCTATCCGAGTGGAGTCAGGACGTGCACCCCTGATGGTCAAGTACCACAACGGCTGTATTTACGAGCGGCAGGCAGTCGTCATGTTTACCGTAATCTGATACAGCGGGCCGGGCCACACCGGCTTTCCGTCTCCATGGTGACTACAAAACTTGCGGTGGGAAATTTTTTGTACTCATGTTGTCACAAAGATCGTTACGAGGAAAAGTGATATTCGAGTAATTTGATGGCAGTCAAACAAAGGCATTACAAATTCTTTGGCACAAAGCCTTCGTATTTTTAAGAAGAAGGAATCCCGCGCTGTGGCGTCCCTACTTGACAGGGCTCGATTCTCATCAGGGACCAGGGACTGAGTGTGTTCCTTCTGTTGGCTTTGCTTTGTGTTATGAACATTGTAGGTTTTTACGTTGAGTGCTAGAATTTCCAACCATGTAATAATGTTATCCACGATCTGTCCTTCTGCACTTTTTCAATTCAGATTCCTTTCAGTTATAAGCCCTTTTCTCTGCGATACTTTTGTAAAAATATAGGCTATATATTTCTTTTTCCTTCCTTTCCCCTTTTTGTTCTCTTTATCAGCCGATGAATTTATTATCATAGCATTTTTATTGTGAATTTTATTTAATATTCATATTTCTTTTCTTTTTTATTATTATTTTATTACATTCCAGTTTGTTATATTCTACCTTACGTTTTTCCATATTAACCATTTGTACTAAATGAGTTGCTTTTACTATATTCCAATGTATTTTACTTTCTTGTTTCTATTATTGTATTATTTTCATGTTCTTTAGTGTCAATTTTATTATGCTATTATTATTATTTTTTTGTAATATGTTATTATTCTGTTCTGTAACTTTTTGTTAAATTTTAACTGCTTGTATACTTTGTTACCTGGTAGAGTGTAAGAGAAGGCCCTATGGCCTTAACTCTGCCAGTATAAATAAAGAATTATTATTATTATTATTATTATTATTATTATTATTATTATTATTATTATATCTGGGAGTACAGAGCCTTCGCTTCGGGTCTGGGTCGAATCGCTGTCGGCTGACGTCACTTAATGCGCGGATATGTCGGGCACTTCAGATCCAGTGCATTGTGAGAAAGCTCTTCAAATCTCTTCTGCTTTTTTAATTCACTGCATATTCTGTAGAAATATTACCTTAATATTAAACCATTATTGTTTAGTCAACTATCCGAAGACAGGTCTGAACCTCGCAAGTGATACCAACAAGGTTCACTTATGAGGCAACTAGGCCAGGAGATAATGGGGTAGGGTGGCAGTTCCTTTCCCCCTACATTGCATAGATCGCCGATTAACTACATATTACACTAATGAGACTTCAGATGCATACAAACAATTTATTGTTCTTCCTCTGACACATATCGTCACGTGAGATGTACTGCCTGATGATAGATGTAGGCTACGCATCAGCCAGAACTTCAGAGACAATCCATTAACCGTATGTATGGTAATATTACCACCAAAAGATAAACCTGCCTCTTATTAAATTAGTATGACTGTAGTACACAAATTAAAACACTGTTGTAACTATCTAAAGGAAGTTAAAATATCTGGGAGCAACAGTAACAAATATAAATGATACTCGGAAGGAAATTAAACACAGAATAAATATGGGAAATGCCTGTTATTATTCGGTTGAGAAGCTTTTATCATCCAGTCTGCTGTCGAAAAATATGAAAGTTAGAATTTATAAAACAGTTATATTACCGGTTGTTCTGTATGGCTGTGAAACTTGGACTCTCACTTTGAGAGAGGAATAGAGATTAAGGGTGTTTGAGAATAAGGTGCTTAGGAAAATATTTGGGGCTAAGAGGGATGAAGTTACAGGAGAATGGAGAAAGTTACGCAACACAGAACTGCACACATTGTATTCTTCACCTGACATAATTAGGAACATTAAATCCAGACGTTTGAGATGGGCAGGGCATGTAGCACGTATGGGCGAATCCAGAAATGCATATAGAGTGTTAATTGGGCGGCCGGAGGGAAAAAGACCTTTAGGGAGGCCGAGACGTAGATGGGAAGATAATATTAAAATGGATTTGAGGGAGGTGGGATATGATGATAGAGAATGGATTAATCTTACTCAGGATAGGGACCAATGGCGGGCTTATGTGAAAGCCAGTAAGTAAGTAAGTAAGTATTGTAACTACATAGAGAATTTGCATGGAAATTCATTTTTTATTGATACGTGATACTCATATAGACTATCTTTGCGTTTCGGGTGAAGAATAATGCAGTAAGATCAATTTTATTTCGCATATTGTGCATATTTCAACAATTTTGGTTAAAAATGCATATATAATTTTAATAATTCATATGATTTCACAGCTAGCCATTTTTTTCACGTTTTTCACACTTTTTTTTACTGTGAAACTGTAAACAGTTCCTTCAAAAGAGAAGAATGATTGTCACAACCTCGTTGAAGGAATTCGTGGCTCATGGGGATGGCCAAACATTCCAGTAGATTTGGTCGTTGGTTTGAGCCAACTTCCAAGATGAAACGAAACGGCTTATTTCCAGTTCGTAAGCGGACGATTACGGGTAGTCGGCTCTTAAGTTCTAGCGAATACCATTAGAGGGCAAGACGCTGGTTTGCAGGAGAGCCTGGAATTCCGAGTAGCGTACTACTCGTTCCTGGAGCTGGAGATCAGGGATTTACCTCTCCTTGACTCCTTGACAATACTCAAAGATGCAGAAAGATACTCAAAGGAGCATGGAGAAATTGTATTAAAAAATTCATCACAATGTGCCAGAGATATAGTGGCCTAAGTCATTTGCTGAAAGTGGCACCTGTGTTGAAAGGGAAGATAAACTTTGGACTAAATACTGGAGATCTTACAAGGGTTCTCTTTTTGAGTTTGCCTTAGTTACGTCCTGTGATTCTGGAAGTTCATTTTCAGCATACAGATTTGTATTAATTGGAAAAAAGAAAAAAGGCGTTTCTTCACAAAGGAAAACCTGGCAAATAATCTTACAGTTCATTGCCATTAAACTGCGGCAAGGAAGTTGCATTAACAAAAGTCAAGTTATTTTTTCTCGTATATTTTGTCGTCAGAATTTTTTCAAAATAAAAATACACACTTCCACGCTCACTTATCTAGCATCTCGTTTTGTTCACCTTTCACTACCTCGAACCTGGAATCTTCCCTCTGTTCCTTGCACAGCATAACCTTCTACTCATCATCTTCCAGTATATCACTTCCACGGGTCCGGAATTCTTTCCCTGACCATGTCAGAGACTGTCGGACAATATCACAGTTCAAGTGCAAACAAAGAACCACATTCCTCTGCATGGATTGCTTGCTAAGCTCTTGTCGAGTTGCTCAAATAATTTAATTAGACGTAAGAAAATAGCTAGCTTATCAGTGACATTATCAGTTTTACCCTTAACGTATAATGTAATTTTTATTATTATTATTATTATTATTATTATTATTGTTATTATTGTTATTATTATTATTATTATTATTATTATTTTCTCTTTCTCTTTATTTGTATTTGTGTTATATAAGTTCCCTTGCGATCCTAGCGATCCTCTATTGGAATTTAATGTAATTTTCATTATTTACTGTTACTGTATTTGTTGTATTTGTATGTGCTATCTTGTAGGATGCAAGAGAAGACCTTATGGTGTTAATCCTGTCAGATTAAATAAATAAATAAATAAATAAATAAATATATAGTCTATAAATATATTGAAATAAATAAATAAATAAATATATAGTCTATAAATATATTGAAATAAATAAACAATCTAAATAAATAAAGAAAAAAAAATAAATAAAGAAAACTCAATCAATCCTCGATGTAATGAAACAGGAATGTGCATCTTTTAAAGACATCCATTGCGCATGCGTAAATGTCTTTCAGACGTTAAGCGTAGACCTATGAAGAAGCTTGTAAATACGGAATTCAAATCAGATACATTAAACTGACATTAAATTTGAATGTATTTGGAGGAGACTTGTCCCACTTTACCTTCAGGGCTAACTTGGCTGCGAATTTCGAATTCCTGAAGGGAGTTATCAACATTTTGGCAGGATTACTGGTTTATTCTGCAAGTCGACTACAAGTTATGAACAATATGGCGTAGCACTTGTCGACGTGACCTAGCTTATTAAGAAAGCTGACATATTTCATGTAGATTTCCCACCTTTACAATCTCGCTTACTTTTTAACACGCTGTATAGCCTATTGTATCATGGCCTTAATGATCATGTCTACATCTGTGGAGTAACGGTCAGCGCGTCTGGCTGCGAAACCAGGTGGCCCGGGTTCGAATCCCGGTCGGGGCAAGTTACCTGGTTGAGGTTTTTTCCGGGTTTTCCCTCAACCCAATACGAGCAAATGCTGGGTAATTTTCGGTGCTCGACCCCGGACTCATTTCACCGGCATTATCACCTTCATATCATTCAGACGCTAAATAACCTACAGCGTCGTAAAATAACCCAATAAAATAAAATAAATTAATGGTCATAATGGTGAGAGTGGTGACGATACCAGTTCTCAAAATGTGAGTCATATGGCCCAATATTAGGCATTCGCAGATAGCACTTTTTTGTTATGTTGTCAGCGTGTACGTCACCTCAATTTCTATCAGAGTTCCAAATAAACTTTGAAGTTAAATACTTCACTCAAAATCAATTGAAGTGTAATGACCTTGTATAGGCCTCAATGACATTTTGAATGACTCTGCATAGCCTAATCTAAATGCTTTAAGTCAGTAACGTGTTCGTAAATACCACGGGTTGAAGAAATGTTTAGAGTTTTGAGGATGGCAAGCCTGTTGTGTGCTTGCAGGAAGAAACGAACATGACCATTCCGGGAACGAGGCTGTCTAGCAGCGCATAACACGAGAGCTGGCAGCCTTATGGTAATAAACTGCTTTCTGTTATCTCCATTAGTCAAGGGCTCTTAAACACGAGGAAATTTCGTGCTTACATAACATTTCAGGCGCGTTCCTACGACAGGAGAACCTGCATTACAACGGTGCAGGACTTGGCTTTGGGATAGCCGACAGCCCTAAGAGTTCTGGTAGAATCATGGTTTTGTATTTGTTTGTCACAAAATACTGGTATCGCACACCAAGATAATACACTATATAGGCTATGAGGCTAAAGCATTAAAATTAGGTCATCATCATCATCATCATCATCTACAGGGTTGAACATCATAGGTCCGTTCGGCTCACTCAGGAATCAGCCATCTTCCCATCGGTCTCCTCGGTCGACCAAATCTTTCCTATCTGCAAGTCACAGCTCATTCTGTTATCTTTGATCCATGTTCAAGATAATATAGTCCTTCCTATGTAGGTCTAATTTAAGGGGAGAGGATGGTATTTTTAAAACCTTTTTCCTATTTGGTGTAAAATATTAATTTTTTGTATGTAGAGAGTTCATAGCTGTAGCAGCTCAACCATATATAAATATTTTGAAAAAAAATTTGGGGGCCCAGATTTGAAAAAAAAAATGTACCCAATGCAGGATTTTACTAAAACCGATATATCTGAACCATTTTTAAAGATAGATTCAAACAGTTTTTTGCAATGTACTTGCAAAAGCATGCTCTACAAACTGCCTGTAACAGAATTTTGATATTAGTCCCTACGTTTGTAAAATAAACAATTAAAATTTAATAACACTTTTTTTATTTTCTTTTTCGCAAACAAACGAACATATTTTAAAATTGAAATCAATTAACAAAATTCTGTCACAGAGGAAAGTTTCCTAATAGTCTAAAGAATGTGTGTTCTAAATTTCATGCATGTATCTTTAACAGTTCAGAAATTATATCCATTTCTGTCTGGCTATGTAGCGAAAAAATGAAGTTACCGGAAACAACGATAAAGGGGACGTGTGATTGAAGAATCCATAGCGCAGGAAGTTTAAAATGACGTCTCAACATCCGCTAAGGACACAAATACCGACAAAATGTTATGCAATGCATTCCACACATCACAGAGTATCTAAAGAAAAAACATTTTTTTGAAAATTTACTCATTTTTCACCAAAAAATATCTTCCTCTACCCTTAAGTGAAAAATTTGCAATTTCTCTTTGGATTATGATGCTCCTTATTTCATCTCCTGATACAAAAACTTCATTTCGTTTCTCTTCTTCTTCTTCTTCTTCTTCTTCTTCTGTCCTGTTGAGTGCCCAAGCTTCGCATCCATATAGTAACAGTATCGGCGAAGTCATTATTTTATAAAATTTCATTTTGGTACTTTCCCTGGTTTGACCTCTGAGAGTGTGTTTACTAGTTCTACACAAATACTGAAATTTATACAATTTATTTTGCAAAGCTTCATCAAAGCTAGCACAATGTCAGGATTTCTAAGATACTTCATTTGGAAGAATAAATTTATGACCATAGAAAGTAAAATTCGAATATACAAGACATGTGTAAGACCAGTTCTAACGTATGCAACAGAAACCAGAGCAGAAAAAAAAAAAAACTGAAAAGATGATGACAACAACAGAGATGAGAACGCCCAGGAGTATTACGGGATACACAATACATGACAGACAAACAAATGAAGAAATTAGAAGAAAATGTGGAATACAAGAAGTGGCAAAATGGATTAAAGGAAGAAGAAAAGGATGGAGAGATCACGTCTCAAGAATGTCAGACGAACGACTTCCAAAAATCGCGATGGTAGGAAAACTAGACACCCCAAGACCTTTGGGACGACCTCCTAAACGTTGGAGAGAAAGCTGGTCACCATAAGAATAAGGCAACGTTGAAAAAGACCGGATTTATCCTACAATACGAAGAAGAAGAAGAATTTTGCAAATAATCATCACAATAAATGAGAAATATCACCACTTAAATAATTAAAATGATTGGTTCTATAATGTGTTGATCTATCAAAATTTTAGATTTTGTTGGAAGTTTGCCTTTGAAGATCATGACATTAGATTTATTGGTGGATATCTCTGAATTATAATAGGCTACTGTGTTATAAAATAATAATAATAATAATAATAATAATAATAATAATAATAATTATTATTATTATTATTATTATTATTATTATTATTAACATTGATATCATTTATTGTCATTACTATTTCACAAATAATATTAAGGACATTTTATTTTCACAGACAGTAATACAGGCTATAGCAGTGTAGATTTCGACTTGAAACACTCCCTGTATTTGCACACAATTCTACATGAATATTAGGTACAAACTGAATTTTACGTCATACATTTGGTCATACGTCTGTTATCAGACGGCACAGCTCGCTTGGTGTGTTAGAGGAAGAATAATAATATTCAAATCAAGATTTCAGATATAACTCCCTGTAAAGTTGATTTGAATAATTTCGAGGGAAAAATTGTTCCGGAGCCGGGTATCGAACCCGGGACCTTTGGTTTAACGTACCAACGCTCTACCACTGAGCTACTCGGGAACTCTAACCGACACCGATCCAATTCTTCCCTCTATATCCACAGACCTCAAAGTGGGCTGACAACCGTCAAGCAACCAACTTCGAGTGCACACTAACTCCGTGTGACTTAAATTGTGGTTTTCTGTTAACGAACAGTGACGTTTATTATGCAGATCAAGATTTCAGGTATAACTCCCTGTAAAGTTGATTTGAATAATTTCGAGGGAAAATTGTTCCGGAGCCGGGTATCGAACCCGGGACCTTTGGTTTAACGTACCAACGCTAAACGTTAAACCAAAGGTCCCGGGTTCGATACCCGGCTCCGGAACAATTTTTCCCTCGAAATTATTCAACAATAATATTGTTGCATACATCTTAATTATGACTAAGGAACTGTGTTTCTAGTCAGCGATGTATGCAATGGAGGGGGAAAGAAACTGGCCTCCCTATCCCGTTGCAAAAAGAGTATAAAAGTTGCAGCACGATCTTGTGCTCCAACAATACGAATTTTGCAATTGTTATTTCCGCAAGCGTATTACACTCTATTTTTTTTTTCTACGAAAGTGATAGAATTAAACAGATCAGGGAAAATTTTGTACTTGTCCAAATGACAGTCTTCATTTATCTTGAAAAAAGTATAGGCCTATTGCAAGGTTTCAGAAGTTGATCTTGTGACACCAATAGTGTATTATTGATGTGAACAACAGTTCTCGCTTTTATAAGTGGGAAATTTAATTCAGTAGGCCTATTACAGTTCGAATAATTTTCTTAAAAATAATGTTATTCTGGTTGTGAAAGTGAAACCAATGAATTGACGATTAATATTAGCGGCCAGTAACAATTTGTAAATCAGTATAGAAACATGTCATTGCATTATTATTATTAATGAAGTATTAATTATAAAAAGTGTTGTGAAGATGTATTTATTAGGAAGCGTGTAGGAAATCTTAACTTACTTCCAACGTAGGTTTTCTTGTGGGAAGTGCTGTCTTTCCACACGTTCGTAGAAGAAATGTTAACGTTCAAAGTAAAGCGTATCAGAAAGTAAAAACTGTTTGTATGATTACCATAACACAACGGCTTTATGGACATGTACTTAAGTATCTTGTAGCACAAGTTGAGGTTCCTTGTTCACTGTTTTCAGAGCTAATCTGACATGACGTGTAATATATTTAAATTCAGAATTGTACTAATTTAGTTTCAACCACACTCAGTGTCACGCTGTCTTCTAGGCCTACGAAGCTTCTTAAATATTCATTCAGTCATATCTTCTACCCAAGGGCAGGTCTTTCACTGCAAACCCAGAATTCTCCAATCTTTCCTATTTTCTGTCTTCCTCTTAGGCCAAATGTATAAAGCTCTCTGACTAAAGATCAACTTTGATCGAAGATCGGAAAGTGAACCGAGTTCAGACACTTCTTCTATTGTATAACACTTTTTTGCGGTCAAATTACCTTGGTACAAATGCAATCTAAGTTCACGTGAAAAGGATTTAGCAACATCGCATAAACAGGTGAAGTATGTGATGCACGGGCCATATTGTACAGGTTTGTTCAGTGTAGCCAATCTAGCGACTTTAACTCTTTTTCGACGACAATTTCTTTTAACTTTTATATTGCTTAAATAGACATTTAGCGACCTTTTTAGCACCCCATAGTGACAAAATTTAATCTTTCTTTGTTGATAATGAGAAATGTAGCGACTTTGCAACTACTTTTTGGCGACTTTCCGTACACTTTGTTGCACACACTGGTTTATTTTGTGCAATGTAAATAATGGCGGACAATAAGAAGAAGGTTGACTGTTCTCCAAGTTGTTATCATGTTATGGTGTTTGATACTGCTAAACATAATAAAGCTTTATGAGACGACAATTTTCGTTTAGTAATACAGTTAATTGAAAATTTATGAATGTACCTATCGTATCCATTAATAATTAATGGTTGTTATAAACATAATATAATTATAGGTTATGTTATTTGATACTGCTGAACACAATAGAGCCTTATAAAATATAAGAATGTTTGTGTATTAAGGCAAGAAATTGAAAACATATACATATATACCATATGTATTAATATTAATAATAATGGTTATTCTTTTTCCACAATCTGCCACTCGTATATTTCAAACAGAAAAGAAATAACTGAACTTGGATCATCTAACTTAATCGGAGAAATTTCTTCAGTCAAAGTTGACTTTAGTTTAAGACAAATTAATCTGAGATTAGACTTTATACAACACAAAATTCCAAGTTCAGCTAGAACGGGGATCAATTTAACTTCTGATCTAAGATTAAATGGTTTATACAATCGGGCCTTAGTCTTCTCCTACGAACCATTTATCTTAATGTTGTCTTATACATATCGCGAAATTTAGTGACTTTGTAATAAATATTTACAGCAACTAAATTTAAAATTAAATCTTGTAAACTACAGTTTTCACTACTTCCAAAACTGCCACCCATCGACCCTTTACACTTGCTACGCGATCAGAAAGACCGTTCATTGCTGCCTCACGAGCACTGGCGAGACGAAGGACCAGTCATTAGTCCTTCAAGTTGACGGCGATGAAGATAACGATTTTTTTATTCATTGTACTTGAAATAGGCAGTTAGCAGTGAAACAAGTTTGTCGTAAGTCCATTATTTTGAAACAAATTGAAAACGCTATGTCTGTTGATTTGACATTCAGCGGACAGTTTGGCAACTCTGCGAGCGGTGAATGAAAAGTCGAGACTTCGTGGAGGGTTCTAAGCTCTCCCTCTTTTCACAAACCAACCCCTTGTGAAAGAAGGGTATAGGACTAATTTAGCTTGGTGCCGAGGCCTCTACGCGTTGTTTGCTGGAAGTATATAGCACCATAAAGTATACAACGCCGCCGACAAAGGCCGTGGTCTGCGAGTCTCTGTTTGCCCACATCTCGGGCCCTGACAATTGGGGTATTATAAATTTCACATTCTTATTACATCTGTGTAGAACAAGTGTTATGACAGGGCACTGCGGCGGCGCGTCTTTATTTGAGGCGGAGAGAAAGTTGGCTGCGTGATATACGAGGCGGCGTATCAAGGAGAGCGGGGACTAAATCACTTGTGACAGCAAACCAACTAACCCAGCAACAAAGTAGTCAGTCAGTAACTAAACAAAGAAATAGCTTCGTAAATACAGTAACTTATATCAATAATTCGTCACAGAACTAGATAGCCAGCCAAGGCTTTTGCTGTGATCTCCTCGTTCAATAATAATAATAATAATAATAATAATAATAATAATAATAATAATAATAATAATAATAATACTTACTTACTTACTGGCTTTTAAGGAACCCAGAGGTTCATTGCCGCCCTCACATAAGCCCGCCATCGGTCCCTATCTTGAGCAACATTAATCCATTCTCTATCATCATATCCCACCTCCCTCAAATCCATTTTAATATTATCTTCCCATCTACGTCTCGGCCTCCCTAAAGGTCTTTTTCCCTCCGGCCTCCCAACTAACACTCTATATGCATTTCTGGATTCCACCATACGTGCTACATGCCCTGCCCATCTCAAACGTCTGGATTTAATGTTCCTAATTATGCCAGGTCAAGAATACAATGCATGCAGTTCTGTGTTGTGTAACTTTCTCCATTCTCCTGTAACTTCATCTCTCTTACCCCCAAATATTTTCCTAAGCACCTTATTCTCCAAACACCCTTAATCTCTGTTCCTCTCTCAAAGTGAGAATCCAAGTTTCACAACCATAAAGAACAACCGGTAATATAACTGTTTTATAAATTCTAACTTTCAGATTTTTTGACAGCAGACTGGATGATGAAAGCTTCTCAACCGAATAATAACAGGCATTTCCCATATTTATTCTGTGTTTAATTTCCTCCCGAGTATTATTTATATTTGTTACTGTTGCTCCAAGATATTTGAACTTCTCTACCTCTTCAAAAGATAAATTTCCAATTTTTATATTTCCATTTCGTACAATATTCTGGTCACGAGACATAATCATACACTTTGTCTTTTCGGGATTTACTTCCAAACCTATCTCTTTGCTTGCTTCCAGTAAAATTTCCGTGTTTTCCCTAATCGTTCGTGGATTTTCTCCTAACATATTCACGTCATCCGCATAGACAAGCAATTCCAAACCCTCTCTGTTATCCTGGACTTTCCTAATGTCATACTCTAGAACAAAGTTAAAAAGTAAAGGTGATAGTGCATCTCCTTGCTTTAGCCCACAATGAATTGCAAACGCATCTGACAGAAACTGACCTATACGAACTCTGCTGTACGTTTCACTGAGACACATTTTAATTAATCGAACTAGTTTCTTGGGAATACCCCATTCAATAAGAATATCAAATAATATTAATAATAATAATAATAATAATAATAATAATAATAATGTCTTTTCTCCTTGCAATAGATTGGCAGGGCTGTCTGTACTTATTGTATCTCAGTGTTCGTTTTATTTACGTCTGCAATACAATATGTCGATTAATATAACTTTTTTACCATGTATATTTATATTTTCTTTTGCTAATCACCCAACTCCTATATTACAGTTTCATACTTGGGTTTTGCTATAATTTTAATGTAATCCATAAAATGGATGCAGAGGAACTTCTTATGAGATCCTTGGTAGAAAATTAAATTAGAAGAGAGTAATAGGAAAACCAAGATGGAGACGGAAGATTCTTGTAAGAAGTCATATTTCAGAATTTGAAAGAATTGTGAAATTGGAAAGCAGAGCTGAAGAAAGGGTTTCCGCCTTTCGTTGTTCAAAAGTAGGGACAAAATGTGAGGATTCTTTACCCACGATTTCCAAGTGTTTAAAAAGCCTTTAATAGCTGCCTACGATTTTACATGAAACCTAGAACACAACTTCCCCGTCTTGCGTATGAAAGAGCAAGTTTTGTGGCCTATCAAAATCCACACCATCACGTGTCGATCAACTCTCATTTCTTGGTACTGATTTCAAATAGTTTTCCAGGCTTTCATCACTTTATTTCAATGAATTCCAAAGATGTACAGATAGCTGCCCAGGCGTCAGGTCAGGTCACATTAAAACTAATAGGCCTACATCTGCCCTGGAACACTTGATTGAGGAAACATTCGCTTTGTGAAATGTGGCGGAATGCTGTTTTAAAAATGCGTAATTTCCTACAGTGTTGTTCAGTTCAAGAAAAAAAGGGATGCAAAATCAGATTCACATACCTGTCTGCGGCATTAATAATTTTGTTTTTTCTTACGGTATTGTTTGTCCTCTCAGGCACACCAACTTCCTTGGCAGGTGAGTGAATCTTGTAATTAATTGATTAACTAGTGGACTTACTCGTGTTAATTATGTAAGATTTGTGCGGCTTACAGCTGTTCCAGCACTACACGCACCATCCTCAGAGTCTACTAGATCTCGGCGTCATCTCGAACTTCTCTGCCTGTTGTGTGGGTGTGTTTGATTGCTGAAAGGTGTTGAAGAGTGAAGTCAAATAGTGTGTGTGTACTGAAATTGATCTGTGTGTTGAGAATTTGATCGGGGTGTGTTTTAGTGTGTTTGTATATTTCGTATTGTTCTAGTGTGTTGAGTTTTTGGTTCTTGGGTTGTATGTGTAGGATTTCCATTCCGTATTTATGTTATTGTATGTATGGTTAGCCTCTGGTTATTGCTTTAATGTGTTCTTTGTAGCGTGTTTGGAATGATCTGCCTGTCTGTCCTATGTAGAACTTATCGCAACTATTACATGTGAGTTTGTATACACCTGTGTGGTCGTATTTATTTGTTCGTGTTTTTAGTGTGTTGAGATGTCTTTATAGTGTGTTTTCTGTTCTGTATGCTATGTTGTATTTCTGCTTTCTAAATGAAGATGCGATCTTATGTGTGCTTTTGTTTTCATATGTTAGTGTGATGTATTTCTTGTGTTCCTGTGTTTGTGTTGTGTTTTGCGTGTTTTTGTGTTAAGTTTTTGTTTTGTCTTATGATGTTGTCTATTATGTTTGGATTGTATCCGTTTTCTTGTGCTATGTATTTGATTGTGTTCACTTCTTCATTGTAGTGTTGTTGGCTCATGGGTATGTTGAGTAATATGCTGTCCTGAATGCAGCATGTTTGTGTTGTATGGGGTGGTTAGATGTTTTGTGTATGTGTGTGGTGGTGGTGGTTGGTTTTCTGTATATTTTGTAGGTGTGTTTGTTGAGCACTGAAACAGCTGTAAGCCGGACAAATCTTACATAATTAACACGAGTAAGTCCACTAGTTAATCAATTAATTATATTCAAGTGTTAAAAGTAATGTACGCAAGATTCAAAATGAATCCTGTAATTAATGTTTGGATTTTCGGTGGACCAGTAGTGGATTTACTTAGATGGAACCAAGAGAAAAAAAAAAGATATGGGTGTATTTCTCCATCATGCACTTTTTCACAATTAATATACAAAATTTGCGCCTTTTTCCAGGATCACCCGGTTGTAGTTCACACTAATTTTATATGGTTCGAATTTCAACAATGTATGTAGGATTTCGCGCTAAAAATGAAGATCTAAAGGAAGCGCTCTTGCTGAAAACAACCAGAAACTATCGGCCAGAGAATTACTTGATCTGTTGGGAGTGGAAGAATTGGAACTTGGTTAATTTTTATTACTTTAAATATTTTGAATGTAAATTGAAGCGGTGTCACACTTACCGTAGAAGAGGGTAAAGTCGATCAAAATTTTGCAATTTTTTAATGATATTGAGGTTATGCAATGGAGTGAAGTTCCTCAGAAAATAGCATTTTGTCGTCATATCCTTCACTTATGAAGACACGTTACAAGAATTGAATTACGATCTGTAAAAAACTGTTTTTTTTATTTGACTTGTGATCGAAGTTACCTGCTTAAATAGGGTAAAGTCGATCACCATTGAATTTTTAGTTTAAGATCGATTTTAAAATATTGCGGAGTAAAGTCGATCACTGTTTATGTTTTTAAAAAAGAAATTAAGTATATTACATATATTTTATTTGTTATAAGGGGTGTAAAAACAATAATAATCTTCAGTATATGCCTATAGCATTATATAGTGTATCTTTTGTTACTGTGATCATACTATTCGATACAATTAGGCCTATAGGTCTCCACTGTACAATCGTGACTATGATTGCCAACTTATAAAACATAAAAACACATTTTAATACTTCACATATCAACAAACAAAGATTTAAGAATTCAAAATTTACATTGAAATACCACCCTTCAATTATAATCTAAAATGCAGTTCAACATTGCATAGGTTTATATCAGATGTTATTTGAAATCTTCCCCTCCTCATGTCACTTTAGAAATTACGTTGTTCCCATAGTCAGGTACAGAGGGGTGTACAAAATATGTTCCTTTGGCAATGCTTCTCCTACGCAAGAAATTCACCGTAATTTCGTCTTCCTCTTTCCCCACTATCCCAAGCTATGTAAGCTATACTATGACACTTTTCTGTTTATAAGTGTTAGTTGGAGGTATTTCGGTGAACAATTTATTCTTCCTGCTGGTCCTATCTGTTTCGAGTAGGTCGATAGCATGATCGACTTAACCCTACAAAGGTACAAGTTTTCTTAAAATAATAAGTTTCAATACTAACATTTACGAACTGCAAAACTATTATTTCAGGATACAATCACAACGAAAAGTACTTACGTATACTTCCTGTCTCCTTTCACTGCAGACTATAATTTAGAGTTTGTAAGACTTTGTTTTCATTTAAGAGAAAAAGTTGAAAATAACAATTTTATAACAACACAAGTAGTATAAGTACGAGGGAGTATCGCACAACAGTTGTTTGCATAATATTTAATAGGTAAGAAAAAAAGAACTAATGCACAAGAAAGTTAAAAGTTTTACCCATTTTTCCACATATGAAGCAAGTCTCTGGACACATTTCTTCCGTCGTGACACCAATTCAACTATACCTTGTTCATAGAACTTCGTTTCGTACGCGCCATCTTCACTCATTAGTTGCCGCTCGTTCCGCCAGGGCGACACCTAATCGAACCATTGCTGTGTGTAGCGCAAGATTCAAACTGTCTGCTAACTTTGAACGTCCGGACCAAAATAATATTCCGTAAAAAAATTGGTGTGCATTCCTTTGCGATTCTCCTTTGTAAGCAACCGAATAAGTACAGGCAGAAATGATTTGTCAATGCACGTATAAAATGAAAGTAAAAAACTAGCAGGTAAACAACCGAAAGGCAATCTGCACAGAGGGAAACAAGTGAACGCGATGTTGTGTGTCGTACACCCCTGCTCACCCTGTCAGATGCGGGGCAGAAGCATTTTGTCAGCGGGAGGGTGATGGTTATGGCAGATGTCACCCCGAATCCGAGCGTGGCGGGAGCTATGCGGCCTGACAGGACTGCCTGCATGCATCAGCGGGACGGGCAGAGAAGGTCAGGCAGAGGTCGGCGTGAATCATGCAGCGGCGTCTTGAGTGACCGATAACAAGACGCGATTTATTGCAGCCGAGATGAAAGGAGCCGCGATATGTATAAATTGATACATTCACAACACCAGGTGCAGCAGATAGCTGCTCTGTGAGTTATTTAAAATGCGTGTTTGCGGCTCAATGGAGCTCCTCTTTCCTGGGTCACAGGCGTGGACTGTAGTCCTCCCTAATCTGTAAACATTCTGAGTTCAAACGAAATAAATTACACAAGCTATATACATTAACCAACAAACAGTCTACTTACAAACAGAAACACGAACAAAATTAATGCCTACCAATGTTAATAGATAAGAGTGACTAACAAACCAATAACAAAATAAACAATTAGCAGAGTTATACAGTGATATCATTTTACTTTTACTTCAGTTTTTATTGTATCTGAGTTTTAGAATGTACTTCACTCCCACCCCTTCTACTAATGAAGTTCAACCGTCCTCCACACAGATCCAAGACCGCATATACAGTCATAGTAGCCTTACGGTCATACGTTCCAAAAATATGTTCGCGTTTTCCAGTGACGAAAGAACTTTCAATATTGAATCATTTTCGCACAGGTACTGTCGTCCATTTGCCTACGTCGCATCCGGTTTCCCCCACCAGCTTTTATTCTCCAGCTAGTGGCTGGGCTGTCTTAGCTCTTTTCTGAGAACATTAATTTCTGTTAGGAATTGGACGTCTACGTAATATTATACAACTGTTAAAAATAACTTAAATAAAAGAGCACCGTTAAGTAATTAACTGTCACGTGATTTCCCCCTTTTCTACGACCCTGCGACAAAATCACTTGGTCAGACAGTAGATAGCATGTCAGAGTAATTTTATCTGTGCGGGTCGGGCAGAAGTGAAGATTGAATTTACAGTACGTAAGTACTCTTTTATAGAGTAGGTACAGAATTATTTCAATATGAGTTACTAGTACGAAGGACGAAACTGGTAGGCCTAATTGGAATTAGGTACAAGGCGATAGATAATATGCACAAAAGAAATTGAAGCCTGTATCGAAATGAACGGCCACCATTTTCAAAAATGTGTTTAAATATCCATATTATGATTATTTTTCAATTTAACTTCATTCTCTATATTGTACGCTAATGTGCTGTAGACAGTATAATATACACTGCATAATGAATACGTTCGTGAATAAAAGCACTTATTGTTAATAGGCCTACTGTACTGTATTTTGATTAAAGAAAAACCTAATGAAAATGATCAAACTCAAAATCGCGATATTTCCTAGTTTGCGTAAATGGATGAACTACTTTTCTTCCCTCCTATACCTAGTAAAGTGATTTGTTTGTATTTTACGCCAGTATCATCGAACTCCAGTCGTGGAAGGGGGTATCAAACGGCGTTTCCGGTTCTCAACCGTTAATCCAAAGGTATAGTCACGTTAATATTATAAATGTTAGTAAAAATAAAATGATGTCCCTGTATAAGCTATTGCATGAATTGTTGCCTGTGGCCAGGAAGGCATGAACATTTCCTAGTAAATGTATCTTCTCGCTCACAAGAGTGGATTAAAAGAGTACACATATTATTATACCGTACATGAAGTCACAGGGTTCATTACTGTGCTTCTTATTGCATCTCATCACATGAGTAACATCACTTTACACGGTTTTAAATAACGTCACATTGCTTCAGTACACAAAATAGCACGAACATCACAATCGTCGTCATTACGATTTCTGTGACTTAAAAGTTGTAGAAAGATGGATGCATACATATCACCTAATGTTAAAAGATATGATCATTAACATTTAAAATAAGTATTATGTCTTTCTTTTTAATTTAACTTCATTAAATAGCATCTCCATCTTTACCCTGAAAATATGCATCCCTCAAACTCAACAGGATGGTGCGATTTATGACATCTTATCAATTTTCCTTCTAACTCTTCTTTTATTCATGTGATTCATGCAAAAAAAAAAATCTTGACCTGTCTATAAACATGGGAAAACCGCCAGCCATTGCAAACCATTTAACGTCTACGAAATAAATTATTATTATTATTATTCATAGTGTTCTTCCCAAGGGCAGGTCTTTCACTGCAAACCCAGCATTCTCCAGTCTTTTATTTTCTGTCTTCCTCTTTGTATTCTTATATGATCCATATATCTTAATGTCGTCTATCATATATCTTGTTCTGCCCAGAACTCTTCTCCTGTTCACCATTCCTTCCAGTGCGTCCTTTAAAATGCAGTTTATTCTCAACCGTCATCCAGCCAATTCCTTTTCCTCTTTCTGCTCAGTTTCAGCATCATACTTTCTTCACCCACTCTTTTCAACACAGCTTCATTTCTTATTCTATCTGTCCACTTTACACGCTCCATTGTACTCCATGTCCACATTTCAAATGCTTCTATTCGTCTTAATGTCCATGTTTCTGCCCCATATATTGCCACACTCCACACAAAGCATTTCGTTAGTCTCTTCCTTAGTTATTTTTCCAGAGGTCCGCAGAAGATGCTCCTTTTTCTATTAAAAGCTTCCTTTGCCATTGCTATCCTCCTTTTAACTTCTTGGCAGCAGCTCATGCTACTGCTTATAGTACACTCCAAGTATTTAAAGCTGTCCACTTACTCTACTGCCTCATTTAGAATTCGCAAGTTTACCTTCTTTACTTTTCTTCCTACGGCCATAGTCTTCGTTTTGTTGACATTTATCTTCATTCCATACTGCTCACAGCTCACAGCATATCCCTAGTATCATCTCCTCTTCAGCTTATTATTATTATTATTATTATTATTATTATTATTATTATTATTACTTGCCTGCATTAGTTATGTAATTTTAGTGAAATGTTATTGAAGTAAGGAAACAAAAGAGTTCATATTGTAAAATAAAATACGAAAACTGCAATAATCATCACGTAGGCTACTACAATAAAATAAATATGATTCTGTCTCGTGACCAGAATATTGTACGAAATGGAAATAGAAAAATTGGAGAAGAGGTGGAAAAATTCAAATATCTTGCAGCAACAGTAACAAATATAAATGGCACTCGGGAGGAAATTAAACGCAGAATAAATATGGGTAATGCGTGTTATTATTCTGTTGAGAAGCTTTTATCATCCAGTCTGCTGTCAAAAAGTCTGAGGGTTATAATTTATAAAACAGTTATATTACCGGTTATTCTGTATGCTTGTGAAACTTGGACTCTCACTTTGAGAGAGGAACAGAGTTAAGGGTGTTTGAGAATAATGTTCTTAGGGCGATATTTGGGGGCTAAGCGGGATGAAGTTACAGGAGAATGGAGAAAGTTACACAACGCAGAACTCCACGCATTGTATTCTTCACCTGACATAATTAGGAACATAAAATCCAGACGTTTGAGATGGGCAGGGCATGTAGCACGTATGGGCGAATCCAGGTTCATATAGAGTGTTAGTTGGGAGCCCGGAGGGGGAAAAGACCTTTGGGGAGGCCGAGACGTAGATGGGAGGATAATATTAGGCCTAAAATGGATTTGAGGGAGGTGGGATATGATGATAGAGACTGGATTAATCTTGCACAGGATGGGGACCAATGGCAGGCTTATGTGAGGGCGGCAGTGAACCTGCTGGTTCCTTAAAAGCCATTTGTAAATTGCAGCGTACCATAGATTGAATTACTACTGGTTTACAGCTTGGTTTTAATTTGACCATATTGTGTTACGCATTATTCCAAACATAAGGGATTTGAAAGGTATGTTCTTATTCCAATATTTGAATTAAAATCATTATAAGATCCAACTTCATCATAAACTCGAAAAGAGCTTAAATGAACAATGATTGCAGTCATTCGCTTCAAAGATTAAGCCTTGATGGCCTCGATTGAAAGGTCATACCCCATCAGTCTTCGTCGGATGTGTACCGGCCTCCCTTGTCGTTGTTTGCGGTATAAACTGCACCACAGTCTTGATAATTACGGGTCTCGAGTTGGAACAACAATAAAAGCCGTTGCCGTGGCAACCAGTGATATACGACCGCGCTCCGGCGATAACTCTATCCGCCTGACTCAGCAGACCTTCGCACAGCACCCCGCAGCGAGCGGTGTCAGGTTCGATTCCCGCCCTGTGATTGTGGTTGCAGAGACTGATATTTTCTGTAGAATTTTCAACGAAACGTTTTGAAGAAAAAAAAATAATTCGGTAATTTTTATAACCTTACATTATTGATTGTTAGCGCGGCAGACGAGCAACCATGTTCAGGTCACACGGTCTCTGCAACAATGTAATTGTACAATACACACGTAAAACGTATTAGGTAATAAGTCTAATTTCATACCTAGAGGGAACCTACGTACATCAGGCGGATACATATAACAATTACATCACACCAATCTGCCTTTAGTGTAGTGTGTGGTGCGATGAGTAGTGACGTTATTCAAGCACTGCTAGGACAGAGCATTAGGTGACTTTTTTGATCGGTATCATAGCCTATAGTTTTCACGGGTAGTCACATTTTTGTAGTCGTTTTACCTTCACAGTAATTACCCTGAGAAAGTGTAGGGAGCTTTCTTATTGAGCGAAAGTTCTTTTCTTTCTTTCTTTCTTCCTTTCTTTCTTTCTTTCTTTCTTTCTTTCTTTCTTTCTTTCTTTCTTTCTTTCTTCTTTCTTCTTTCTTTCTTTCTTTTTTTCTTTCTATCGTTCAAACTCGTAATCACTGTCAGAAACAGTTTTGCACGAGATGTATTCTTGCTGGATATACAGTCAGCATCTTCGAAGGCGCGTACCGCACAGACATCTTCTCGAAAAATCTAAAACTGTGGTATATAAATTTTGTTTGGAAGCCCTCAATTGACTAAGGCGTTAAGACAAATGTCGGGATGAGCCCTAAAAGAAATGGGACACGGACCTGCATTCACTTCCCCAGACATTGGTGACGGCTCAAGATTAATGATTGTTCACATCGAACTCGGGCCCTGGCAGGGTTCAATCGTCCCCTTGTACAGATCACTGGAGTCATCAAGGAGCCAATTGGCTGGTCTCCTGATCTGAGAAAAATCATCAAAGAGCCAATTGGCTATTGTAAGATTAATCCCTACGCGTTCGAATCTTCAAACAGCCAAACTGGCTATCACAGTTTCGTGCCTAGACTTCTCCTCCATCGCGTCTCTCCTCCGGATCAGGTCGCTGTACTTTTGCCCCTCCTCCTCCCCCGTATGTTGTAGCTAATCAGTTACGTCCATTTTCGGCTTACCCACTGGAAATTTCTAGCGCTCCTTCAGTGGGGCGGCGAAACCCGAAGTGAGACAAGTGGCCAAGAGGCTTGGAGCTCACATATTCAGTTTTTCACAGCCCCAACTCCCCCCTTGCAAAAAGGACGTGTTTTCACGTACCTTTAAAGTTTCTCCTCCCACTTCCCCCCACTCATTCATTCATTCAGTCCCTCAATTGAGAACACTTCTCTTGGCGTGCCATAAATCTACGTCTGCAGACCCCCAGTTTACTTTTCTTTCGAGGGAGTTCATGGTGAGGATGTCTATGTCGCTCGACTGGGTTTGAATCCGGTGACATACTGTGACCACAAGACTACAAGGAAGACCTGTCCTTACCCGGAGGAGTAAGAATCCCAGGATCGTACAATCGGACTGCTTTCCAAAAGAAAAAAAAGTGGCGCTCTGTTTGTGCACCCCTACGAGGTCATATCTGTAAGAATCACTGATGCACGCCGACCAGATGGAGATAAATGTGCGGACTTGTTTCTGTGAAACATGTTTAAAACATGGCCGCCCTGTAACCTGCTGTCAGGGCTAACGACTTCCAAACCAGTGTTTGAAATGCAGTCTAGAATCAACCGTTTGTTGATATACTGCGAGGCAGGGCAGAAAGGCGGGGATAGAGCAGGAGAGTAGATGAAGGTAGAAACTATAAAAAAAAGATACAAATTGATGGTATGGAAAGGAAAGGAAAGAAGGGATAAAGGAAGAAAGTAAACGCATAAGTAAGCAGGAAGAAAGGAGGAAAGAAAAAAAGGAAGATAAGAAACAAAAGAAAGAGAGAGAGAACGAAAGGAAGACTGAAAGAAAGAAAAAAGAGAGAAGGAACGAAAGAGATACAGAGAGAAAGAACGAAGCAACAAAAGAGAGACAGACAGAAAAAACGACAAAAAGAAGAAACGAAAGAAAGACAGGAGAAACGATAGAAAGACAGGAGAAACGATAGAAAGAAAGAAGAAACGAAAGAAAGAAAGACAGGAACAAGGAACAAAAGAAAGAACTAAAGAAAGAAAGAACGAAAAAGAGACAGACAGAAAGAACGAGGGAACAAAAGAAAGACAGACAGAAAAAACGACAAAGAGAAGAAACGAAAGAAAGACAGGAGAAACGATAGAAAGAAAGAAGAAACGATAGAAAGAAAGACAGGAACAAGGAACAAAAGAAAGAACTAAAGAAAGAAAGAACGAAAGAGAGACAGACAGAAAGAACGAGGGAACAAAAGAAAGACAGACAGAAAGGACAAAAAGAAGAAACGAAAGAAAGAAATGAGAAACGATAGAACGAAAGAAAGAAAGACAGGAACAAGGAACAAAAGAAAGAACTAAAGAGAGAAAGAACGAAAGAGAGACAGACAGAAAGAACGAGGGAACAAAAGAAAGACAGACAGAAAAAACGACAAAAAGAAGAAAAGAAAGAAAGGAGAAACGATAGAAAGAAAGAAGAAACGAAAGAAAGAAAGGAGAAACGATAGAAAGAAAGAAGAAACGATAGAAAGAAAGAAGAAACGAAGGAAAGGAAGACATGAACAAGAAACAAAGAAAGAACTAAAGAGAGAAAGGACGAAAGAGAGACAGACAGAAAGAACGAAGGAACAAAAGAAATACAGACAGAAAAAACGACAAAAAGAAGAAAAGAAAGAAAGAAGAAACGATAGAAAGAAAGAAGAAACGAAAGAAAGAACTAAAGAGGGACAAATAGTGTTCAGACAACTGTAATAATTATCTCCATTATTTTTAATCTTCACTTGTGAACACTGTTGTAATTTGACCTTTTAAGTATTTTATAAAGAGAGACAGACAGAAAGAACTAGGGAACAAAAGAAATAATAATTTAATTATTTATTTATTTAATCTGGCAGAGCTAAGGCCAGTAGGCCTTCTCTTCCGCCCAGCCAGACTCTAATTCTAATTAAATACATTTGCTTACATAGTTATTACATTAATATCTAAATCATAAAACAACATGGAAGTAAATAGCAACATGAAAGTAAATAGTAAATACAGACAGAAAGGACGACAAAAAGAAGAAAAGAAAGAAAGACAGAAGGAACGAAAGAGAGACAGACAGAAAGAACGAGGGAACAAAAGAAAGAAGGAACAGAATAAAGACAGGTTGAAGGAAGAATCGAAAGAGAGGCGGAATGACAAAAAGAAGAAAAGAAAGAACGACAAAAAGAAAGAAATAAAGAAAAAAGATAAAAGACGAAACAGACTGTAGGAAAGGAAAGGAAAGAAAGAAAGAAAACACGGATAGATGGACATTAATTAAAACCTCAGGTAATTCCTGGCCTGAATCCAATCAGACTGAATTGTTATTTCTCCCTTTTCAACTACATAATTATTTATGGGCAGCGCGCAAGTCGTTTAAAGATCCCCTCAATGAACAGGAATGGAACTTCTTCGCTTGCGATCCAGCGAGGTGTGGCAATTGCTACGCCACCGAGCAGACCATGAGAATTCTCAGCTGTTTCTCGTGCGCGCGCATCTAACCGATTTCTTTTCACAATTGGAGCCGTTAAGCTGTGTCTTGTGAATCCTGGTGGCAGCCGGCCTGCAACCTTCGCGCGGTGTGAAGTAAGCAGTGGTATTGTGTTCGCGCTGTTTAAATAAACTCGACAGTGACTCAGTTAATGCATTTGAAATATTAATTCTGTGTCCAGATTGCTGTTAAAAATCTTCACTTTGCATTCGGGGGAAGACAAATTAGAAATTACAATTTTTGGGACGATCCGCTTCAGTTCTAAACATAGAGCAGATTATAAAAAATAGTAAGGAGTAAAAAGGCATTCATTAGAAAAATAGATTATATTATTAGTATTATTATTAGATTAAGTAGATTATTATTATTATTATTTTATTATTATTATTATTAGATTAATTAGATTATTATTATTATTATTATTATTTTATTATTATTATTATTATTTTATTATTATTATTATTATTATTAGATTAATTTTTATTATTATTAGATTAATTTTTATTATTATAATATTAATTATATTATTATTATTATTACATTAATTAGATTATTATTTTATTATTATTTTATTATTATTATTATTATTTTATTATTATTTTATTATTAATATTATTATTATTATTATTATTATTATTATTATTATTATTATTATTAGATTAATTAGATTATCATTACTGTCTATTATTATTTTTTATTATTATTATCATCATTATTATTTCATTATTACTATTATCATTATTATTATTATTATTATTGTTATTATTAGATTAATTAGATTATCATTACTGTCTATTATTATTTTTTATTATTATTATCATCATTATTATTTCATTATTACTATTATCATTATTATTATTATTATAATTATAATTAGATTATTATTAGGGTCCATTATTATTATCATTATTATTATTTCATTATTATTATTATTATTTTATTATTATTAGATTAATTAGATTATTATTAGGGTCTATTATTATTATTATTATTATTATTAATGAATTTGTTAGACTATTATTTAGCATTACTATCATCATTACTATTGTGAATATTTGCTATGATGTTGGCAAGGTTTTGTTGTTCATGACACGGAAGAACGCTGATTGAAGTGAACATGATTTTATTTTAGTTGAAAATGCGGCATTCATTTTACTGTCCAAGTTTTATTGCGTTCAACAATTGAATGAAAACAGTAATACCAGCTTAATTTTCTTTGAAAACAAGGAGAATTCTTGTTGGCGAAACTATTTTGAGGTATAGAAATTGCAGCCAGAGATATAGTTCCAGGAATGTGGATAGTAAAATGTTTACGACGTCGTCAAACAGAAGGATATACACCGGATAATAGCATTTCCTGACATCGTGCAATGAGTCTATATCTCTCTTCTTAAAACTGCCCTGAAATTACAATGAACTTCACAATTTGAATTTTATGTTCTCTAGTTACCTTACAATCAAGCTGGGGAAGAGTTAGGCTATATAATTTATGTGATTATTTGTTTCTTCTGTTCCTATGAAGACGTTCGGCTTTCGGACAAATTGAGTGCAGAATTCTGTATGGACGTTGTGATAGAAAAGAGGAGACATCCCATACTTCTAGACTTTGCGAGCCTTAAGTTAGCTTTTTATCCAACGACTTAATTTCACCCGCATAGAGACGTTGACATGTTGTGCGTGTTTCAGAGTAATGTTTTTCTTTGAAGATGAAAATCGAATGTGTTATTATATGCATAGCTGTTCATGAGTACAGACTATTACTTACTTACTTACTTACTGGCTTTTAAGGAACCCGGAGGTTCATTGCCGCTCTCACATAAGCCCGCCATTGGTCCCTATCCTGAGCAAGATTAATCTAGTCTCTACCATCATATCCCACCTCCCTCAAATCCATTTTAATATTATCTTCCCACCTACGTCTCGGCCTCCCAAAAGGTATTTTTCGCTCCGGTCTCCCAACTAACACTCTACATGCATTTATGGATTCGCCCATACGTGCTACATGTCCTGCCCATCTCAAACGTCTGGATTTAATGTTCCTAATTATGTCAGGTGAAGAATACAATGCGTGCAGCTCTGCGTTGTGTAACTTTCTCCATTCTCCTGTAACTTCATCCCTCTTAGCCCCAAATATTTTCCTAAGAACCTTATTCTCAAACACCCTTAATCTCTGTTCCTCTCTCAAAGTGAGAGTCCAAGTTTCACAACCATACAGAATAACCGGTTTTATAAATTCTAACTTTCAGATTTTTTGACAGAAGACTAGATGACAGAAGCTTCTCAACCGAATAATAACACGCATTTCCCATATTTATTCTGCGTTTAATTTCCTCCCGAGTGTCATTTATATTTGTTACTATTGTTCCAAGATATTTGAATTTTTCCACCTCTTCGAAAGATAAATCTCCAATTTTTATATTTCCATTTCGTACAATATTCTAGTCACGAGACATAATCATATAATTAGTCTTTTCGGGATTTACTTCCAATCCTATCGCTTTACTTGCTTCAACTAGAATTTCCGCGTTTTTCCTAATCGTTTGTGGATTTTCTCCTAGCATATTCACGTCATCCGCATAGACCAGTAGCTGATGTAACCCATTCAACTCCAAACCCTGTCTATTATCCTGAACTTTCCTAATGGCATATGACTATTAATTACACACTTAGATAATGCTGCATTGTTGTTTAGATGAGCAGAAATAAATTACCTCATAATATGAAGTAGTGCGGATCTTTGAGAATTGTAAGGTAAATACAAGTTACCCGGTAATCCAGTCGAAATGATGCTTGTGGTTGACATTACCTTCTAAGCTTATACTCTGCTATCGGAGTGTCCTTATATTATTTATAACATGATATCTTTATCTGTGCTGCAGTAGGCTACACAGACTGAGGACCTGAAGAATGATGTCGTGAAGCCTATCTTTGTATGGGCTATTCCATATGAAATCGATCAGTAAAAAACCTTTCATTTTTTTATACTCTCATTTTTTCCCTACTTATACAAGGTGCTGAGAGGAGTGCATTTAAAAAAAAATATTATCGAAAGTCAAACGGTTTTCGTATTATTGAGCGACAAATTTAGCGTATTTTATAAAAACAAGCCTCTTTCAGCGCTCAGAACTCTGGAACTATTTACTGCAGAACATTGAACGAGAGCTCATTTTGAAGCTGACATTTGGTAGGTTATGATAAGAAGTAATCCTTATTTTTATTGTATACAGAGAGACAGATAATCTGATTTTACTTACTTTTAGGCTTTTTGGCCATTTGTAAAAATGTAAAAAATATTGAGAAAAACCTTGCATTATTAAGAGGGATTCGGCATTGTTTGCTTAGTTGTACGGCAATAAGTTTCGAAGGCTTTAAATAAATTATTTTCACAAGCCTAGACTTGAACGGTGCAGTACCGCACGCATTGGCCGAGAGCTGAAGATAAGCGAGCATTGGGCGTCATTTTACTCCTGTGTTTATGAAAACCTGTGATAAAGCTAGCACAGCCATGACTGCTAGACGACACATCACGTATTTGTCTCCTGGCCTTGCTTGTCTCGACTACCTACAGTCAGCTGGTTAGTTCACGCGCGTACTATTTATTTTCTTTATTTGATATTTTCAATACTTTCTTATAAACGGTGCACCAGTAAAAAATATGTGTTTATTTGTACTTTCAATGCGGAATCGAACCATATATTTTAAAAATATTTTTTCGTGGTCAAAGGCGTCTCAATGAAGAAAAATCTAAATTTTTCCATTTCCATAAAAAGTAAGAAAAATTGTTTACATGTCAATATAAACTTTAACTTTTCAGCATCAAAATTAACTTTTCAGCATCAAAATAAACCATGATTTTGATCATTGGGTGAAAGGGTTTCGGAGCCACAACAATTTAAAGTTGCTAATTTTATGAAAATACGATAAATTAAAATATTTTTAATTTAAACACTATGAAGTTCTGATGCCTCAAACTTTGCACAAAGCATTGTATCACAGTTGTCTACGTATAAAAATGTTTCATTGTATTTAGAAATTGTAACGTCAATTTTCTCTATATTTCGGTCGATTTGAGATGGAATAGCCCGTCCTCTGCTATCTGGGTGTCCTCATATTATTTTATAACATGATATCTTTATCTGTGCTGCAGTAGGCTACACAGACTGAGGGCCTGAAGAATGATGTTGTGAAGCCTATCTCTGTACGTAGTAGCTGTGAGTTGTTTTCATATCCTTATTTTGTGATCATTGTTTGTGAGTGATGATGACATTATTTGTGTCTATTTTTTCTATCACTGTGTCAACGTGTTGCTTATTTGATCCTGTTTTGTTACTTGAAAGTCATCTGTTCTTTGATAAAGCTGGCTTCCTTTATGTAACAATTTATAGGTATATACGTCTTTGCTCTTTGTGTTTCTGTTGCACCACCACCACCACCACCACCACCACCACCACCACCACCTATGGAGACTTTCCTATCTCAGCAGTATTAACGCCAAGGTAATAATAATAATAATAATAATAATAATAATAATAATAATAATTTATTTTTTATTTTTTATTTATTTATTTAGAATATTAACGTGCAAAACAACAGCACAAGGCCAATAATAATAATAATAATAATAATAATAATAATAATAATAATTGTTTTATTTTCCCTGGCAGAGTTAAGGCCATCAAGCCTTCGCTTCCATTCAACCTGGATCAAATCACATACAGAAAAATACATACCGGTATACAAATATGAACTTAAAAATAATAATAAACATAATTAAGTAAAAAAGAGAGATTGAATACATATACACAATGAGTATTAACTTTAAAATAACAATAATAAAAAAAAAAAAATATATATATATATAATAAATAAAAGAGACTGAATACATAATCACAAACAGGAAAATACGTTCTAGTATACAAGTATTAACTTAAAAAAAAGAATTAATACATATGAATATAATCTCACAACTAAAGGAATAGTACAATTAGTATGATCAGCACAGCACGGGTTACATTGAGACAATGACAATTACCTGGATATTAGTGAAAAAAATAAAGTAATGGCCGTGTAAAATAATAATAATAATAATAATAATAATAATAATAATAATAAATAAATAAATAAATAAATAAATAAATAAAAATTATACCTAAAAAAACTAATTCTGTGCATTTAAAACATTTCTAAACAACCTAATTTTAAACAACTGAGAACTAAGACTACCCCTGATTTCCAGCGGCAGCGAATTCCATGAGGTAGAGAACATTAAGATAAGACAACAATTTTCTGCTCCTGCTATCTGTAGATCTTTTCTGGGTGTTATCAGTGCATCTCAATCATGGTCTTCCCTGGGGTTTTCTCTCTCTATTAGCCTTTCTCTCATGACTCGACAACTTGCTTATGGCACCAGGCTGTGGTGTAACGAATTCAGCCACTGCTAGCTGCTTCGTCATTATTCAACGTAACATGATTTTAAAGCTGAATTAGTTTAGGGTTCACTACAAAACAAAAGTTATTCTATGATTTAAGTCTGATTGCCTGTGTACAAGGGGATGTGTCAGTATGGTTCAGTTTAAATGCACGTACAGTATGGATGCTACATCTAAATGAACATGCATGTTTCAGATTTGATTGTTTACTGAATGTTTACATTCTGAGGTCTTTACCCAATTTATTTTCAATCTAGTGAAATAAAACCTTCGAACACCCTCTTCCTGATTGCCTGGATTTGTTATGATTTCTATTCTTCTTTCGTTTGGTGTATGTAATAAAAAGTTGTTTTATTTATTGTTTATTTTGCTCTTCCTTACCTCCCTATTCAATTCGTAGTTTAAATTGCATTTTATTAAGTTAGCTCTTGTGCAGTATTCACATTCGAGAGTTCAATAACGGTGGCTCTTCGTCCACGCATAACCAATGTTATTTTATAAATCTCATTTCTTCTGTCTCTAGTTTCACGATTCTGATACACACATAGTACACTATAAAGGCCCATTCACAATGATAATTAAACATAACCGTAACACAAACACAGAAGTTTGCGCCCAGGCTACCAAATGGGATCATTCACAATGAATCACATAAGCATTACCGTAAGACGTTAACATGAAAGTTTGCAAACTCCAAACTTTCATGCTTATGCTTACGTGATTTGCAAACAGAACACAATCGTGGAGCGCTGAAGTATACGACAGAATATGAGGAAATGGCGTCGTTGTTATGTTTCCATGGTTACCAAGTATGTTTGCTGTTATGTTTATGTTCCCATCGTGAATGATGGTATGACTTCTTCATTTTACCGCAACGTTTACATTCTTAAGTTAACGCTTACGTTATATTTAATTTTCATTGTGAATGAGCCTTAATTCTGTACAGTACTATACTGTTTGCCCTGCATTTGTGCCTCCTGTTACCAGTCTTATAAATCGCATTTCTTGTCTCTAGTCCACCTCATCTTGTTTTCTTATTGCCCTTGATTCTGATCCAAATATAAGCAATGACATTGCTATAATTATTCTATGCTTTGCTACAAAAATGTTCTGTGTATTTGTTCTCTAAATCTTCTCTCAAAGACACAGGTATGATAACTTCAACTTTCAACTATTTTATTGTTAACCGATACTGTTATCATCATGCTTTTAGTTTTCTTATGGCAACAGTTATTCCAAGTTTTTAACTAATTTTGGGAAGATTGTGTATCGCTGTTCTAAGATTTTATTCAGAATCATATGCGATGTCTTTATTATTTACAAGTTACAGCAGTTCGAACACTGGGGGATTATAAATGTCGTAGTTTATTTTTCTTAAGCAAGCGTCGTTACTCTAGTTCAGTTGGGAAAAAAAAGTTGTTCTTGTAGGCTACTATAAAGAAACCGATTTTATTTTCTCTCGAGATCCATTAGCATTACTATTCAGTTTTCTGCCTTACTGTCTTCTATTTAAAATTGTTATGCATTTTTTATGGCTGAATCTTTAAAGAGTGACAATCCCGATACTCAAGGATACTAGCAAAGACAGAGACGTAACAGAATGTTCTGAAGAACACTTGATGTTTAAATGACCTGACGACGGTTTTATTTGGTGAGAGAATACTAGTATGTCATTTGTTTCCCTTTGCACTTTATATTGTGTCTTCAGTAGTACTGGTAGTAACACCAGTCTGTTTTGTAGTCTGTTAGTACACCGTGTCCTTTCTATCGTATTAACACCACTCTATGTTTTGCAGTCTGATAGTACATCGTGCTCTTTCTATCGTATTAACACCTCTCTATGTTTTGCAGTCTGATAGTACATCGTGCTCTTTCTATCGTATTAACACCTCTCTGTGTTTTGCAGTCTGATAGTACATCGTGCTCTTTCTATCGTATTAACACCTCTCTATGTTTTGTAGTCTGATAGTACATCGTGTCCTTTCTATCGTATTTTCACTCTCCGGAGCTACGCTACTGCTTTCTGTCATACTGCCCGCCCAAAAAATTCATTATTATAACACTCATTTATTATTACACTAGAAATAACCTACATAGTTACATTTATGACTCTATGTGGAGTATACGTCGTTTAGGTTACCATAGTGAAACCCCTGATGACATATAACAGATTGCTCAGCCTAATGGATTTCAAGACAACCAGATTTATCAATTTCACTATGCTGCCAACTAGCGACTGCAAAAGAAGCTACGTTATAACCCTTATGAAATTTCATGGAGCAGCTGTACTTCCATCTAGCGGTCTTTACCAAAAAATACCTCTTCGACGGTGGAGGCTCTGGTGGTTGTCCTTATTTTATTGTTGTTGTTTCATAATATGGGACATGCAGAGTAGGAGTGGAATACCAGTTGTACGTAGTAATAACATATTGGTGAAAAATTAATAGTTTTCTCACAAAAAAAAAATATATATATATATTCCCTCCTCCAAATGTTTAACACCCTCTTATTCGGTAACTATTGCAAATAGATCGCCATTTTTGTGTAATAAGAAATCATTTATCCCTCTTGCGTATCTCATTAGCGTGCACGGTTTTCGTGTAAACTTAAATTTAAAACCACTGAACAATTCCACCAGATTGCAACGTTGTAGCCAGAGAGGAAGATGGAAGGCAGATCACCAAGGGAAACAGCCCTCAGTTCGTTGACCACTTACATCTGTATTACGAGAAGAAAGAACAGTGCGTTAGCGGCGATGTTACTAGACTGCTGAAACTTCCAACTTATTTTTTTAATTAACCGTGCATTGAATCACAAAACGTACTATAGGTTTTCTATTAATTAAAGTGTGCCTTATCGCCCCTTTCAATCTGCAGGATTATTTCACTTCCATTCCGTATATGTCGTGATCAGGGGTGAACCAAGCCGTCGTCTCTAACGTTTTTGCTTTGTACACTTCCAGTCTGTGTAGGCCTTTATGTATGTATGTATGTATGTATGTATGTATGTATGTATGTATGTATGTATGTATGTATGTATGTGTGTGTGTGTGTGTGTATGTATGTGTGTGTATGTGTGTATGTGTGTGTATGTATGTATGTATGTATGTATGTATGTATGTATGTATGGGCTATTGCATCTCAAATCGACCGAAATATAGAGAAAATTAACCTTGCAATTTTTAAATACAATTAAACTTTTTCTGTCCGTTGACAACTGTGATACAATGCTTTGTGCAAAGTTTGAGGCATCAGAACTTCATAGTGTTTAAATTTATCGTATTTTCATAAAATTAGCAATTTTAAACTGTTGTGGCTCCGAAACCCTTTCACCCAATGATAAAAATCATGGTTTATTTTGATGCTGAAAAGTTAAAGTTTATATTGACATGTAAATAGTTTTTCTTACTTTTTATGGAAATGGAGAAATTTAGATTTTTCTTAATTAAGACACCTTTGCCCACGAAAAAATATTTTTAAAATATATGGTTAGATTCCGCATTGAAAGTACAAATAAACATATTTTTTACTGGTGCACCGTTGATAGCTCGCGCAAGAAACGATTACCGAAAACCAATGGTGGCGTTGGTGTCTGTTTTGACGTGTATATGTAGACACTCCGAGGGAGGAGGGGTGCGGGCCGATGGAAGTACTGTCTCTTCCAAGAAGATGAAAAAATGAGGACATCGCTGTGGAAATAAAGAACGTAGCAAGAGAAAAATTCGAAGCTAATTAAACGCGCAACATGTGTTTACGAATGAAATAATAATACCGTGCGATACAAGACACGTATTCACATGCAATGGAACAAACTAAAGTCGTAATGTAACTATCACAACGCAAGACTGATTCTATCGATGTCATTTCTCTTCCGACTGTACTCTTGAATATCATTCAAGTTATCTCGTGACCTTTCCTGTCACCCGCTCTTCCTTATCGCAGTGTTTGATTTGCATTCCTTCCGTTGGTAACCCGTGTTTGCGAGACCTATAAGAAAGTATTGAAAATATAAAATAAAGAAAATAAATAGTACGCGCGTGAACTAACCAGCTGACTGTGAGACGGGATCTAGCCGAGGGAAGCAAGGCCAGGAGACAAACACGTGATGTTTCGTCTAAAAGCGCATAGCTGGGCTAGCTTTATCACAGGTTTTCATAAACACAGGAGTAAAATGACGCCCAACACACGCTTATCTTGAGCTCTCGGCCAGTGCGAGCGGTACTGCGCCGTTCAAGTATAGGCGTGTGAAAATAATCTATTTAATACCCCCGAAACTTATTGCCGTGACACTAAGCAAACAATGATGAATCCCTCTTAATAATGCAAAGTTTTTTCTCAATATTTTTTACATTTTTACAAATGGGCAAAAAGCCTAAAAGTAAGTAAAATCAGATTATCTGTCTCTCTGTATACAATAATAGTACATTATGCAACGAGCCTATAATGGTAGTAATTAAGACGCGAGTATGTTTATGAAACGAGCGCAAGCGAGTTTCATAATTTTCATACGAGCGTCTTAATTACCATTATAGGCAAGTTCCATACGACTTTTTATGCTCGACCATATTTCTAACTTGAAATTATTCATAAGTATTCATGTTATGTTTATGTGAGGAGCGGAACTGACCTAAATTGTGAGATGTGCGCAGACGCGAAAGTATTGATTTTTTCCGAGGCACGAATGTCATTGACCTTGATATAATCTAGAGAATAACATGAAGATTAGTCTTGATATAACCTGGAAATTGATTTAGAATTGAAAAACGACATGACAAATTGAATTTATTTGAATATTATTTAAAATTAACGCTAATTATTATAGTAACAGAACATAACCTTCTGCGACAGTATTGGATTTCCAGCCTCCGTGACTTTTCGCTAATTGTCTTTCGATTGCATATCCGAGAATAATCGAAACTAGCGGTTTTATAATGGTACTTGGCTGAACAACTGAATTATAATGAATAGGTGTACTTTAATGAGGTGCTTTAAAGGGCTACTACCAGGTATATAATTACTACATTTCGGCATGGTCGAGCATAAAAATAAGGATTACTTCTTATCATAACCAACCAAATGTCAGCTTCAAAATAAGCTCTCGTTCAATGTTCTGCAGTAAATGGTTCCAGAGTTCTGAGCGCTGAAAGAGGCTTGTTTTTATAAAATACGCTAAATTTGTCGCTCAACAATACGAAAACAGTTTGACTGTCGATAGTATATTTTTGAAAATGCACTCCCCTCAGCACCTTGTATAAATAGGGGAAAGATAAAAAAATGCGAGGTTTTTTACTGATCGATTTCATATGGAATAGCACATATGTATGTGCGTACGTAGGGGAGACTGTTGTACCTTTAAACACTTTTCACATTTTATTTTTTTTTTTAATTTTGGGAAATGAAATTTTTTAAATGAAAAAATGCTTGAAATAATTATTGAAGATTCCTTTACAACTTCCTGTATGTATTTTCCTGTTTTACAGATCTATTAAGGATGGAAAAAATAAAATGAAGAGATATGTAATGTGTTCAAAGGTACAACAGGATCATGTACCTTGGAACATACCCTCTTGTAACTTGGAACTCATGGAATATAGGTGGGAATATAGCTGTAAAAACTGACAATCATATTTAAAATGTATTTTCAATCATAAACCAGAGCAGGCTTCTCTGATTGAGATTTTATTTCCTGGAGAAGCAATAACTGCTTCAACAGCTTTCTTCAAGGCATCCGGACCAATTGGGGACCTCTTAACTCCAGACTTACTTCGTGACATGACCTTAAAATAAAAGAAAAACAAAAACCGATAGTATCGTGTAACATGTTCCATGGTACAAGATGTTTTGTGTTCAAAGGTACAAGAGGGTGCACGTTTAAACAAATATGGCTCCGAAAACTAGAGATTTGAATAAATCATGGAAATTAAAATATGTTATTACTCACCAGATGATAGGGAACACACCGTACTTGAAAGATATTAACAAATGCAATCTGCTTTTGTGTTAGAAAATATACATCAATGAACGAAATGTTTACTTTTGGTACTAAAAAAAATTGTTTTGTCTACAGAACCCACACTTTGCAATAAATCAAACTGAAACTACGACCAGAGCTACTTAGCGGCTTTCTCTACTATCTACTTAATTTTGAGTCCGGTAGGTAGCAGCAAAAATTAAAAAACAAAAAATGTTCAAAGGTACACTGTGCTAAAGGTACAACAGTCTCCCCTACGTGTATGTGTGTATGTATGTGACAATCCACATTCTTACGTTACGCTGGTGATTTGCGGTCGCAGCAATAGTTCGCACCTGCCGGCTCGTGATCAGCAGAGCTGTCAATTACGCGCCGCGTCCATTAGGCCGCGTCCTGCTCACTGGACGCCGTAATGCGATGTGACGGGGGCGTCGCTTCGAATCAGAGTTCGCACGCCAGCCCGAAGATTACGTTATCTTCAGTGCGACCTCGAGCTGCGCGTGCGTTGGGTACCGAGTCTGAGGGCAGCGATTCCCCACTAAACAGCCTTAAGAGGATCCGAGAAGTTACTTTAGATTTTATACGTATTTGATGATATGACGGTATAAAGTATAAAGCCATCCGCCGCCCGCCTTTATTACGAGCCGGGCTCCTTGGTCACCGCGGCTTATATTTTTACTGGCTGTCCATTATGGCGGCTTATAGCTACTTTGTGCTCCATTACGTCATAAAGTATACAGCCAGTGTGTAAAACCGATGTCAGGGGGATGCTCTCGCCCCAGTTCTCAGAAGCATTGCTTGCAGCTTGCAGCACAGTGGAGCCACGATTTAATTCAATACCGAAGAAATGTTTGCGTGCATTGGATTAGTCTGTCACTTCAAGCAACTGACATTAACTTACCCTTTTATTACACACAGTGACGCAAGCAGCTGCATTGCTTTTCTGTATACATTCAGTACTGTGAATATAGGCTACTGTCAATGGACAGGAAACCGTCATTCAACGCGCGTGGTTGTATGAACAACGTAAGTTTACCTGAAGTTTGTGTCGGCTTTTAAACGGCTTTGAAATATAAAATATTACAAACATTGACAGTGTTTAACAGAAGTTCTCAAACGGCTTCAAGAATTGCATTATAAACCAGTGATTGTAAATGCAGTGAGGCGTAGCACAGAGTTATGATACTGCAACTTAAGTCCTCAGTCTAAACCGATTGTGAGTGACTCGAACTGACTCCTTACGTCCTCTTTTATTCTTCACTTGCCGTACCCGTGCGCTCCGCTGCACCTGTTAGAAATAAATATAAAGTAATTACATAATTAAAATAGGATGTTTGATCCAGGGAACATTCGTGTTTGATAGAAGGATAAATCGTTTAATATGTTACTTAATTTAAATTGTATGTAAATAATTAAAATGCGGCCATTTTGGGCCAGAGAGAAATCATTTGGTGCAATAACAATTCCTTTAACATGTTTCTTAATTGTTATTATATGCAACCATAGTTTAATGAAGATTGACATATCATTTAGTTTTAATTTGTATACTTTATATTACTTGCTTATGTTTCAGAAGTTATTGTAATAACATTGTGGAATTATGTCCATCTAGAGAAACTACACTTTTCAATGGTGAAACAATAATTAAACAATTAATTAGCTTCCGATATTACTTCATACAAACACAGAAATATTCTCTTAGGCTATGTTCAATAGCTTTCCATTGTTGTTGTCCAAGGCCCCTTATAGACGAAGTCATTTGTTTTTATTTTAGTACAGCGCCTTAGATGGCGTTGTTGTTGTAATTTTAAAACTCATTTATCTCATTAAATATCAGTCCTATCAAAATTTTGTATAGAATAAAACTTGTCGGAAATTATTTTTAAGGAAACGTTTGTTATGTAATATTTTTCATGAAAATCAATAATAAGAGAGATATTTCGATTTATTTAATTCAGGCCCCCTTATAACCCCCCCCCCTTTTAAATAAAGTATTTTGAATGCCATATAGCCTAAAATCTAAGTTACAACGAACTTAATTTATATTCCAATTTTCATATAAATCGGTTCAGCCATTACCGCGTGAAAAGGTAACAAACATCCAGACAGACAGACAGACATACAAACAAAAATTTCAAAAAAGCGATTTTCGGTTTCAGGGTGGTTAATTATACATGTTAACACCAATTATTTTTAGAAAATCGAAAATTACCAGAAAAATTTTGGCTACAGATTTATTATTAGTATAGATGAGTTGGGGAAGAATTCTAAAACTCTTAGTCACATTTCCGACTGTCCATTGTCCATACACAGTCCTTTGTAATGAACCAGCCAGATTAGTACGAAGCGAACGTCCCTCTCGCGTGTTGAACCGCTGTATGGTTGGTTCGCATACTAAAAATGCAGATAGGGCTCACTGAAGAGTCGATTCATCAAATTCACTTTCTCTTGTCGTTTAAGTTTCAGCAGCCATTGTGTTAGAACAGCGCGGATCCGGGTCGACGCCAGACGTTCAACACGAATATAGTTTGTGCACATTTGTAAGATGCTCTGTACGCGTATTACAAAACATCACGAAAGTCTTTAGGCTTAAATTTTATTTTTATTAAATCTCAGTTATGTTTTGTTGCTTTCAATTGAAACAATAATAATTTTTAACATTTTTACATTTTAATTTCATAACTCCCGAATAAATTGTTTCTATAATTATATACTGAATACGAATTGTAAGGAGATATCGACGAATACACAGGTAGACAAGTGACAACGTGGCATTACTGTCTCTCCTTATACTTATTGGTTAAAAGTATGGCTATCCGTACCAAACTCGCCCCGTCTTCCCCTATAAGTGTCTGATAACGGGCAGATATCGATGAAACTGTACGCGCCAGCCAGGCAAGCTGTTTGACTTTTGACAAGATCACATCTGTTATAAATTGAGGACGGCGAGGTGCGCGTTCGCACAAGATGGATGGCGTCGCTTTACACAATTTATGGCTGCCAGCTCCTTTTGTAAAGAAAGCAATTAGTCTCCTCGGTGAAAGTCTCTCGCGCTGTATCCGATGAAGTGTGGTCAAAAGGGAGAGAACAAAATGAAGATGGATTTGAATGGCACCTGCAGTTTCTCACAAGAGCGCAGCACTGATCCTGTTTTGTTTCGCTGATTCGATACTGTCTTATAAATCATCGTGTGACGACTCATTAATCATCAAAGTTGGACATGAACAGGATATCAAAAGTGACGTAGTAGGCGGGCTGCTGCCCCCCTGCGGATGACAAATGACAGCTGTCTTACAGCGGGGAACTTCACAGGGAGAAAGCTCCGCTGTGCTCCATCTCCGCTCATTTACTGCTCTTATTGGGCGCTTTATTCAAACAAATGTCACAATGTAATGAGCAGCTCGGGCTGAAGCTTGCTTGTACTGTGGTAGTCACGTATCACTCGTTAACAGCTCGCAAGAAGATGATGAAAATGATGTAACGATGACATGGGAGAAAAGAAAAGATGGTGTGTAATTACGCATTATATCTACTTTAATCGTACATTGTGTAGTAAAACTGAACTCAGCATTTTTAGCATTATAAACGATTTTGTTTGTAATCAGTTTTCGAATAGATAAAAATGTAGAAGAGGAAAAATTTGTCGTCAACATACCAATTATCAAATGTGTTTTTAAGTATTTATATCAATAAAATTATAACATTATTTAGTTTTAAAGTTTATTGTTATAAAGTTACTTGTCTTTGTTGCTATTAATAGTAATAATAATAATGTATGTATGTATTTATTCACACTGCAATGGGTAGGCCTATATACCCGGTGGCAGTGGTAACTAATTACACTCAATAAATACAATAATAAACACAATTAATAAAAAATACAATTAATAATAATACTAATGATTAATACTAACAATAATTAACAATAATAATAATAATAATAATAATAATAATAATAATAATAACAACAACAGGGAATATCCTAAATTAAATGAAGCACGATCGGTTAAAATGACATTTAAAGTAAATCTAATTTGTATCTTAAACCTAAGTTCGAACTAAAACTCACGAGTATGATATGTTTATATCTGCACAAGTACCTTTCAGCATTACACTCATTTCGCTGTCAACTCACTCACTGCACTGGAACTACGACACATTTCACTGATTCTATCCTGATTTCATTACCACTTCAAAAATATTTCACTGTTCAAATACTATGCACTGCCACTATAAACTATAAAGCTTCACTCACAGGAACACGTTTCACTTACACAACACACTTCACTGACACAACACACTTCACTGACACAACATAATTCTTCACTGATACAACACTTCAATAACAAAATATCATTTACACCCTTTAAATACTGTGTATAATTACCGTCTATTAGTAAAGTCCTTAAGCCTATTTTAAATACATTTTTGGTTATTGGTAAAGCCCTTAGTAAGTATGCAGGTAAAGCATTCCAGTCCCTGATAGTACGATTGAGAAAAGAAAACTTTCCAGTGTCCGTCCTCTGTCTTCTTTCCCTCAATTTATATGAGTGGTCGTTCCTTGAAGAGTAATTTGGCGGCCGCAACCTATTTTTTATTTCTCTCCAGGCAGGCTCACCTCTGTATGTTTTGAATAGTAATAATAATAATAATAATAATAATAATAATAATACCTATTAAGTCATAAGATAGGGTAGGAGGATTTATCATGGTACCAGAAATGTTATATACTATGGCACCTGACATCTTACATAATTCTAAAGAAAAAGTAATGGCATTTCATCAACATCCTCTTGGATTCCAGAATGGACACTATTTTCGTTGAAATTAATACATTTCAAGAGAAATATCACTATTGAGGCCGGTATGGTACTAACAGTCTAATATTGAAACATACATTCAGAAACGGGAATTTTATTTCCTCGGTTGAGAATTCACACAGAAATGCTGACGTTCCCCAGGTCCCATCTCCTTCAAATTCGAACACTGTGTGTAATTATCATATTACTTGCGAATATAGTGAGGTAAGTGATTTATGTATGTCTGTGATGAGGAAAACAACCTGTAAGCAGTGATAACTTTTGCACATGTTAAAGGAAATGTGTAGGCCCACAACATAACGCGTCACGTTCTTTGTGTTGGTGGCCCCGTGGAAGGAATCCAACCATCAATTGCAGGCTTATTGGAAATATGATACTTTCAAATAATTCCAAGACACTATCTTCGAGAGAGAGAGAGAGAGAGAGAGAGAGAGAGAGAGAGAGAGAGAGAGAGAGAGACATGTTAATTAAAATCTGGAGTCAAATTTCGAATTGATTGCCTCGAAATCCAGCACCCTTACATGTGTCAGGGGAATTAATGTTGTTGCTTGTACAGGATCTGCCTAGCCCGGAGAGTGTTAACGAATAGAAGAAGATGAAGAGGTAAGGTGAGGTGGAATCCTTAGAGGCGTATTCCAACAAAGACTATGGAATGGCGTTTTAGTATATCAATGAAATTGAGGAGCTTGTAGTACAGGAAAAATACGTGAACTAATCATATTGAATTCATAAAGAAACAAGAAGGTTTTTCTTGACGTTGTTTCTATCTTTTGAGAATGCCTTGTGCTCTGTGAGATCTGCCACGCATCTGCCTATGACTTCAGTCCTTCTTTCGACTTCTTTGCAGTCTTCAGTTTGTAGTAGTATGTGAATATTTCATATACATATTGTTTACCTAGGCCTGTATGGTTTTGTTATTAATATATTAAATATATTGTTGCAATTTTTGCTCAAACATCTCCCTGATGTTAGCTATGTTAATATTATATGAATTACTCATATTAAATATTTCACTGTTACAAGTCATTTTTAAGGAAACATGCTGTGGAAAAGTTTTTTGTTTTATTCTATTGGAATTTTAGAATATGTGTGATTGGTATCGTGAAAAACAGATTCCTATAATGGCATGCGAAAATAATTTGTTGGTGATATCTTAAAATACAAATCAAGTAGTTTTACTTCTGAACTGAGTTCAGCAGTACAGTATATTTAAATTGATTACAAATTTAATTGGATTCTAGTAATCACTAAATTTTACGAGTATAGTATGATTCTTCTTTTCATTTATATTATTGTAGTTTTATTATGATTTTTCTTTTTATTTATTTTATTGTATTTGTATTCCCGGTGGTGTGATGGCCTTAACTTCACCAGAATAAATAAATAAATAAATAAATAAATAAATAAATAAATAAATAAATAAATAAATAAATAAATATACAAATATATAAATAAATAAATAAATAAGTAAATAAATAAATAAACAAAGAAACAAATAAGCAAAGAAATAAATAAAATTTTCTACAATACTTTCCTTCTCTGAACACGTAAGTACGAATGGTTGTATCTCTATCTCGCCAAAAATACGTTAGAAAACTAATATGCATACTGCTCTCGTAAATTGGGCGAATATTTTCAGTGTGATTGTACTTCCTTCCAGACTGCCGCTGTCACAGTCCCCTCTACTACTCCAGTACCGCGCTAGACTAGTCGGAACCGCATTCCTCTCAGCAATAAACTCCTCAGAGGATGACAGTATTCTTCTTCTTCCATAATAAAACTGCACTAAAACTAGAGAGCTGCAGCATGAGGCTTACGACCGGTTCAGAATCGCCTGGCCAGAGAACATCCGTTAAGGTCGGACATCCGACCGAATGGTCAAATTTCAACCGGTTGCCCCTAATGTTTTACAGGTTAAACAGAATACCAGGCGGACTTCATCATACAAGAAACTGATATTTTCTGAGTCCACAATCGGAGTAACAATTGAAGGAAATTTACTTTGAAAAATGTGTTTGCTTGATTATAGGCCTGCAATTGATTGGACACTTTAATACACTTATCTTCATAACTAATATATAAATTAATAAATGACACTGGTAACAACAAAGGAAATAAGTGTAATGCAGAATATGAAATCTGGTGCGTAAAGAAGTGCAAGAATAGAATAAATTGCAATTGCTTACTAAATAGAAGAACTAATGCGTATACATACCTTCTAGTGCAAGCCTGCACAAGGTTTGCGCTCTCCGAGCCGGCTCACAGTTCATGAGCGGAATGCGGATATTAGCTGCGCTCTGTATAAGGGTGGACTGGAAGAAGGGGTGATCTCGTACAAAATAAATACAAAAGGAAGTACTATTATGAAATGAATTCCCGTTCAGTGTTTGCAAAACTATCTTGGACTATTATTAATTAATAAAGAAATATTTATTTTACAGAAGTAATAGAAATTCTATAGCTACTTACATGTACAATATCATTTTGTTATATTTTTATTTATCAGTACATCAAAACGAGGTTTTATGCTGTTGGCAGCTGAAAGGAACAGTAGCCTACTGATCGTAATGAAACATCAGTTACAGATGTTCGATGTCTGCCTTTATTAAAGTTGATTATAGAAAACAGTTGCTCACAAACATAGATGTTGAGCCAAACATAGCAATCATTTTCACAGTCAGCCTGTGTAGTCGTGGATATTATTGCTAATGTTTAGTCTTGTAAAACTCAACCAGGTTAGTAGTATTATTCAAACGATCTTTAGCCCTTAGGTCACTTTGAAGATCAATAAGTTCGAGCTGTAAATCGTTAAATGTTAAATGTTATGTTCCGTCTTTTAGATTCCTCCATACTGTATTGTAGCAGTAGGTAAGCAACGTGAAACATTTACTGAGAATAGGCCTACTAGATAACTGAGTGGTCGTTTCCCTCTCCTCTACCTATAGCAAGTCTATGTCATTCTGACGTACCTTCCTCTCCGTTTCGGCGAGCGGTAAACATGGCTCTCCCGCTCTGAAGGAGCGCGCGCTCGTCGAGCGCTGTTTGTGCAGGCCTGCTCTAGTGTAACATTTAGGCTACCGTACACTTTAAACTCAGAATGCATACCTCTGAAACAGTAGTTGTTAAGATATGAATACCTTTTAATTACTGTAAGCAGCTTGCATCGTTATTTAATTAATAAATAATTTTTAAGAAGAAAGAATGTTATAATCAAAAAGAAAATTACTCTGAAGCTCTAATGCTTGTACTATCACGATGCAAGTTTTTACTCTTCACGATACCCAACTGTAATACCTGAATGAATGAATGAATGAATGAATGAATGAATGAATGAATGAATCAGCTAATGAAACAATGAATGAATGAACCAATCAGTGAAAGAATGAATGAATCGATGGATGAATGAATCAATGAGTCCATGGATAGATGGATGGATGGACGGATCGATGGATGATTGATTGAATGTAGTGAGAGAGGAAGAATTACCAATTAGCCAATTAAATGGTAGGCCTACAAGACGATAATCGCGTCCTTGCAAGGGCTCTTGTAACTCCTGCATGGCTCTATGTGGTCTGCCTTTGCCGTCCATCCACAAAGGTGAGAAACAACTCGAATATTCGTTAAACCGAACACTGAGACACTCCGCGAGACGGACTATATACTGGCTACAGCGCCAGGAGTTCAATAGCGGTATAATATTTATATTTTTGGTAACCGGTTGGGCACGAATCTACCTGAAACTAACATATTGTTGAATTACAAATTTTGATTTAGACAATCTATTATAAACGGTGCGGCAAAACGTCCTCCCTAATTTAAAGTTTAAATAAAAAAACAGGTGGATCAAAATAAGGAAACTTTGGTAATATGAATGGTATCTTAACAGTGGGAATTTTTCATTTCTTTGAGTAACGTGTCTCTCAACTCAAGTGGTGTACTTCACTATCAATGCATTGTTGAATGCGACTTCGGAAATTCTGAATCACTCTATCATTTCTTGAGGAATAAGACCAATTTCTTCCTGTACTGCATTTCTTGGGTCTGGCAAAGTCCTCGGCCGATGTTTGACACACCTCAGCCTTAAGGTGCCCTCATAGGAAAAAATCGCAGGGTGATCGTGCTGGCCAGGGCACGTCGCCACGTGAAGAAATTAAGCATCCGGGAAACATCTGAGCAGCGACAACGGAATTACCACTTACCAGAAATGATACCACAGCGTAAGCACGTTCTTCACCCGTCCACGGCATAGTTGGAATTCGTTACGGATTACAATTTGCACTAATTGAATGTTAATTCCGTGTAGTCAATGTCCTATTCAATTCTTGTTGTTTTGCGCATGACATTTGATATCGCTATGGCAACACATGTAAACCTAAATTGTCCACTGTTTAGATACCATTTATATTAATACAGTTTCCTTATTTTGATCTGTTTTTTATTTAAACTCTAAATTAGGGAGGATGTTTTGCCGCACCCTTTACATAAGTTTTTCAAATTCTTTTAAAAATGTCAATAATAATAGTAATAGTAGTCTAATATTAATACTAATATTACTGCTACTGCTAATAATAATAATAATAATAATAATAATAATAATAATAATAATAATAATAATAATAATAATAATGTGGGTGCACAATTGCAATAGTAAAATCATCTCCTTTTGGATATTTGTTTTACTATTGAGTGTTTCAGTATTTCTGGGAAAATATGACATTGAAAAATTGCATAAATTGATTAAAGGAGGAGAAATTATTTCAGAACAGGCCTTTAGAACTTTATTTGTAATTTATCCATCCAGAGTAATTTTTTTAAAATTTCAGATAGCATATTGTAACACATCATTTTTGCTCCTATACTGAAAATAAATTTGGGACCTGAAAACCCAGTTTCAAATCTGGCCTATCTGTTAAACAACCAATTACGACGTCTGCAGTTGTGAGTCCTGTTGATATAGAAGTCGTTAAAGGAATTCGCAATAGAACTTGAATTCTGTACTTTATGATAATCGATTTAAAAAGAAAAATATATATACTTTTTTTTTTCATTGTTTGGATAACTATCGGTTTTGTTTTAAATATTATTCCAAATTATTTTAATTTTAGGTAGGTTACCTGAATTTTGTATTTTTCTATTCAAATGCTTTGCTTTCGTTAAACACAACGAACAGAATTATTTCATAGTAGTAGAACGAAGCATTTTACCAATCATTTCAAACCTTTCTGCGGTACAGGCAGGTCACTTGTGTTGTTTCCACATGTCCACTCTGCGTCACTCTCTTGTCTCTGTGAGGGCATGTGACTTGCCCAATACGAAACCACTTTGGAATAGCGAAGTATAACAGACAGAGCAGTAGATTATATGACCCTGAGGATGGCAACACTGTAACTTACTTACAAAACGGCTTTTAAGAAACCCGGAGGTTCATTGCCGCCCTCACATAAGCCCGCTATCGGTCCCTATCCTGAGCAAGATTAATCCAGTCCCTAGCATCATACCCCACCTCCCTCAAATCAATTTTAATATTATCCTCCAATCTACGTCTCGGCCTCAGCAAAGGTATTTTTCCCTCAGATCTTCCAACTATAGTCGCGACGCTGTTATTCCCGGCGTGACTCCTCCTCTTTGCTTACGTCTTAGGAAGTGAAGACTCTATAAAGTGTAGGTGGGTAGTATCATTCGCCATATTTGTTCTTTCGTTGCCGAGCTACCATACGAGGAATCTATTTTCCACACCGTTAAACATTATCATGTCGTAGCTCCTATGATAATAAATCAAACGCAATGTAATTCAGCAAATAATTGAGCGGCAAATAACGTCTTCGTGTGCTTTCCGCGAACGCCAACGAAAGAGCCAAAATGGCGGGCGATTATATTAAGTATTTATCGAGTCTTAAGAAATGAATAACGTCTTCATAAGCGAATCACAAGACGCACACGTTTAAATGTAGCCGACCTGCAACGCGATTGGCTGCCGGAAATTAGAGCGACGGGACTATTTACTTACTTACAAATGGCTTTTAAGGAACCCGAAGGTTCATTGCCGCCCTCACATAAGCCCGCCAGCGGTCCCTATCCTGTGCAAGACCAATCCAGTCTCTATCATCATACCCCACCTCCCTCAAATCCATTTTAATATTATCCTCTCATCTACGTCTCGGCCTCCCTAAAGGTCTTTTTCCCTCCGGTCTCCCAACTAACACTCTATATGCATTTCCGGATTCGCCCATACGTGCTACATGCCCTGCCCATCTCAAACGTCTGGATTTAATGTTCCTAATTATGTCAGGTGAAGAATACAATGCATGCAGTTCTGCGTTATGTAACTTTCTCCATTCTCCTGTAACTTCATCCCGCTTAGCCCCAAATATCCGAGGCTTATTGTAGGGATTCGTAATAAGCTGTTTTTTACGGTGATGGGTTGTTAGCCCTTCGCGACGGGACTATAACAAACTATATGAATTTCTGGATTCAGCCACTCGTGCTACATGCCCTGCCCATCACAAACGTCTGGATTTAATGTTCCTAATTATATCAGGTGAAGAATACAATGCGTGCAGTTCTGCGTTGTGTGACTTTCTCCATTCTCCTGTAACTTCATCCCGCTTAGCCCCAAATATTTTCTTAAGATTGGGGGTTCGTAATAAACTTTTTTTTTTACGGTGATTGGTTGCTAGCCCTTCATTCAACCCCCAAGCTGGAGGACCACCCCTTATCGTCTGTCCACGACTGCTTATTCAGTATATTCGCATATCTCCTGTCTCCGCAACCTGAGGACGCGCCGTGCCGTGGTGATATGGGCAACACTGTACAGGATCGCCGTGAGAGCAGCTTCTCCACGGCGCTGTCAGTGTGTCTGAACAATGGCTTTCTTGGGTCGCTCTATCTTGCGCAGAATCTGCGCTGATAGCATCGCGCTGCCACTTTCACCGGGACAAATGGCGTGCCGGCGTGATTACAAGGTGGAGATGGCCGCCTTGAGGCGCAAATGGATCGCTACATCTTCCTCCTCACACCGTCGTTAAGACTGGTTCGCTCTGTCGTAGTTTTCCATCGCCCTCATAGTATGCACCGGGCAAGAGATAATAATTACAATCTTTTACTTTCTCATCATAAGATTTAAAAAAATCTATTTTGAGGTGTTGAAGTTCTATAGAACAATGAAAGTGCCTGCTGTTTTGACTTACGATTCACAGAACTGCACAATAAATAAAGCTGATAGAAGAATGTTAGACACAGTTGAAATTATGTTAGTACACTGTACTGATATAGACCCACGTTGCTGGATATGCCGGTATGGTCATATGCGAAACGATGCTGTAAGTGTAACAGAGAAGATTTTTTTTTTCAGATTAAATAATAAAATAACTAAGTATAAGCCAGATGGAATGAAACCCTCTAAGAATGACTCTCTTAGATAAAAAAAAAAAAAAAACTACGAGAGAAAACTGGAAAGAAGAGACGATCTGAGTTGTGTGGATACAAAAGAAAAATTGTGTCGGTGTCGTGTATAGTTCCTGGGGTAGCTCAGTCGGTAGAGCATTTACACGCTAAGCGAAGGGTCCCGGGATCGATACCCGACCCCGGAACAATTTTTCCTCGAAATTATTTGCCCGTTATTTTAGTTGTCATGAAACTGTCAGAGCTCAGCTTTTGGTGGCTTTAGATTATTTATCAATCAATTCACTTTCAAAGATTGTGTGTGATTACTGGTTATTCAGGGGTCGGTACATTCAGTATTGTGAATTTTAGTGACAGATATGGCTTATGGCGTCGCGTGGAGCACTTGGTTAAAGTATCGGATTTAAATTAAACGATTATGGAAAAATCATAGACAGAAAAGCAGTATTTTGTAAGAAATGCGGAAAATTGTGAAAACACAAGTAGTCCCCAATTTCATTTAAACATGTTCATCCTTTTCCAAGGTAGATCTTCTTCTGCTAACGTTGCTACTTCCAGTTCATCTTCTTAATAATGAAGCTGTATCCTGTATGAAAGAAACTGAAATAACGAATAAACTTCAACGAATTAATGTATTTGGCTGGAGCAAACAGATGGCTGTTAAACTGGAAACTTTATTTTTTTAACGTTTTGTACACATCATCATTATAAATTGCATTGTCTCCGCATACGAACCATAAATGTTGTCTATTTATCTGACATCTTTACCTGCTCCGAACTTTCCTACCGTTCACCTTTTCTTCAGTGCATCCTTCACTAAACAGTTTCTTCTAGCCAGTGACACGTAATCTGAATTACTTGCTAAAATTAAAAATTATTTGTAAAAACGTGTGCTCTTGTTTATAACATGTGAAGTTATTATAAAATTATATTAGGTACTTTTCTTCAAACTTAAAAACACTGTTTACATTCGATTAACGGGTGGATTAATCGATTAAGAGCATCTCATTAACCGATCGATTTTAGTCGATCGACAGCTCTATTATTATTTACGTAACTTTTTCCTACAAAAGCTGTAGATGTTAAGGGCCGATTGTATAAACCATTTAATCTTAGATCAGAGGTTAAATTGATCTTCGTTCTAGTTGAACTTGAAATTTTGTGTTGTATAAAGTCTAATCTGAGATTAATTTATGTTAAACTAAAGTCAACTTTGACTGAAGAAATTTCTCCGATTAAGTTAGATGATCCAAGTTCAATTATTTCTTTTCTGTTTGAAATATACGAGTGACAGACAGTGCAAAAAGAATAACTATTATTATTAATATTAATACATATGGTGTATGTATATATATGTATATATGTATATATATATATATATATATATATATATATGTGTGTGTGTGTGTGTGTGTGTGTGTTTTCAATTTCTTGCCTTAATACACATAGGTACATTCATATATTTTCAATTAAATGAATTACTAAACGAAAACTGTCGTTTTATAAAGATTTATTAGGCTATGTTTAGCAGTATCAAACACCATAACATGATAACAATTTGGAGAGCAGTCAACCTTCTTCTTATTGCCCGCCATTATTTATATTGCACAAAATAAACCAGTGTATGCAACAGAGTGTAATACGGAAAGTCGCCAAAAAGTAGTTGTAAAGTTGCTAGATTTCTCATTATCAACAAAGAAAGATTAAATTTTGTCACTATGGGGTGCTAAAAAGATCGCTAAATCCTTATTTAAGCAATATAAAAGTTAAAAGAAATTGTTGTTGAAAAAGAGTTAAAGTCGCTAGATTGGCAACACTGAACAAACTTGTACAACATGGTCCGCGCATCACATATTTCACCTGTTTATGCGATGTTGCCAAATCTTTTTCACATGAACTTAGATTGCATTTGAACCAAGGTAATTTGATCGCAGAATAGTTTTATACAATAGAGAAGTGTCTGAACTCGGTTCACTTTTAGATCTTCGATCAAAGTTGATCTTTACTCAGGGAGATTTATACAATTGGGCCTAAGAGTGCCAATGTACTAACCCTAGCCGTTACGGAAACAGTGGAACCATCTGAATTTATTTTGTACAAAACTTTTTTAGCCTATAATTAATTGTGTGGCCTGTAGACCTACGAGAGGGTCCACCTTGTTTAGTCGTTGTGTCTACTATAGCATCACATTTCCAGGAACAGCGTCCGTCCTAAATTTCGTTGCCATGACAACGTAGGCCAGTATTAAAGCCAGTGTGACGGTTGTTTATCATATAATATTTCCATTCGATACGGATCGGCACTGTATTCATGAAGCTGGCTCGCCATTCTTCCCGTAATTCTGCAATCAAGCTGGCGGCCATGAATTGATATGCAGCCCGCCTCGCTTGTCGCCCACACTTCCCGCTTTCTGGATTTATGCCGCGGACTTCATTTTCACCACTTTTGTTCCCAACAGCGAGCCTGAGGGCTTCTAATTCGGAAGGTATGCTCTGTGATTCATTAAGGTTACTCTTTGTTTTTACCACGTTCTGTCCAGGGAAATTTCAGCGTCTTCAGAACAGTTGTCTGACGTCATATACTGTTGCGAATCATTTTCAACGTGTAGGAAGTTTTTCAGTATCATTATTAACAATGCATAACTTGTTGAGTATACTTTAAAGAGTATGCAGCTTCCTACCATACAATTCGTGGGATCCTCAGCAGTGTGAATGCAGTCGGAACAGGTAAAGTACTCGAAAATGGATTTAAAAATTTGTTGGGGTTTTAAACTTTAATGGCGTAATTAATAACACAGCCACAGCAGACTTCTAAGACTTCGTCAAAGTGCAAAGGAGACATCATAGCTTCATTTTCTACTGAAGTTATGTTATCTCTAAAAAAATAATTTTAATAAAAAATAAAATGTGTTCATGAGCTCTCTAAATATTATAAATTTGAATATGAATAGATTTATTTTTTCCAGGTAAGACATGTGATATGCCATTCCCATCTAACCTAACCTCTTGTACTCCCACGGAGTCTGTTCTATATCTAGCTAGTTCTTTTGCTACTAATGTTACCCCTCCTGTTCTATAAAGACTAGTTACGTTCCATGTACCAAATCTTATAACCTTATTCCTTTGCTGTGGTCGTGCCGGAGAATCAGTCCCATTCCGAGGCTTATTGTTTGGTTTCGTAACAAGCTGTTTTTTTTTTTTACGGTGATTGGTTGTTAGCCCTTCGCCCAACCCCCAAGCCTGGAGGACCACCCCTTATCGGCTGTCCACGACTGCTTATTCAATATATTCGCAGCTACCAAAAACTTATTTAAACCAAAAACGTATTTAAAAATAGGCTTAAGGACTTTACTAATAGACGATAATTATACACAGTATGTAAACGATGAAAATGATATTTTGTTATTGAAGTGTTGTATCAGTGAAGAATTATTTTGTGTCAGTGAAGTGTGTTGTGTCAGTGAAACGTGTTCCTGTCAGGGAAGCTTTATAGTTTATAGTGGCAGTGCAAAGTATTTGAACAGTGAAATGTTTTTGAAGTGTTAGTGAAATCAGGATAGAATCAGTGAAATGTGTCGTAGTTCCAGTGCAGTGAGTGAGTTGACAGCGAAATGAGTGTAGTGTTGAAAGGTACTTGTGCAGATATGAACATAATATCATACTCGTGGGTTTTAGTTCGAACTTAGATTTAAGATACAAATTAGATTTATTTTAATTGTTATTTTACGTGATCGTGCTTAGGATATTCCCTGTTGTCATTATTATTATTATTATTATTATTATTGTTAGTATTAATTAATTGTATTAATTATTGGTATTATTAAGTGTATTTTTAATTAACAAGTTTATTATTGTCATTATTGAGTGTAATTAGTTACCACTGCCACCGGGTATATACCCAAATGCAGTGTGAATAAATACATACATATCTGGAGGCCGTCTCCTCTATCCGCAACCTGAGGACGCGCCATGCGTGGTGATAGGGACCCACTAGATCGAGTAATTAAAATGTGTCTTAGTGAAACTTACAGCAAAGTCCGTATAGGCCAGTTTCTATGGGATGCTTTTACAATTAATTGCGGCCTAAAGCAGGGAGATGCACTGTCACCTCTACTTTTTAACTTCGCTCTAGAATATGCCATTAGGAAAGTTCAGGATAACAGAGAGGGTTTGGAATTGAACGGGTTACATCAGCTTCTTGTCTATGCGGATGACGTGAATATGTTAGGAGAAAATCCACAAACGATTAGGGAAAACGCGGAAATTCTACTTGAAGCAAGTAGTTGGAAGTAAATCCCGAAAAGACTAAGTATATGATTATGTCTCGTGATCAGAATATTGTACGATATGGAACTATAAAAGTTGGAGATTTATACTTCGAAGAGGTGGAAAAATTCAAATATCTTGGAGAAACAGTAACAAATATAAATGACACTCGGGAGGAAATTAAACGCAGGATAATTATGGGAAATGCGTGTTATTATTCGGTTGAGAAGCTTTTGTCATCTAGTCTGCTGTCAAAAAATCTGAAAGTTAGAATTTATAAAACAGTTATATTACCGGTTGTTCTATGTGGCTGTGAAACTTGGACTCTCACTTTGAGAGAGGAACAGCGATTGAGGTTTTTTGAGAATAAGGTTCTTAGGAAAATATTTGGGGCTAAAAGGGATGAAGTTACAGGAGAATGGAGAAAGTTACGCAACGCAGAGCTGCACGCATTGTATTCTTCACCTTACATAATTAGGAACATTAAATCCAGACGTTTGAGATGGGCAGAGCATGTAGCACGTATGGGGGAATCCAGAAATGCATATAGAGTGTTAGTTGGGAGGCCAGAGGGGAAAAGACTTTTGGGGAGGCCGAGACGTAGATGGGAAGATAATATAAAATGGATTTGAGGGAGGTGGGATATGATGATAGAGACTGGATTAATCTTGCTCAGGATAGGGACCAATGGCGGGCTTATGTGAGGGCGGCAATGAACCTCCGTGTTCCTTAAAAGCCAGTAAGTAAGACATGTGATATAGGCACTTTGTAAGAGAGGTGAAATGAAAAATTGAATTTTGCCCAAAGTATGCTACTTCATACAAATAGCCTATATATTTGCGTGTACTGATGGTCAGGCACTCCCAGTTATATATATACTAGGGGCTTGTGCAGCAAATACTGCTGCAAACTAAGTTCGTTAGACGTTCAAATAAAAATTTTTTAGATTTATTTTCAATGAAGAATACTTGTCTTTTTGATAGTTATTTGCTTCCATAATTATGAAACATACTCCCTCTGAATGGATTTTTTAGGCCAAATGCTTTTTCTTGAACCTATCCAACTTCAGTTTTTGAGCTTCAACGCGAAAACGCAAGTATCAATGTCAGGACGATAGCAGTAGCTATTTCAGGTCATTGTGGATTGTAGGCAAAAGTTAAAAAAATGTCAGGTTTGCTAAGCTTTCGAACAATAGCATTTTCGTATAGCTGCTGCATATAGAACTTGAAATGTAGAGCGTAAAATCATTTTATCCTACTAAGAGATCTTGCTGAAATGATCTAGAGTCTCTTATTTTATCAGTAAGTAATACCTTTTGGTCTTTCCTTAGGAACTGTAATTTTTGCGTTCTCTCGAGCCAATACTGAAGACAATGACACATTTTTGTCATTGTTGAGACGGTGTCGGGTGGAGTTTCCGGGTAGCTCAGTTGACAGAACGTTGTACGTTCAACCAGAGGTCCCGGGATCGATACCCGGCCCCGGAACAATTTTTTCCTTGAAATTATTCAATCTGCTTCACAGGAAGCTTACCTGAAAGATTAGATTTGGACAATGACACATATCAATATCTACACTACACCGCCATTAAGTATATGAAGAAGTCCCAACCCCACTGGTTTAATAAGTATAAAAATATTTGATTTTTAATAACAAAAATATATTTCTTAAGTTTTGTAGTTACATATAGAAGTCACTCAGTAAATTATAGAAATGAAGATCTAAATTAAGATATTCTCTACATTTACTTACATAACCTCAAAACGTTTCACTTTAATGTCATCAATATAGCATCAATATTATGTACAATTAATGAAAAATAGATGCATCATGATATTAACTATAATAATATTTAATTTCTAATGGTAATAATGTCATCAAACCACCTCAAGTTTCGTAGATTTGAATATCCAATACACAGCTGTACTCAGAAAATTATATACTGCAGAATCAGTTTTTAATAACAAATTGAATTGAGCTCTAAATATGTCGGCAATCTGCAGGTCATGGCCTTCGTGTAATAGCCTATTGTTTATTGTAGTGTGTGTTTTGTTCTGAAATTCAATCAAGTCGGCTGTGATTGAATAAAATTAGTTCTCAAAACTGACAACAGATGGATTTTGGAAAATAGGAAAATTATGTAGGAAAATTGACATTTCACTAAAAAATACTACTTTTCCGAAAAACTTTAGGTTCCAAGCTTCAAAATGAGGGGCCTTTTATTAAAATCCGTTCAGCTGTTTTCCCGTAATTTCCATTACCAGTTCAAATTATATATATATATATATATATATATATATATATATATATAAAAGTTACTGTATACGCAAATTTTGAGGTCGTCGTTAGTGATTAAAAGTTTCTTTTTTCGTGTGGGCGTTTTTCGGAATCTCTCGATATACACTGAGACACGCCACTGACGCTGTTTGGCTCTAGCCCGTGACGCCGTGACGCATGGCTTCCTGACGGTGAAGCATGCCACGTCTCTATACCTGCATTCTATTCTTTTTTTCTCTCTATTGCCTATTCCTTCTGTTCTCTTTTCTTCATTTAATTCTTCGTCCATCTCTCCATTTGCTATTCATTTGCTTTAATTTCTTTCGCCTCTCCCTGTTTCCTTTTGTTTCATCTCCATTGACTATTCTTCCACTTTGCTTCCTTCTATTATTTATTTATTCATTTATTTCTCTTCTCTCGAATCATTGTGTTCGCTTTTGCTTCCTTCACATTTTCGTCTTCAATTCTTTCTGTCTCTCTTTTTCCTTCTCTTCATTTATTCCTTTTCTAAGTTTTCATGCATTTCCTTTTTATTCTCTCATTTATGTTCGGTTATATCGTTCTTCCGTAATAACTAATTTATTTTCTTTGTTTTCCGTGAGCTTTTCCTTTGTTTACCTTTTTCATTAATGCTTTTTTCTTTCCTTTCTTTTACGCACTCCTTTAATCTAGCATTTTCTTTCCTTCTGCACATTTCTGAGGTTCCATTCCGTCAGTGCATGCATTGTCCTGTTCATGTGGATATGCCCAAGTTGCTGGCCACAACGAACGTGAGGAAAGATGAGTGACGCCTGACCTCCTGTTTCTTAAACACACGGTATTATAGCCTTAATGTGGCTATTGTGTAGAGCGGGGATGGGGTCAAGAACCCCATAGAAACTGGCAGCTGTAGTGAAATATATTGCCTGTCAGAGATAAGAGCAATTATATGGTCGGAGACTTGGGGAAAGAGCGGGTTACCTCCAAAACAAGTGACACGCGGTCATTAATTTTATTGTACAAGTCCATTAGCAATTACCAGCGAACACTTCGCTGCGCTGCTCCACTGCCAGAGTTCGAACCTCGTGTGATCCTGAGACAGGTTTTCCGTAAATACTTCGGTAACATCAGTCAGTTTCATATTGAACACGAGATGAAGGGAGACTTGACTACACACACCCTTTATGTTTACAACAATGTACTCGTAGTTTCTTTATCTGACTGTAGATGATGACTGTTTATATTTCATATATTTGAACTGTCAGTGAAAAGAGATACGTACATAAATGAAATAATTTATTATGGAACGAAAGAAGATACATTTTTGTTTTCTGAATTGAACATAAAATATTTATTTATTTATTTATTTTTTAGTTATCACTTCATTAATGAATTCATAACTTATTCGGCATATATTACTCGTGCACTCTGGTAACAGTGAAGTAGCCGTTCTTTCTCTACATCGGTCGGTGATCTGACCGTATTCCTTTACCTTTCATATTTGATTCAGCCTCCTCACACACCTGCGTGCGAGGTTAAGTATTCCACACGCATGCGCCGTAACTAGACAGGAAATAATTGTCACTGGTTTCCAGGACACACGCGATGTTGCCATAGCGACAAGAAAGGAGACGACGGGACTTTGGGACACGGATTACCAAGAAACATGCAATAGCAGACAGGACTTTGCCCAGGGCTAGAGGCGGATAATAATAATAATAATAATAATAATAATAATAATAATAATAATAATAATAATTTATTTATTTATTTATTTATTTAATGTGCTGTACAACAGCCAGTGGCCAATTACACTTCAGCACAAATATAACAAAAACATAAAACAAAAATAATTATTACACATAAATATAATTACAATTACAATAATGACGATGAATGGATAGCTAAGAATACTATGAGACAATGTTAATTGAGTATAATGCCTTAAAGGAATACATAAATGATAAATCGTTGCCAAGAGCAAACTAAGTCTATACATTGAAGGGATCGAATTCGCAGCCATGCATGTTGGCATTTTTAATGCATCTGGAGACTGGTGAAAGAAATTTCGAATTTCTAATATAGAAAAGTTTGTGGGCTCTCATATCTTTTGTTGGAATACGTAAGGTAATATTGTTTAAGAAAGAGTCACAGGATATATCACCTTTGAGGACTTTACAAAAGAACAGATAATCTAGCTCATGGCGTCTAGCATGTAGATTTTGACAATTAAAATATTCACATTTTCTCTCATAACTATACCCGGAATTAATGGGCAGAAATCTGAATGAACATAAGGATATAAATTTTCTTTGTATATTTTCTAATTTAGCCGAGTCCGTAGTTGTAATCGAGTTCCAAACTACAGATGCATATTCGAGTTTCGATCGCACCAATGTATAGTATAGCATTAAAAGAGAATCGGGCGTGGAAAAAGAATAAGTTATTGACCGTATTATTCCTAGCATTCTGATTGCGTGATTGTAAATGTAATCAACGTGACTATGAAAATACAATTTACTGTCAAAGAATATTCCCAAATCTTTTACGCAATCCGTTCTGTTAATTAGTACATTATTTAGATAATAATTAAATTTCAGTGAAGAAGTTTTTCTAGAAAAGGTTATTACATTAGTTTTGGATACGTTAATTTTCATACCATTTTCTTCCGACAATTTAGCGGCTGAATTAATGTCACATTGAAGTGATTGACAGTCAGTAATACTTTTGATTATACGAAAAAAAAAAAAAAAAATAATAATAATAATAATAAGAAGAAGAAGAAGAAGAAGAAGAAGAAGAAGAAGAAGAAGCAGAAGGCGTGACTGTTTTCGGTAGAATTAAATAAACTTTCCTTGCGCTTCGTCGGTTGCAAACCAGCTCCTTGCCAGTCTCTGTGTCTAATTACAGGCATAGATGGTAACTTTGATACAACAATATGGACAGAAGAAAAGATGGAGGGAAAATTGTCTTCCCTAGAACTGAACCCGCCTACCGTCAGTTACAATCTATGACATCTTGTAAAGACTAGGAAGCAGAGTGTCCGTTGTCATAATTTTATGTTACCTAAAGAACTTCGTCATCTTGGTTTGAATTGTACATTATTTAAAAATAGCGTGTAAGAGGGCCTTAGACTAGAAATGCTTAGCTTAAATGTAGCTCTGTTTGTAAGTATGGATAAGGATGTAATTATCTGTCTTATTTGAACTGTTGTATCAGTGAAGCGAGGTGAGTCAGTGAAGTTATGGTTTTACAGTGCAGTGAATAGTTGTCAGTGAAATGTGTCCTAAAGTGTCAGTGAAATGCGTCATAGTGCCACTACAGGGAGTGAGATGAGAGTAAAGTGAAATACTATTGAAACTTATGTAGGGCCTATACATATGTAATTATTGTGTTAAATTGTATTGTGCATTCTTATTGTATTGTGTATATAATGTATTGTGTATTGTATAATTGTATTGTGTATATAATGTATTGTGTATTGTATAATTGTATTGTGTATATAATGTATTGTGTATTGTATAATTGTATTGTGTATATAATGTATTGTGTATTGTATAATTGTATTGTGTATATAATGTATTGTGTATTGTATAATTGTATTGTGTATTGTATAATTGTATTGTGTATATAATGTATTGTGTATTGTATAATTGTATTGTGTATTGTAATTTTATTGTGTATACCATTGCCACTGGGTGCTTGCCCACTTGCAGTGTAAATACATACATACATACATACATAATTAATGATAACCCTATTGTTAGGGTTGCAGGCAATATTACTGGCCAGCCGTTTCTCATGTTATAAGGTTATCTCTTTTGCAGACAGATGTCTCTATGGCTTCGCTGGGTTGATTCTCTGTCCAGGTTATTGGTTGTTCCCACACATGCTATATTAGACTGAAGTGACCAGGTGTAAACATCGACAGCGTGAGCAATATAAACGTTCGTCTAAAGGCTTTCATGTTAATCATATCCCTAATTGGCATGTATTGCTAAATCGTTCAAAATTGTTATTCGTCATTTTCCACAGTCATAGGTGCACTGATATGATATTCGGCAGGAGTAGGAGGGCGTTGCTTCTCATCCAGATCCGCTCTAGTAATGATGAGATCTGAAATGTAACTGGCTTATATTTAACGGTTAATACATGCATCTCACTTAATACCAGGGAGGCTGCGGTACATCTCTCAAGATTGCATTCCAAGTACAGTAATAATAATAGTCAATGCGCATTTCCTTCTTATTGTTCCGCGCAGAACATAAAGACTTCGCCCGTTGGGGACTCTGACAGCGACGAGCTGTAATGCCGGCGAACTTACTATCACTAACTGTGTGCAGCCTCTGACATTAGCGGCCACGTCTAAGGATGTCCAAACCCACGCTATCCAAAATTTAAGGTCGCTATTGCTAGTGGTGGTGCTGGTAGTAGCAGCAACAGTAGCACTAATGCCAGTAGTACAGGGACATCATTTTCTTTTTACTAACATTTCTAATATTAACCTGGCTATATCTTTGGATCAACGATTAAGAACAGGAAACACCGTTTGCTACCCCCTTCCACGACTGGATTTCGATGATACTGGCGTAATATACAAACAAATCACTATACTAGGTATAGGAGGGAAGAAAAGTATTCATCCATTTACGTAAACTAGGAAATATCGCGATTTTGAGTTCGATAATTTTCATTAGGTTTTTATTTAATCAAAATACAGTACAGTATTAACAGTAAGTGTTTTTACTCACGAACTGAGCTGTCCATGCAGTGTATATTGTACTGTCTACAACACATTAGCGTACAATATAGAGAATGAAGTTAAATTGAAAAATAATCATAATATGGATATTAAACACATTTTTGAAAATGGTGGCCGTTCATTTCGATACAGGCTTCAGTTCTAATGTGCATGTTATCGCACTATACATAGACTATTGTACGTAATTCCAATTACCAGGTTCGTACTTCGTATCAGTAACTAATGTTGAAATAATTCTGTACCTACTCTATAAAAGAGTACTTTACGTACTATAAATTCAATCTTCACTTCTTCCCGATCCGAAAAAATAAAATTACTCAGACATGCTATCTACTGTCCGTCCAAGTGGTTACGTCGCAGCGTCGTAGAAAGGGAGGAAATCACGTGACAGTTAATTACTTAACGAGGCCCTTTTATTTAAGTTATTTTAAACAATTGTATGGGTATAATATTACGTAGACGTCCAATTCCTAACAGAAATTAATGTTCTCAGAAAAGAGCTAAGTTAGCCCAGCCACTAGCATTTACAGAGAGGCGAATAGAAGCAGGTGGGGGAAACCGGCATGCGACGTAGGCAAATGGAAAATGATGCAATATTGGAAGCTCTTTCGTCACTGGAAAACGAGAACATATTTTTTGAACGTACTGTTTACTACGGCCGTAAGGCTACTATGACTGTATATGCGGTCTTGTATCTGTGTGGAGGACGGTTGAACTTCATTAGTAGAAGGGGTGGGAGTGAAGTACATTCAGAAACTCAGGTACAATAAGAATTGAAGTAAAAATAAAATGATGTCCCTGTAGTAGCAGTAGCACTAATAGAAGTAGCAGTAGTAGCAGCAGTAGTTGTAGCATAGTAATAGCAGTAGTAGTGGTGGTAGCAGTAGCAGCAGCACGTGACGGCAACATGTCTTCAGAAATACATGCAATTTTAAAAGTTGCATTTATTGTGTTTCCTACATCCAGATTTTAATTCTTTGAATTGCCAGTACAGTGCAAGATTTGTGAAAAAAATAATATGTAGACATCCTATTTTTTATATAAAGACCTTCAACGAACTCATTTTTAAGGGAGAATGAAAAGGAAATTGGTATGTGAATTTGTCTTACCTTGAATAACTTCACTGTTCTTTGTGCCTACAATGTTCTCTTTTTCGCAACATAAATGACGGCCCCGCAGTTATATTTCCCAGGGAATATACAGAAATATCCAGTTCTGTAATAAAGTATCTCGTAAACTACGGTAGGTCATGCTACCCCTTCCTCTTAATAATGTTTGGTCTTCCTCAAAGTCATCGTGGTCATCCTCCAGAGTCATGCCGGTGCTAAAATTCAAACAAGTCGAATTTGAACTATTTAAGCCAAATTGTTAAGAGTATATCGATTGTATTATTATCCACTTTCGATTGAGACAGTTCGCCATAATTGCAACAGAGTAGGCGACCTCTCTAGTCTTACCTTTTCACCTGATGATGGAACCTGCATAAACAAGCAGCTGATGTAACCCGTTCAATTCCAAACCCTCTCTGTTATCCTGGACTTTCCTAATAGCATATTCTAGAGCAAAGTTAAAAAGCAAAGGTGATAGTGCATCTCCTTCCTTTAGCCCTCAGTGAATTGAAAAGACGTCAGACAGAAACTGGCCTATATAGACTCTGCTGTACGTTTCACTGTGGCACATTTTAATTAATCGAACTAGTTTCTTAGAAATAGGCCTACCAAATTTAATAAGAATATTATATAAAACTTCTGTATTAACCTTTTACAAATCTATGAATAACTGATGTACTGTGCCCTTCCTACTCTCATTTTTTCTCGAATTATCTGTCGAATAAAAAAATGGTATCAATAGTAGATCTGTTACTTCTAAAACCACACTGATCATCCCCAATAATTTCATCTATATAAGGGGTTAATCTTCTCAAAAGAATATTGGACAAAATTCTGCATGACGTCAACAAAAGTGATATTCCTCGAAGGTTACTACAGTTATGGACTCCTTCCATTCTTCTGGTACAATTTCCTTTTCCCAAATAGCAAGTACAAGTTTATAAATTTCGCTAGATAAAGCGATTCCACCCTCTTGTATTAATTCTGCTGGAATGTGATCGATTCCTGGATACTTGCACTTTTCAGCTTTTCTATCTCAATTTAGAGTTTGTATTTGAATTTCGTCTCGATCGTTTCTATTTGGCCTATGTACATTTAGTAGTTGCCCAAAATAGTTTTTCCATATCTTCAGGAAGGAATGAGAGTCTGCAAGTCACCATTCTCATCCTTGATGACGTTTACCCTCGCCTGTTATGCTTCCTTAAATTCCTTTATCATGATATAAATCTCTAGTGTTTTTATTGGCTATCGCAACAAGCCCTTTTTTACGGTGACGGATTGTTAGCCCTTCGTCCAACCCCCAAGCTGGAGGACCACCCCTCATTGGGTGTCCGCGACTGCTTATCCAATATATTCGCAGCTATCCTCCATATCTGGAGGTCATCTCCTCTATCCGCAACCTGAGGATGCGCCCTTTAAAAACTTTCGAAAAACTACTGAATGGCTCATTCCTGTAATTTAATAGACGAGTAATTACTGCTTTAGGCTCCTGAATTTAGGCACTTATGTAAGAAAAGAACAGTTTGATTCTTTTTAATCCGCATGCTCCATTCCAATAAAGCACACTTACCGCCGGCTTTATGAGGTAGTTCATATTCATCGTGTTTACATAAGAATAATAGGTAACATTTTTAATTAATGCCCGTGACTTATTTACATTTAGTATTAATATTTGCAATAAATATAGACCAAAAGTAATGAAGACTCTAGTTCTTTAATTGACCTCTTTTTTTTCTACATTTCTTTTTACATAGACTGCCTCTGTTGTTACGCAAGATCTGAATTATTGTTTCTTTTGCTGAAATTTCCACCACCGTCCCCGGTATTGTATAAATTCCTTCCATAGGAAAGGTCTGAAAGCCACCGTTGTATCTCAGGAGGTACCGCGATTGTCTGGTGAACCGGAGTTACGATCGGACGTGGATTCGATTCCCGCTTGGACTAATTACCTTGTTGGATTTTTTCCGGGGCTTTCCCCAACAATAAGGCGAATGTCAGGTAATCTATGGCGAATCTTAGGCCTCATCTCGCAAAATACCATCTCACTATCACCAATTCCATCGACCCTAAATTTAGATTTAGATTTTATTTAACTATAACATGTACATACAAACGTTACATTAAAATATCCCGAAAGAGCAAAGCTCGTGCTCGGGGACAGTTCCGTTACATAGATATACATACTTTGTAGACAAAATACTTAAGAAAAAGCTCACATAGAGATTATAATAAAATTAGTAAATAATAATACTAATAATAACTGAGTGAAAAAAGAGACGATGTTGAGATTGATGGATTAATATTAAATTATTATTAGTAGTATAATTAGTGCAGGTCATGTTGATATAGTAACCGAGATAAAATAGAAAAATATACTTAGGATGGAAATAAACTTGTTTTACAATACATAGTACCTATAGCCAAATAAACCAAACGTAATACATGAGTAGGCAAGTAATGGCGAAGGTTTACAAATTAAATAACCGAGCAGTTGATACAGCGTCGTTAAATAATGAACTAAAATTGTTTCTGAAATTGCAGAGACCTTTGTCTGGAGTGTAAGAACGAAGTAGGAATAATGGGGCGATTACAATAAGGCAATAGTCTGCAGTGCAGCCAGGGCTGGATCCTGAAGACAAAAGAAGTGGCACTGACTTGATCCGCTGTACGAATTCGCAGCGGCAGTACGTCAGGCTGAGTTATGAGGCAGCAGCTCGCCCTGCTTGTTAAACGTATCGCAGTTATAATTCCTACAAGCGAAGAAGATAAACCAGGCGATAATGTAATTTCTCGGCCCTTGGTTTTTATTTAGCGCGCCATTATGTTTCATCTGCATGATTCCATTACCCAGCTGACATACAGTAACTGCTTCAAGAAACAATCACCGCCCTGCCCGTGCTTCAGACTGTTCACCGCGACCCAGTCACCATTTTGTGTCACTGTTACTTCTGTCTTTGGTTTCCGTTCAGTGTGCCAGCATGATGTTATTGTACGATGAAAGAGTAATGGAACGGAGAAAAATTCTCTCCGGCGCCGGGATTTGAACCCGGGTTTTCAGCTCTACGTGCCGATGCTTTATCCACTAAGCCACACCGGATACCATCCCGGCGTCGGACAGAATTGTCTCTGATTAAGTTCCAACTCTTGGGTTCCCTCTAATGGCCGCCCTCTGCACTACGTCATAGATGTCTATGAACGTAGGACCGAAGTCCACACATGTGCTGAGGTGCACTCGTTATGAGTGACTAGTTGGCCGGGATCCGACGGAATAAGCGCCGTCTTAAATCACGAAGTGATTTACGCATATCATATATATTATTATAATGTACCGAAGTACATATATGATATTTCCATGAAGATATTCTGCGTCACCATACGATGTGGCTTAGTGGATAAAGCATCAGCAAGTAGAGCTGAAAACCCGGGTTCAAATCCCGGCGCCGGAGAGAATTCTTCTCCGTTCCATTACTCCATCGTATGGTGACGCAGAATATCTGCATGAAAATATCATATATGTACTTTGGTACATTATAATAATATATATGATGTTATTGGTTTATGGTGCCGATGTTATTGGTTACAATTCCTTCCGTTGGATAATCATTTACTGGACAACAACTCAGTTTCCATTTCTTGGATTGCACTCTTAATAACCGCAGAGCCAGACATTTGGACAGAACTTTGTAAAATAATGGATGTGTTGAACATAATATAATGTAGGTTGGAATGTCACATGTAAACATAGAATCCTGATTGCTGCATGAAAAAAATTCGAGAAAACGCGCTATAGAAGAAGAACAACGGGAGGGTTTAACCGTATTCGTATTTGAACAAAGCAGTGTAAGATCATCAATCTTTAACGGGCGTTAGTTTTTCTAATTAGAGCCCACGAACAAGTTAATTTTAGACATGCATAATTAGTGTTAAGCGCTACGAAGCCAACAAAACAATAGCCATTGTTCAAAGTTGATCTGGCGTTGCGTTTTTATTTCTTCTTCTTTTTTTCCACTGTATTCAATTACTGTCTTGAGACTGTAGCATGCATTACCTAGGAAACCGACTTTCCATTGTTTCAAAATAATCTGTTAGCAGCACACATACAAGCCTTTTGTTATCTGGTCGTGAGTGAGACGTGTGAAGAGCGGCGAGTCACTCCGCTGGCTTCGTCACTCATTAGCGGAGCGACCATTAATTTCCTCCGTCGCTTTATCTGATGTCAGGACACAAAGTGTGACAAGCTTTTGACATTTTCTGCATTCTTGCAGTGTGCAGATTTTGGAATTCCAAGGGGGCGTTGTGTAGCCCTATGTTCACAAAGTAGCTTCGATTGTCGCTTGTTTATAATAGATTAATAATGACTAGAGTCCGGGTTTTTATGTAACATTCATTCTAAAAATATCTATTTGTAATTAAAAACCTTAAAATATGTACTAATATGTAATATCAAATGTGCACAAGGAATTACAAGTAATTTGAGGGATTTAAAAAAGAAATAAAAAAAATTGTATCTTAAACAAATGACTTTCGTACAAATTACACATTTATACATATACAGGGACATCATTTTATTTTTACTCACATTTCTATTATTAACCTGGCTATACCTTTGGATCAACGATTAAGAACCGGAAACCCCGTTTGCTACCTCCTTACACGACTGGAGATCGATGATACTGGCGTAATATACAAACAAATTACTTTACTAGGTAGCCTATAGGAGGGAAGAAAAAGTAGTTCATGCATTTACGTAAAGTAGGAAATATCGCGATTTTGAGTTCGATAATTTTCATTAAGTTTTTGTTTAATCAAAATACAGTAGGCCTACAGTATTAACAATTAGTGTTTTTACTCACGAACTGAGCTTTCCATGTGGACGTATTCATTATGCAGTGTATATTATACTGTCTACAGCACATTAGCGTATACTATAGAGAATGAAGTTAAAATGAAAAATAATCATAATATGGACATTTCAACACATTTTTGAAAATGTTGACCGTTCATTTCGATACAGGCTTCAGTTCTAATGTGCATATTATCGCACTATAGACTATTGTACGCAATTCCAATTACCAGGTTCGTACTTCGTATCAGTAACTCATGTTGAAATAATTCTGTACCTACTCTATAAAAGAGACTTTACGTACTGTAAATTCAAACTTCACTTCTTCTGTCCGATCCGAAAAGATAAAATTACTCAGACATGCTATCTACTGTCCGTCCAAGTGGTTACATCGCAGCGTCGTAGAAAGGGAGGAAATCACGTGACAGTTAATTACTTAACGAGGCCCTTTTATTTAAGTTATTTTAAACAATTGTATGGGTATAATATTACGTACACGTCCAATTCCTAACAGAAATTAATGTTCTCAGAAAAGAGCTAAGTTAGCCCAGCCACTAGCATTTACAGAGAGGCGAATAGAAGCAGGTGGGGGAAACCGGGATGCGATGTAGGCGAATGGAAAATGATGCAATATTGAAAGCTCTTTCGTCACTGGAAAACGCGAACATATTTTTGGAACGTACTGTTTACTATGACCGTAAGGCTACTATGACTGTATATGCGGTCTTGTATCTGTGTGGAGGACGGTTGAACTTCATTAGTTGAAGGGGTGGGAGTGAAGTACATTCAAAAACTCGGGTACAATAAAAATTGGAGTAAAAATGAAATGATGTCTCTGTACATATTATATGTCACGATATAGTTTTTGGTGTTATTCCAAATTAAAAACAAGGCATGAAGCACAAAGTGCCCAGGAGTTGAGTTCCGTCGGCGATCGGACGGACGGAATGTTCTGTTCTTATACATCAGAGACGATTTCTCGACATCGCAAGAAGTTATTGTTGCATATTTAAACAAATGGATGTGGCTGACAACAATGTCTTCTGGAAGATTCCGTGTTTCTGCGCTGAGGATCTAGCTCAGGCGGAGAAGTGACATCAGGTCTGTATGCAATGAGATCTATCAATAAATCAGACGGCAGGATTAGCAGGCAAGTACCAGCTGCTATGTAGTGCATTTTTCTGTACAGATTCCTCCGCACTAAACTGCGGAATCCCGGCCAAATAGTCACCCAGCTGAGTGCGCCCCTTGTATAATGGCAGTTGACTTGGACATAAAACTTCAACGTATATGCCTAACTTGGAGTCAGGCCTCAAAAGGGAAACACTGAAGGAGGGGAGTTCGATCCCGTGCTGTGACTTGAATTCGGCGTAGCTCAGTGGTCAGAGCGCTTGGTACGTAGAACCAAGGACCCGGGTTCGATCCTCGGCGCCGGAGCGAATTTTTCTCCTCTAATATTAAATATTAATACCAAGTACTAGCCGCAACTGCAGAACGTGAGCAGAGTTGCTAGCACAATATTTTTTTTCGATGACGGAGATCTTTAAATAGACTCAATTCTATTACCTAGTGTAAAAAATGAAAATTAATTCTTGGGCAAGAAACCGAATTGGAGTCCCGAAGATTTTAATTCCGGACAGAGGACATTTTGTTCTCAAGTTCTCATATTTTGTTTATCCAAAAGTGAAACGTAAAGTAAGAATAAAGTAACAGCATGAAAGATCTTTAGAAACGGACAGATTGCCAGGGATACTACCGGTCATCTTATCTTCCTGCCCTGAACCTCTGCTGAGGAGACGTAGGAGGGCAGCCTGCTAGACAATGGACTGCGTGGGGTTATGAACACGGACAGCTGCCTACATGGCCGGTAATTAGTCCCAAGACAAAAACAACGAGCAAGATCTGAGATCAGAAATTAAGAGCTTTAGAAACAGAACTTGAATCAAGTGTTATGTTTCCTGTCGTAGTGCCGTCTGTAGAGGAGGACCGACCCACACTTTGATAGCCGACGGGCCCAATGCTAATGAATACTAAACATTGAAACTTACTAGCAATAAATAAATAAATAAATAAATAAATGATAGACAGATAGGTAGGTAGGTGGGTGGGTGGGTGGGTAGGTAGATGGATGGATGGATGGATGGATGGATGGATGGATGGATGGATGGATGGATGGGAGGGTTGGTGGGTGGATGGATGGGTGGGTGGGTGGGTGGTTAGATAGATAGATAGATAGATAGATAGATAGATAGATAGATAGATAGATAGATAGATAGATAGATAGATAGATAGATAGATAGATAGATATAGACAGATACAGACAGACAGACAGATAGAGATATATATATATATATATATATATATATATATATATATATATATAGATAGATAGATAGATAGATAGATAGATAGATAGATAGATAGATAGATAGATAGATAGATAGATAGATAGATAGATAGATAAATAGATAGAGATAGACAGATAGATAGATAGATAGATAGAGATAGACAGATAGATATAGACAGATACAGACAGACAGACAGATAGATATAGACAGATACAGACAGACAGACAGATAGATATAGACAGATACAGACAGACAGATATATATATATATATATATATATATATATATATATATATATATATATATATATATATAGGTAGGTAGGTAGGTAGGTAGGTAGGTAGGTAGGTAGGTAGGTAGGTAGGTAGGTAGGTAGGTAGGTAGGTAGGTAGGTAGCTAGGTAGGTAGATAGATATTTGTTTTAACCTTGACTTCGACTAGGATCCCATCTGACGATTTTCTTCGTCAGACGATGCTTTAAAGTTGATGAAATAAATATGTAAACATATTCTGAAGGGAAGTAGAAGAAAAGAGGTTGTCTAGAAAGAATATGGCGGATGCTGCATTCCTCAAGTCATGACATACTGTACGTGACCACAACATTTCAGATGTTTGTTATACAGCTTCCAGAGGCATTGCTCTTCACAGTCTATTTCCTGGAACTATTATCTAGAATAAATACATAAATGTAATAGTTTGCTATGTACTAAATAAGAGAATTAACCTTGCAGTAGTTTTCTGTATTAGTGTAAATTTATAATTTTTTGATCCCTCAAAGTGAGATCTCATTCAGTACTTAAAATGATGTGGTTATATTTTTAGCACAAATCCACAAAATAACCCTGTAGCTGTTCATATAAATGTTCTTCGGAGGTTGATATCTCAGTACTATGAAAACAGACGAGCCTAGGAGATCATAATTATTATACAAAGTAGTATTAGTATTAGTAGTATTTATTTATTTAACCTGGTAGGGATAAGGCCGTCAGGCCTTCTCTGCCCCTCTACCAGGTGATTACAACTATAATATGAACAATAAAATTACAATTAATATTAAATTTACAATTACAATAAAAATTAAAGTACGACAAGATTACCTGGTTAATGAAAGCTAGACATTTTATCATAGTAGTTAAGAACAAATAATATTTTTGTATTTACTGAATTACAAATTAAACCTACAATAAAAAAAATCTATAGTGATGAAATTACCGGATATTGAAATATTTTGTGATAGATTAAGAGAACTATTTACAAGAAACCATGTCTGAACGAGTCTCAATTACTGACCAAGTGCCTAGTAAGTTTGCGTTTGAATTCAATTTTATTTCGACTGTCCCTGATGCTAGCAGGTAACGAATTCCAGAGTATTGGCAGGGCTATTGTGAAAGAGGATGAGTATGAGGAGGTGCGATGGGATGGTATTGTTAGTATTGTTTCACGACGAGAGTCTCTACAGCAGTGCCAAATCCTTTAAATTTCTGGTCGCTTTAGCAGAATGTAGAGTAGGCGATGTTGGATTAGAAAAGTGCGTTTATTTGATTGATTCTTTCCTCGCGAACTATTTGAACAAAGGGCTCGGAACAAATGTAAATACCTGACAAAGGGCTTGCGCAAGCCCTTGGAAGCACCCTTCTGCACATCTCTGGCAGAGGTGAGGTGGAAAGCGAAAAGGACCTCTTGTCGGAGAAGTAATATTTTCGTGGTGGTCCGTTTCCTTGATCTTGTGCAGTGACAGCTATGTTTAATATTATACAAAAAAAAGTATTATTTCCATGATAACGATCACTTCTTAACTCCCAGAAGATTGACTTGCATAGTGATGACGTTTCGAGGAAATATCCTGCTGGCTGGCATACTTCAATATCCACGTGATCGGGTGTCGATGAAAGAGAGAGAACACTTCTCAGGACAGCAGAATGGCACTGAGGAGGAAAACACGTGGCCTTTGACGCCAACCTTCGACCTCAAGTTACAGCATTTTGTAAACAATGGCACATAAAAGCGGCAACATGGAGTCTTGCTGGAAGGCCACCTGTGCCTCGAAGTCGCGGCATTTTAAGAGCTTCCGGCTCGAGTGTTAATTTATGGCGCAGATAAGCCACGACCCGTGACGTCAGCAGTGCCCTGCCCGCCATGACATCTTCTCGAGGCTCTCCCGCTGACAGGTTGGCTAGTTCACATGCAGTTCCCACCACTTAGTTTTATTTTAAGAATATTATTTGCACCCTAGAATTCGCAGCAACCACTTCCGCGTTTCCGTCGTTCATGATTGAATACAAACAAAATGAATGTACAAGACCCAAAGCAGGTCAGACGTGCACTGAAATAAACGTAAATGTGTTGTAGATAAGAGATCAATATTGTAGAAATTTATTTTTATGCTCGACCATGCCGAAATGTAGTAATTATACACCTGGTAGCATCCTTTAATGCATGTCATTAAAGTACACCTACTCATTAAAGTTCTGGTGTTTTCAGCCAATGACAACTCAGCTTACAGGTGTTCAGCCAATAACGAGTCAGCTTTGTACCGTTATAAAACCGCAAGTATCGATTATTCTCGGATATGCAATCGAAAGAGAATTAGCGAAGAGTGACGGAGGCTGGAAATCCAATACTGTCGCAGAAGGTTATGTTCTGTTACTATAATAATTAGCGTTAATTGTAAATAATATTCAAATAAATCCAATTTGTCATCTCTTTTTTCAATGTCGAATTCAATAATCAAAGTTATACCAAGTTTAACGAATTACACAAGGTCAGTGATATTATTGTTCCTCAGAAAAAATCAATACTTTCGCGTCTGCGCACATCTCACAATTCACGACCTAGAACAAGGTCACTTCCGATCTTGTCAGATACAAATAAAGGAAAACAACTGGATAATACGCACGGCAGACCAATATCGATAGTCGACTCTACTCGCTGGCCACTAGTCACCGGGCCGTACCGAGCCGTATCAAACAAAATATAATCGAAATGGTGGTAGTCAAATTCGCGACTATATTCTTAAATAATTCACTCCATTAGTCTAGTTCAAGGTTTTATGTAGTACAACGGCGGTTTTTTGAATGCATTAAAAGAAAATGAAGATGTAATAAGATAATAAACTAGGTTATCACAAGGAAATTAACAGGAAAAAAGGTGTGTTTCACGGAATACAATTAAAATGACGGAAAGTAAATTTCCGGTTAATGTTCGCCAAAGCGTAAAGTACGTAATTATGACGGCGTTGCTGTTTTATTTCTGGCCTATCGAAAAATACCTAGCCTTTTACGAAAAAAAATTTAAGGACCATGAAATTATTCACCGGTTTCATTATAGGCCTATTATTTTTTAACAATATTACGAATCAAAAACTGTCATATTATATAATTTTAACTACTACATGGACGAATCAAATCAAGCTAACCTAACCAAAGCTAACCTAACCTAACCAAAGCTAACCTAACCTAACCAAAGCTAAGCTAACCTAACCAAAACTAATCTAATCTAACCAAAGCTAATCTAATCTAACCTAACCTAATCTAAGCTAACATAACATAACCTTCGTAAATGCAAGGCCTGTAACCGGAGCAAGAAGGGATCTCAATCATTTAATCTGCAAGTACACGCAAAAATAAATTCAAGTAAGGATCACGCTCCCACTGCATGAGAGGTCCGCGCATGCGCTACAGCAAAACTGTTTCTGTCCCGAGCCTCTCATCTAAGGCACTCGTCATAATTTACTCGCAATATTTACGCAAATACACATTGTCGCTAACAGTGGTGCTATCTCTCAATAATGTTCAGAACGAAGGAGGTAGACAGAGAGAGAAAAAATTTCTCCCGCCAACTACGCCACACACCAACGTCATGTTCTTATGTTGGTGACATTGTATATTTACTTAAATTTGGTGGTAAACGTAACGGCACGGTTCAAAGTGGCCGTGCTAATTCTCCAGTATAGCGCAAATAAAATGTATACATCTGAATACTGTAATTTCAAGTTAGAAATATGGTGGAGCATAAAGCGTCGTATGAAACTCGCCAATAATGGTAATTAAGAAGCTCGTATGAAAATTATGAAACTCGCGCTCGTTTCATAAACATCCATACTCGCTTCTTAATTACTATCATTATAGGCTCGTTGCATAATGTACTATTAAGAAATGTGAATCTAATTTTCATGTATGAGTTTGGAAACGATACAGGCAGCAAAGAAGTAGTTAGGTACCTAAATTAAAGAAACTCTTTGATTTGTATTTTGTTTAAACAAAGGAAATGAACTGACCACGGATGTTTTGGTTTACTTTTATATTTTTCATTTCCCAACCGTAAATGAAATTTAGAAAATTTTCAGGTCACGGCTTTATTTTAACAATATGCTTAAACAAATAAATAGACATGTAATTTAGGTCTTGCTATGTCATGATAAGCGAGATGATTTTTCTTTTTAACAGCAACCATGCAATTTTAAATGGTTTTAAGAACAAACATTAAGGAATTGATTTTAAATAACAATAACAACTACGTTCTAGTAGCTCATAAATGTGGTTTCATAGTTAAGACGTTTCCGATCCGAATACTCTGTACACTCGCTGTTTGGCTTGTTGCATACACCTGCCCCCTCTCTGAGTCTTATTTCTCGTAAACATCTTTGAGAAATTTATTGCAATTGTTGACAAAGATCAGCAGGATCACAAGCAAACTGTCATTACTCCCACGATCGCAGTACAGCTGTCAGCTGTTTTCTCTTGCGTCGCAATAGGCTTCACTGCCTTGGTGAGTGAACCTAAATCTTTTATTGTGGTGTTAACAATCAGCTTAGCTGTCTTTATGGCAACCAATAAAAGTAATCTTGTGGAAAGGAAACGGTAAATTGCCTCTGCCGTCATCGCCGTTCACTTAACAAGATCTCATGTACCCCAAGACTGGTTGTAATTAACAGCGTGGTCTGGTGTTCTAGCAACCTGCGATCACCTTCGTAATAATCGCTTACGGAATCACGTGATCAGGACCAGGCGCCTCTGCATGTCCCGCGGGCTGGCAGTCTTCTGTTTAGTCGGTCACCTCCCATCTTCCACCTCGTGTATGGGTACAGTCTGTTTCGCTTATATTTAATAGGATTCCTTCGCCTTTTCTGTAAACAGAGTCTTTAATACTGTAACAGTGTGCTGTATAAATAAAACCCAAAATAGGGTTCTCTACAGAACAAGTAAATGTAAATAATAATTGTAAATAAACGCAGAGCTAAATAACAAATGTAGATATGCAAATCTGGCTTTCAGGTAATAGCTCCCTGTAAACCACGTTTGAATAATTTCAAGGAAAAATTGTTCCGTCGTCGGGTATCGATCCCGGGACCATTCGCTCAGCGCACGAACGCTCTACCGACTGAGCTACCCCAGGAACTATAAATGTAGATAATTTGGAAAACAATAAGGGATAGCGATAGACATGTCTAACCTCATAATATCTCCTGAATTTGACTTTGCAGGCCCCAAGTCTCCTATCTCAAAATGTTCTGAAGAGAATCCCTTTTTTCATGTTTAATTTCTGCAGACGCTTCATTACCAGGCTTCGAAACTTCGGACCGGATAGAGCAGTTCAGTGGGAAATCCGCATAACGGCGTACTGAGTATAGTGGTAAAGCGTACCGTGGGTGGGGGTACTGCAGAATCAATGCCAACAAATACGCAAAGGAAAACGCTCTGGATTTGAAGGTTCTGACGAATAAATTGTTTTTCATACAAGCCTATTTTCAAACTGTGTCTGAAACTATTACACTGTTAGAAAAGTCAGAGCAAGAGAGTCTGGAAGCCCTCAAATTAATTGAAGAAATTACACAGAATTAATGAGACACCAAGTACACCGGTTACTGAACGTGTAAAACAGAAGTGGAAATCAATTTTATGTAAAAATAACGGATATGGAACATTGTGTAACATAAACAGCAAATTAGTGGACAAGAGTCACCCGAGAATAAAGGACTGTCTCTTAGAGACTGCAATGATGTTAGGTTTTTTTCGTTTCGCTCCTATCACGTCATGCGACGTAGAGCGCAGCTTTCCACAGTACAAACTGTGTTTGGCAGATAACCGAAAAAGATTTACGTTTGAGACACTGATAATGTATCTTGTAGTACATTGCATTTCGGTACTGTAACTGCACTTCCTAAAGACGACCAATAGGATAAATGAAGAAATTAAAATTGCTACATGTTCATTTCCACCATTAACACTGTGTATAATTAAACACAAATGCTTATAAAAGACAGGAGAATAAATGCTCTTCACATTCTTTTGACATTATCATTGTGTAATGTATATTTACTTTCAGAATGTATGTATGTGTGTGTTTCCCCATACTACCGTACTCTATTCTAAATAGCAACGTTGTTACCTCCACACATCTCTACCTTTCACTACCTGCAGCAAGTCAACAACCTATAGCACAAGCACAGTAAACTTATTGTATCGGGTCCCAAGTCTCGAAGCCTGTTCATTACAGTATGTCTCCAAGTTGTGGTTTAGCCTTCTTATACTAGAAAGCAAGGGAAAACAGCGATTGGAGATTTGGATAAGTGGATAAGATTAGACACCAGTGGCGTGGCGTCAATGTGAGCTACAAAGCTTAGCTTCCCCAGTTAATAATAATTTCATAATAAACCTGCAGTTTATGGAGAAAATTATTTATTAATCTTAATAGAATTTATATTTACGCATTAAATATTGTGATGCGGCAGCTCAGGATGATTTGTGATGCAGCAGTAAACAAGAAGCCTGCACACACCAGCTTCCAAGCAGACTGGTTTCTTCTGTGTAATCCACCCCGCAGATTTTCCATCCCTTTTAAACTCCCTAGTCGCAAGGCTCGCAAGAAGCTAGCTTTAACATTTAAAATAAGTAGTTTCCGAGTTATCCCTTTTCGTCAGTTGTGTTCAGTTGAAGTGTTAGTGTGCATTGTGGCTGATATAATAAATAATGAGCGAAATAACAGTTCCTGACTCTAATTTACTTGAATTTTTAGGACAATTGTATTATCAAGACCGGCTTACGAACAAAAGTGTGATTTAAAAAACAAATGACCGACTCCCTTGCTGTCAATGAAGGACACAACCAAAAGACAGACGCATACTTACGTAATGATACTAATATTGTGATTTCTCTAAGTATGACAGGGAGTGAGCTAATGTTATACGTATACGTGTCTATTTGTTAAGAGATATGTGTAACCCGTGAAATCATATTTTACTACGTATCATTTGAGGCCATGCCTTATTGGTGTTACTTACGATGTTCCAACCAATCTTCGACTGCTGACTTGACATTGACTACTATTTATTTAAGACTATATTTTTGTAATACGTTTTCTCATATTGCATGAAAGACAACTTTAGTTAGCTTCCCCTGCTCAAAATTTCATGCTACGCCACTGTTAGGCACACAGGATATCCACATCGCAACTGTCCGAAGCCATGTCTGAAGTAATTAATTAATTCCTTCTATCTTCATTTGATCGTTTCATATATTTTTCCCTCTATATCAAATTTGACTTCTCCTCTTTCTTTAATTAATCCCATCTTCTTCAAACATTTATTTCTTGCTTTCTTCCTGTGTTTTTTTATCGTGCCTTTTTCTTACCATCATTTGTTCTGTCATGTTTCTTTCCTTATTTCTTTCTCTCTTTCATCACCTCTCTTTCTGCAATGTACAAAACCTGTCTACGTCACTACTTACAAGCACTGTATAATTCACTGTAACCCGCTACCGACATGAAGATTGCCTCGCGCCGTGGGAACCCGTCTCATGATCCACATCCGCTGAACTTTCCAACATATGTTCCACTGTAGGTGCAAACCTGTTTATTAATATATGGGCGACTCATTTGCGTTGCTAAGGAACAAGACATTACTTACAGTGTCCTTTTTTAGTGTTGGCCTCTCAATTCTGCGCATATCTATTGTGCAGATTCTGCACATCATTGTTTTACGAAGCATGAACAACCCGGAGTCAAGGCTTAAGATCAGAGGTTTGGACAGAAAGCTGAGTAACAGTCCACTCTTATGTTGTGACGTATGTAGGTACTTTATTCCCGTAATGTAGTGTTCATTTATGTTCAACATAAGGACCATGTTTCAGCGCTCACAGATTACAACCAGCACGGGTATTCAGAAACATAAATACCTTGTTACGAGACCCGTCATGCAGAAATAAAAAACAAATAATTTACATTATTTCGAATCTATTGAAATTAACTGGCTAGTCAAATGTGAAACGCCATTGTTTTAGAGACGTGTCTTACTATAGTCGCGACGCTGTTATTCCCGGCATGACTCCTCCTCTTTGCTTACGTCTTAGGAAGTCAAGACTCTATAAAGTCTAGGTAGGTAGTATCGTTCGCCATTTTTGTTCTTTCATTGCCGAGCTATCAGACGAGGGATCTATTTGCTACACCGTTAAACATTATCATGGCGTAGCTCCTATGATAATAAATCAAACGCACTGTAATTTAGCAAATAATTGAGCGGCATATAACGTCCTCGAGTGCTTTCTGCGAACGCCAACGAAAGAGCCAAAATGGCGGGCGATTATATTTTAAGTATTTATCCAGCCTTAGGAAATGCTTTACATCTTCATCAGCGAATTACAAGACGCACACGTTTAAATGTAGCCGACCTGCAACGTGATTGGCTGCCGGAAATAAGAGCGACGGGACTATAGATACATTTTGGTAACAGTGATGAACAGGGCAACTGGCTAACAACGTCTTCGTTGTCTAAAGACCGACGTTCGAGGAGGAAGCTGTGGCATTTGTAACTCCTCGTTGCAGTGAAAGTTTCTGAAGCAAATAAAATAGGCAGCTGGAATTCACATTTCATAAATCTGATACCTACTCCTTCCTAGGAGTAATGGAATACAATAACTTATACTGAAGTAGATGGATAATGACAGCCAATAAGAAAACAAAGCAAGGCTGACTGGCAGCAATTTTCTGCAAAAAGAGAAAAACTCAACATACATTGAAACGAAGCAGACTGTAGTGTTGATGGTAGTAAGAATTATAAGTTGCAAACAGAAGCGGCATTTCGTTGCCATAACAACTGCTTCAAAGCTACACGAAAATTTATATCAAGTGGCAAACGTTACGAAAGGTAAAGTTGGAAAGTATTCCTCGTTCGATAATTTATTTCAGTTTTATTATTTTACTAGCCGTACCCGTGCGCTCCGCTGCACTTGTTAGAAATAAATATAAAGTAATTACATAATTAAAATAGGACATTTGATCCAGGGAAGATTCGTGTTTCATAGAAGGATAAATCGTTTAATATGTTACTTAATTTAAATTGTATTTAAATAATTAAAATGCGATCATTTTGGTCCACAAAGCACTCATTTGGTGCAATGACAATTCCTTTAACATGTTTCTTTTACATGCAACCATAGTTCAATGAAGATTGGCATCATTTAGATTTAATGTGTATATTTTATTTTACTTGTTATATGTTTCCATTGAATTATGGTAATAACTTAATTTTAACTCTTGTTTTCTACGTATTCAGTAAATTGCGTTTGACCCACTATGGTTCTGAACCCTTCAAATTTCTTAAATAACTTAAATTATATTATATTATATTATATTATATTATATTATATTATATTATATTATATTATATCTCATTAAATATCAGTCCTATCAAAATTTTTCAAAGAGTAAAACTTATCGGAAATGATTTTTAAAGAAATGTTTGTTATGTAACATTTTTCACAAAAATCAATAATAAGCGAGATATTTCGATTTATTTAATTCAGACCCTCTTATAACCCCCCTTTTAAATAATGTATTTTGAATGCCATATAGCCTAAAATCTAAGTTACAACGAACTTAATTCATATTCCAATTTTCATCGAAATCGGTTCAGCCATTATCGCGTGAAAAGGTAACAAGCATACATCCAGACATCCAGACAGACAGACAGACATACAAACAAAAATGTCAAAAAAGCGATTTTCGGTTTCAGGGTGGTTAATTATATATGTTAGGACCAATTATTTTTGGAAAATCGAAAATTACCAGAAAAATTTCGGCTACAGATTTAAATTAGGGCCTAGTATAGATAGGCTATAATAGTTCTTACATCAAAATAGCAGCTTTGAGATGTAGGCCCTAATACTTAGCAACAGGAATACTTTTTCTTTTTGCCCTTCAAAACTTTAAAATAATTCATGAGCGATTCATTGAAGATTGTAATACGTGAATGCTTAGCCTGTATTTTATAATAAAGTAGACCAGCGTTTTTCAACCCTCTTCAACACGTGGCACACTAAAGGTGTAATTTAAAATCCTGCAGCACACTCATAATCTAAAGCAGTGATTCTCAACCAAGGGCGAATTTTGAGGATTTTAGGAAAAAGTGTGGACTATAAAACTCAATGGATGAAGTAACAGTATATGCATTAATATATAAAATGAAATATTTTCAATTTTATATGCATTATTATTGAGTCAACAAAGGGGGAGCCACCGGCGTGGCTCAGTCGGTTAAGGCGCTTGCCTACCAGTCTGAAGTTGCGCTCGGACGCGGGTTCGATCCCTGCTTGGGTTTTTTTCCGAGGTTTTCCCCAACCGTAAGGTGAATGCCAGGTAATCTATGGCGAATCCTCGGCCTCATCTCGTCAAATACCATTTCCTTATCACCAATATCATCGACGCTAAATAACGTGGTAGTTGATACAGCGTCGTTAAATACCCAACTTAAAAAAATAAAAAAAGAAAAAAAACAAAGGGGGTATGGCAGTCAGCCATTTCAGTTCTCACGGATGTTACATTTTTTTACTATTTTCAAACTCTATAGGCCTATATTGAAAATTAAATGACTTCTGTGAACTTTCATTATTCGAATAAATTTAGAAGATGAGTAGCATTTTATAGAAAAAAACTTGTTTGAGTAAAATTTATTATTATTATTGCAGAAAATAAAAAGGATTATACACAATCTATAGTAGTAGTAGCAGAGTAGTCTATTTATTTATTTATTTATTTATTTATTTATTTATTTAACCTGGTAGAGATAAGGCCATCAGGCCTTCTCTTCCCCTCTACCAGGGGGTTACATCTACAATATTAAGAATACAATTACAATTTACAATTAATATTAAATTTACAAATATAATAAAAATCAAAGTACTAAAAGATTAACTGATTAATAAAAGCTAGACAGTTTATTGTAAAAGTTAAGAAGAGAGAAGCGTTTCTCTTATTAAGTACAAATTAAACCTACTCTACGCAGTAAGAAAATGCTTAATAAGTTTGCTTTTGAACGCTTTGTTGTATTTTTTTGTATTTTTAAAAATAAATTAGCTTGCAAATTGAAAATGGATGCTTTAGAAATTTCACCTGTGGTTCCCAGTCTGATGGCAGCACTATACTGCAGGCTGTGGAGCAGTTCTACCAGACAACTGTGCAGCGGACAATTGAACACGGAGGTATCCGAGATCGCTAGCAGATATCTTGTACGTATTGCAGGCATCCATATATTGGAGCGTTTCAAAAAGTTGCCTGCACGATTAGCTAATGCTTCGTCACTCCAAGAGGAATAGATGTTAAGGTGAATCAGATATCCCATCTTGACATCAGCATGCGTAGAATCGGCTGCTGTCTGTACGTCCCGCCATTGCTGATGACGTACCGACATTAATATACCATAATGCTGCATGTATGTGTCTCTTTTTAATGAGAATGTTACCTTCCAATTGTCGTTTCGCCTATCCGAGAATATTCCGTGGCTGTTCTTGGTTATATCGCCCTCTTTCCCAGAGTTTCTGGATTTCTGCATCCGTATTCTTCCATATGGACACAAATTCAACTAATATTTTGGCTATCTACTGTTCTGCATTCACTGTGCATGTCCATGAAAACTTATTCTTAATATTATATATATATATATATATATCTTATATATATATATATATATATATATATATATATTTCGTCACAGCTCTTCTTTACATGTAATGGTGTACCTCACACTTCTATATCCGGTGCCACCAGTAACATATTATTACAATAACACATTATTTGCAGTACACGTCTACACAAATACTCCCAATTACACAATGTACCTTTTTTGTTACTTGGTCAATCTCCCCTTCAGTATTTCTCCTACATTTAATTTGCTATTCTCTATTTGTTCATTAAACTTAATATATCTAATATTATATACTCCTTTCACACCCCCTTTTTTTCTCTAATTACTATTCACTAAAATCTCAATTTCAATTTTTCTCTATAAATTATCATATTGAATTATTTGTCCTATTTGTTCTTTGACTTTATCTCATATCTTTCTCTTATATTCATTTACTGTTCCAACGTTCAGATGTTAGTACTAATTTTATGCTGTCACTTGTTCACTTCTCTTAACCCTTTCTCACTATTTTCTCTCATTCCTATTTGCGCTCACTTTCACTTTCTCACTATTCTGCTTACACTTAATCCATTGTCACTACTCTCACTTCCTATATATACTTACATTTTATTCTACACATTAGCTTCTACGCTTTCTCTGTCCCCTATACTTCTCGATCTTTTCCAGTTCCACTTTACTTACACTTTTTGATCACATTCCCACATTTTTTAAAAACATATCAAATATCTCTGCTATATCCTCAGCTGTCTCAGGTTCTGACCTTTCTCTACTGTTCGTCTCTGCCTTATTTCTATCTCTGTCTTTCTTTCTATTTCTTTCTTCTTCTATTCCTCTTTTATTCCCCCTCCCACGCTTTCACTTTCACCTACTAGATTTCCACTTACACTCGCACCATTATTCTTTTCACTACTTTCTTCCCTATCACTTCCTGACTCTTGGTTTCTCTTTTTATCGCTCCTCGCCTTTTTTCTAGCGCCCGTGTTTTATTTTTAATATAATAATCAGTTCTATTTTTAAATTTCATTTTTTTAATTAACAGTTATGATTTTCCCCTTCTTGATATTTCAGTTAACTTGATAAATCTAATATCAGTTGTTATTTTTATTGTTTTGAAATAGTATTAATACCAAACGTTGGATTGCCAATGCTATACAATAGTAGACAGATAATGAAGTAGAGTGTCCATCGTTGTGGAATAACGGTTAGCATGCCTGACCGTGAACGAGCGGACCCGGCTTCAAATTCTGGTGGGGACTAGTCAACTGGTTGAGGTTTTTTCCGCAGTTTTCTCTGAACCGATTAAGAGCAAATGCTGGATAACTTTCGGCGGTGAATCCTGGACTCATTTCACTGGCATGATCACCACCATATCATTCAACCGCTATATAACCATAACAGTTGATAAAGCGTCGTAAAATAACCAATAAAAGAACTGGACTATAGCCCGACCACTGACATTAAAACCTGCGCCACAAACCAGTGTTCGTTCGTGCGCAGGTTGTCATAGTGGGGATCTGCTGTGTTGTAGATGCGCTCCCTGATCGACGTCTGCAGCGAGTACGGTCTAAACTATTCGAAACAGCACTCGTGTCCGCGTCCAATCTTTCACTTTTCAATCAATTATTGATATTCCATTTCGACGTATTGTGCATAGTTAAAACAGATTGTAATTTATAATAATGGAAGGGAAACCAAATGTGCGCGGCAGGCTTTTGAAAAGTGACGAGCGTAAAATTATTTATAAGGTTGCGAAGTATTTAAAGGAGAGAAAAAAAATTGAGTAGAAATATAATGTTGTCACATCAACAAGGAAGCTACGGGAGTTTCGGCCAGCTTAATAAAAAACGTTTTGAAAGAAGGGGCTGTGTCACTATGTACCGCAGGCCAGGACAAGTTTTGAAAGCCGAATGTGAAGAAGAAAGAGAGAAAAAGATAGTGAAAATTGAGAGTTTACTGAGGGCGTTGTTAGAAGGAAAATACATGAATATTACACTCTCAAGAAACTTGTTCCCAAAGTACGAATTAAGATTTCTGAAGAGGGGGATATAATTCTAGACAGAGAATACCGTACATAAAATTATTATTATTATTATTATTATTATTATTATTATCATTCGATACGGCTCAACGCTTGGTCGCACTGAGTTCCTCGTCTTGCATCTTGATTATAATAATAATTATATCCATGAGCAGGCTTAAGATAAGATGTGTAATTCCTAAGTTATTGATTGTTGTCAGCTTGCCGGTGATGATAATACATCAATATTATTTTCTTTGCTTACTTTATACTGTACTTTATGAAGTATAGTTGTATTAAAACAATTATATTTTGTGAGGAGGGGATAGAAGTTATCCCTGGCAGGGATGTTAATATGAATTTATGAGGGGATATATGTATAGATGTATTACTTACTTACTTACTTACAAATGGCTTTTAAGGAACCCGAAGGTTCATTGCCGCCCTCACATAAGCCCGCCATCGGTCCCTATCCTGTGCAAGATTAATCTCTATCATCATACCCCACCTCCCTCAAATCCATTTTAATGTATAGACGTATAGAAAAGAAATATTGTTTATTTGGATGAAACATACGTAAATGCTTCCCACATTGTCAATTCTTGTTGGCAATCTGAAAATGAAGTGGGAGCAACAAAGCTTTCATTATGGGTCCGGGAGAAGGCTCAGAAAGCTTCTGAATCGGATTCACAGTTTGACTCCGACTAGTGTAATCCGGCCTAGCGAGCTGCTCGTATAGTGATGACGTCTCCCCCTCCATGGCCACGTGAATATTGGAAAAGTCGAAGGTGTTCTTTTAGTTGGTCCAGCTATAGTAAAGAAACTGATTGATTTTTAAGAGTGTCTTCCACAACAAAGAGCTTATGTACGACACTTTTTGTTTATAAGTTCACATTTCAGCTGTAGCTCGCTCTTTCGTAAAATTCGGACACCCTAAAGAAGCTGGACAGCTAACAGTTTGTGGATATCTGCAGTGACTGTACACGGCCCGCTAGCCCGCGGCCACGGCTAGAAGATTAATCCACTAGACAAACCTCCCCACACATGTTCTGTTCAGGTGGAAGAAAATGTACGACGTGAAAATTGCCGGTTGGAGAGAGTAGGATACATGAGCGGGGGCGTGATGACAGGCTCAAGAAGAAGTGCGCGCGCCGGATCTGCAATGAGATCTGCGGCTGCCATCGTCGCGTTTTGGCGTGTTTATATCTTAACTAGGAACTGAGGGCTCAGGAAGTTAACAAGTGAAAAAGAGAGCTATGGTCATTAGAAAAATAATGATAAATGATAATCGACCAAGTTCCAACAAATTATAGACCTATGAAAAAATGTTGATGTTAAAATAAGCAAATACTGGGTGTTCAGTTCAAAGTGTGTCATGGCTCGCTATATGCCGTCATATGGCTAGTCCAGGGGTCGTCAGCACAGAGCACGCTGGGGCTAGCCTCTCTTACCCGCGGAAAACGCAGTGCACTACAGTGCTCTCGTAGCTGCTAGCGGGTATGCTCTCTATCTCTCCCTGTTGCACGACAGTGCACACGGAACGGCACATTTCAGCGAGTGCTGATGACCACTGGGCTAGTCGATGAGCCTAGAGAATTCAATCTTCCTACACTTCCGCAGAGGTGTATAACATGTGTCAGAGAAGTTGCATAGCAAATACGGCGTTCATTCTGAAGAGTACTTACTGATATGTACGGTAACGCCGGTAGTGGCAGGAATGTGAACTGTTTGGAAACATGTACTGAGGTGGGCTTTTTTCTTACTGTCGGGATATGGGGAGAGGGTTAAGACGATTCCTTACGTATTTGTTGACATTAACTTCGACGGTCAACATGGACACGGAGCATTTGATTTGTATTGTGAAATGTTGCCGTACGCAACCGATGATAACAAATACCCTGCGTACGACTTGGCCGCTCAAAACACAGTTCGAAACAGGTTATGGTAGCACACAGACCGTACAGACCGCCATCTGTTGCTACGACGTTCAAGTTATGCCGTACACGTTCTCAAGTTCAGATTGAACGCCTTGATTAATAGGCAACTTCTCTGACATAAAAGCTGAAACTCGCTTCAAATCGCTGACTCACAACAATGACGTCATGACACACTTTGAAATGAACACCCAGTCTAAGAAAGTAAATAACATTAATTTACCAAAGATGTGGCAAGAAATATACAACTGAAATGAAAATAATGAAGGAAATACACTTGTCTGGGTACCAAAAATGAAATGCTAGGGGCACAGAAAGTGAGATTTATGAGACTAGCAACAGGGGACACGCCGTAACATTTTGTGATAAACCTAAGGAGACAAGACCTCGGACTGACCTCGTGCGAAAGCAAATGGAAAATTTCCTGAAATCGAAGATGTCGGAAAAGAAATACATGGGTCACTCGAAAATTTATGGCAATGCCTCAATTAAGAATCAATAGTTATTGATCTACAATTGACATGCCCAATGTAGAAGTAACCTCCTCCAGTACCACTGCACCTCTGGAATCGACGGATGTCCTCCACAGCGTCACTTTGCTGTAGGCTTCTAATTGACTGCCCTGCAGTTCTTATGATGACCTGTCTATCTGAGGAGCTCATTTTCAAAACTTCTCTTGTCCGCGTGATAACGAAAATGAGCTTCTGTGTCCATACGTTCTTCAGATATAACTCTACATGCAGCTGTCATCATTTCCCTTCAGAACGCCCTCTAAACCACTAAAATCTGCATTAAAAGTAGTGACTAATGGAATCAAACTGACTCTTGTAAATAGCAAAAATTGCGACAAAATATTAGTTCCAACTTAGTAATAAAAGACTCTGATGCTTCCATTTGATTCTAATTGCATCTCACCTCTTTGGTTTCATAATGTCTCTTGCCTAGCTCGTAAGGGATTTTAGACCTAAATGGTACATTATGCAACGAACCTATAATGGTAGTAATTAAGACGCGAATATGTTTATGGAACGAGCGCAAGCAGTTTCATAATTTTCATACGAGCGTCTTAATTACTATTATAGACAAGTTTCATACGACTTTTTATGCTCGACCATATTTCTAACTTGAAATTATTCATAAGTATTCATGTTATTGTTATCTAACTGGGGAGCGGAACTGACCTTGTGCAATATCTCGTAAATTGTGAGATGTGCGCAGACGCGAAAGTATTGATTTTTTCCGAGAAACAAATGTCATTGACCTTGATGTAATCTAGAGAGTAAAATAAACATTAATCTTGATATAACCTTGAAATTGATTTAGACATTGAAAAACGAGATGACAAATTGAATTTACTTGAATATTATTTACAATTAACTCTAATTATTATAGTAACAGAACATACCCTTCTGCGACAGTTTTGGATTTCCATCCTCCGTGACGTTTCGCTAGTTGTCTTTCGATTGCATATCCGAGAATAATCGATACTTGCACTTTCATATTGCTACAATGGTGTTTTCTGAGTAGTGGAACACCTGAACTTTAATGAATAGGTGTACTTTAATGAGGTCCATTAAAGTGCTGCTACCAGGTGCATAAGTACTACATTTCGGCATGGTCGAGCATAAAACGATTTTCGTGATTTCCCACAAAATTATGGGAATGGACAAGAGTCGTTTTGAAGATAAGCTCCGTATTATGAAACGTACACCTCTCAGTGATTCTTTCATCTTGGGGGAAAGGTCGTATTTTAAGGGACTCATACTCGGAGAATACGAAGGATGCTCTGGAATTAGCTACTCCATTCCACGTATTAAGTATACCCTAATCACAGTTATATTCGATTCTTCAGTCCTGGAGATTTGTGGGTAGGGGCGACCCGTAGATAATGTCTTTCACATAGGTCCACAGAAATAAATGGAATTGTATTATGTTCTGGAATATCGGCAGTACAAGATCTTTCATTTCGCTGAGTTTTATGCCTGTTTGGAACTTAATCAAATAAAATTTACATCCCTCTGGATGAAAATGGAGCATTTGCAGGGTAGCTGACAGGACTGTATTAATCAGTTTTGTAAAATAAGCATAAGTTAATTAAGTGAAAATATATCTCGCAGGAAATGGCTTGCCCGTGTCCCCATCTCATTAAATGGAAGATGACGCAATTAGTCGCAAGAAGTCGATCAAGCTACGAGTCCTGCTTAACCTTCGAATTAGAAAAACTTAAAGCGTTATTAAATGTAATTACTGTCCTTCCTTGTGCCCCACCGTAGCTGCGTGGTACAAGGCGTGATATCTTGACCTAGCAGTTCTTAATGGGAGCTAATTCGAGTCCTGATGAGGGCAGCAGCCACAGTGACCAACTAAATCCGGTTTCATAGACCACCTGCAACGGTTAGACGGGATCATCGTATGTACTGACAACACGTTACCCCCGTACTGGTTGGATGATCGTCCACCTCTGCTGTAGCATGTGGATTTGAGGTCGGCCTTGGACCTTCCTGGGCTATCGCACCACGAATCATTATTATTATTATTATTATTATTATTATTATTATTATTATTATTATTAACTTATTATTATTATTATTATTATTATTATTTTTATCATCATCATCATCGTTATCATCTTTGTTTTTCCTTAAGCATTATTTGCATCTGTTCCATTGGTAAGAGATTCGTCAGACAGGAGCAGCTAAAACAGGCTTGACGACGCTCCTTGTCTCTTTCTTGCAAGCACATTCTACGTTCATTTTATTCCAGATCTTTCTTTTTATATTCACATCACACAAACCTCTCGAGGAACGCCCAGTTGATTGATTTTTAAGACTTACTTAATTTTTTGCTGTTATTTGTTTTCTTTTGATTACATCCGCCTGTCACCATAGCTACCAGTTGCCTCATTCTGTCACCTAAACGACGTTATATTTTCTTGCTAATTAATTGCGACAGATGTCACTGGCGACGTTGTGACATTGTCCCCGAATGTAAGATAGCTGCTCTGTGACTTCCTGGAGCTTGACATGCTGTTTGTGATGATCAGATCGATTTAATTTTAAGTTTGGTTTTTGTTACAAACACATTAAGTTGGTTCACGGGTGGCACACATTCTATTTTTGAAACTGACTTTTTACATAGGTTCTTTGTTAGCACTTTGTCCACAAGTTTACGATCTTCATCAGACATTACACTTATATCTATCTCTTTCTCTTTTCTATTTTGCATATTTGTTCCAGTTACTAAATCGATTTTTCGCTGTACCAGACTTTTCTCTATTTTGTCTATAAACTCAAGTCAATTTCTGATGTTTTAAATCCATTCCTTGTCGATGCTGGGCCTACCGCTTGTACATACTCGGGTTACAATTCGAATATAAAATTTCTTGTCCTGCTTGATATGACTTGACAGTAGTCGCCAATATAATGCAAGTAATCTCACAGCAACAAATTTTTACATAAGAAAATGATCATATACACAGTATGTCGAAAAAAATGGACAGAACTTCAGGTATGGATTTCTCATAATACCTATGTATAGAATAGAAAATGGTTACATCAACGTGAGTCCGAAAATGCTTGGTTTCTGAGTGGTGCTTGCAAGTATGACCATAGTATGTCTATTTGCTGAATTTATGTAATGTATGTATGTATGTATGTATGTATGTATGTATGTATGTATGTATGTATGTATGTATGTATGTATGTATGTATGTATTCATTCACACTGCAAATGGGTATATACCCGGTGGCAGTAGTAACTAATTACACTCAATAATGACAATAATAAACATAACTAATAAAAACAATAATAATAATAATAATAATAATAATAATAATAATAATATAAAAATAATAACAAGGAGCATCCTAAATTAAATGAAGCATGGTCACTTAAAATAACATTTAAAGTAAATCTAATTAGTATCTTAACACTAAGTTCGAACTAAGACCCACGAGTGTGACAGGTTCATACCTGCACAAGTACCTTTCGGCACTACACTTATTTCGCTGTCAACTCACTCACTGCACTGATTCTACCTAATTTCACTAACACTTCTAACCATTTCACTATTCAAATACTTTGCACAGCCACTTCACTGACACCAACACACTTCACTTACACAATAGACTTCACTGACACAACACACTTCCTCACTGATAGAACACTTCAAATAACAAGATATCAATTACACCCTTTAAGTAGTGTGTATAATATACTATCGTCTATTAGTAAAGTCCTTAAGCCTATTTTTAAATACATTTTTGGTTGTTGGTAAAGCCTTTAGTAAGTCTGCAGGTAAAGCATTCCAGTCCCTGATAATACGATTGAGAAAAGAAAACTTTCCAGTGTCCGTCCTCTGTCTTCTTTCCCTCAATTTATATGAGTGGTCGTTCCTTGTAGAGTAATTTGGCGGCTGCAACCTATTTTTTATTTCTCTCCAGGCAGGCTCACCTCTGTATGTTTTGAACATTGCGCATAATCGAATTCGCGTTCTCCGATCCGTGAGTGTGTCCCATTTTAATGGTGAATTATTACGACAACACTTGAGAGCCCGTTTTTGAATTTTTTTCTATTTCCTTAGATGAACTGTTGAAAATGTCCACCCCCTGCCTGAATACAGGCTGCTGCTCGTCGTCTTATCGAGATCCGAACATGTTTGGCCTCCACGCTCACCATATCTCAACCCATTGCACTTCATTCTGTGGAACACTTAAAGTCGTTTGTATATTCGGCTCCTGTGGATAGTGAAGGAACTGTTCGTCAGCGGATTCATACAAAGAGAACTGTGTCAGAAATTTGGGAACTGTTGATTAATTTTGTTGTCGGAACTTAGGCCTATATTCAAGTTAATTTTGTTGTCGGAACTTAGGCCTATATTCAAGGTCGTCAAAGAATATGTAACCTTTGATTCTTTCATAAGCAACGTTAGCTTTCGTGTTCCTATGAAAGGCAGTGGTAGATATTGTTTAACTTTTCTGTAATCTCTTTACCCAGTCTCTAGATGTACGTTTTCAACAACATGCACGGCAGCGAGTCCGATCCTTTCATTCTATAGACTTTTTAAAGTTGTAAATACTTCTTTAAGCTTGTAAATGTATTAATATCGCTACTAGACTCTAATCATATTTTTCATTATTATTATTTCTGTTATTTTTTCTTAATTTCAGGAATTAAATAGACCTTACATATTTAGTTTTGTATAGGCTTACTTGTATAAAATTTGGCATTATTATCTTCTATAATAGAGTGCTGATACTTTCTTGGAGTGAATATACATGAGTTCAGACTTATTATCGAAGCAGAGATAATGGTAAAAAATGAACGTAGAATAAACAAATGAACGTAAGAGAAAAAAATGATCTGTTATTAATTTTAGAGCACCATGCTATGTACTATCATTATAATCAGATTCTCATAGGTTAAACGAGTGTTAATGAGCTGGCTGATTGGCTGTATGGCGTTGCTTGGAATTTTATTATCTTAATTTACAATCGTTTCATTTTTATTGTTGTATTATCATTGTATCTTTATTATGCTCGCCTATTATTGGCTGTTGACTAACACATTATTAGATTAATAATAAATATTATTATTATTATTATTATTATTATTATTATTATTATTATTATTATTATTATTATTATTTCCATATAAGATCTGAGAAAGCTGTTTTATTATTTAATTGTTCGAAAAATCTCGTAGAATAGTTCATGTCATTATGTGAAGATCTTAAAGCCTTTTCTCTCTTTTCAGAACTTCCAACAAGATGAACACATCGAAATTGGTGAGTAGACTGCTACTCTATCATCATATAACGAGCTTAACGGTGTTGTGTAACCTTTGTTTCTTTTTATCTTAAACCTACTGCATAGTGTTACTCCGTTGTTTATAATTTTGTTATACTGAAATGTATTCTAGAAACCCACAAAATACACATCAGAGTTTGAGCATCTGATTAATTTTATGACAAGCTACTGAAGATTCCGGCGTACATTTTAGTTGAAATAGGGACTTAAAGTGCAGAAAATTGTAAGGGAAAGAACATCTTAAACTAGAAAACAATTACATAATTTTATTGTAATCTAGCCCTGTTCAACGACCGAAAACTCTCATATCCCGCGCGAAAGAACGCTCCGCACCGTGGCCCCAGCAGACGTGAACGATGCGACTATGGATGTTCTCGGTCAGTGAGAACAAGATCTAAACATTTGACTTAGAAACGAATTGGTCCGTATGTTTTTAATATTTCATTTCTTATACAAAAAAAAAAAAATGTTTTATTTAACGACGTTCGCAACTGCAGAGGTTATATCAGCGTCGCCGGATGTGCCGGAATTTTGTCCCACAGGAGTTCTTTTACATGCCAGTAAATCTACTGACATGAGCCTGTCGCATTTAAGCACACTTAAATGCCATCGACCCGGCCCGGGATCGAACCCGCAACCTTGGGCATAGAAGGCCAGCGCTATACCAACTCGCCAACCAGGTCGACTTCTTATACAATGCAAAGTAATAAATTACATGACTATTGACAATTTACGTGCTTCCTTGGACACCTGGTATATTTTGAAGATGGCAGTGATGGCTGATTACTATTAGTACAGCCACTTCTTGCCCTCCGGATCTGGAGGGCTGAAGAAAAGTATTGATATCAGGGCAGTAAATGTAATCTATATGTATATGTATATATATATCGTGTTTCATAAAGGCTTCCTTATTGTTGTGCAATGGCTGCTACGCCTGAGGAGAAATCGTTCTGCGTTTTGGAATTTCACATTACTAGCTCAGTGATTACTGTCCTACGTGCATTTCGTATAAAATTCGAAAAGAACCCCGCAGTGAAAATTAAATTTGCTGATAATTGAAAGAAACAGGTTTTCTGTGCAAAGAAAAATCACCTGGTTGCCCGTCAACCTCAGAGGAAGAAGGGATCGTGTGCGGACATGTTTTGTGCGCAATTGCAGCTAGAGAACTGGACATGTCAAAAACAGTGTGGCCCCCACGATCACCGAACCTGACATCAAAGACAGTGTATTCGTTCCATCGATGCCGCGTAATATCGCAGACCTAAGGCAGCGGTTGAAGCTGTCGACAGATCATATTGATTCGAGTGTGGCAAGAACTAGGCCAGTGATGTCAAAGCAAGCGCATTTTTCTGACCTTGACGTCGTGCGCGGGCAGCAAGCGCTAAGTATGGGAAGAGGAAGGGTTGTGTATATGAATAAGCAGCCTGTTGGATTAAGAAAACAGTGATGCACAAACTTCAAACGTAACGTGAAATTTTATGTCGTTATTTTTATATGGCTTCTTTCTGTTTAATATTATCTATATTGTCTGTAAAACAAAAGTACTAACACTGATTTCTTAATATTGCACTTGTGTTTTAAATCTTAATAACATAATAGAGAGTTAAGAAGGAATATTCACTTAAATTCCATAGTAGTATAATATTATACTGTATTAAGTGGATGAAACACATCATTCATAAAGAAAGTGATGTTCCAAAGAAAGAAATTGAGTATGACATGAAAAGTTGGAATTTATATTGATGGTATCTTTAGCCTTACAAAAGTAATCAATAAACTAATCAAAACAATATTACAGTACAAAGCAAAGTTACCTAGGTACTGTATCTGTTTTAAGTGTAACTAATATTACATACCAAACTCTTATCGCATTATGCTTTTAAGGTGATATTTGTGAGCAACTTCCTATCATCAGAATATTAAATTATTTTCTCGAAATCTGCTGAAGCTATAGAGCTGACATTTTTACAACACATGGGCACGTATCTTTTGCTTATGATGTAACAGTAGTTGCTTTGTTAATTCATTTCCTTAAAAACATTTTCCATGCGAATATTTTCAAAATTTTCAATACACTATCTTCAGTAATACGTATATACGGTATATTACATTTACGAAAACATTATGTAAGACTACTAAATAAATAGGCCTATATCTGAAAATTTCACTTTTCTATACGAAAAGTTGAGAAAATATTTCTTTTGAATAAAAAAATCAAACTTGTGAAAAATGAGCATTAAAATTAAAACTTACATTCTTATAATGCACTTATACTTCTCAGGCAAATCTAAAAATTAACATGGATACAGTTTTAATAAGTTCTCTTCCCTTTATCTATTGAATCAGTGCTGGCCATCTCTGAATATAGCTCGACCAAGCGGCATATACTACGTGTTTCGTCAGTCTCTTTCCTTTGCGCTGTAAAGCGCTCAGGCTCTCCTGGGCTCTAAAGCGCGCGCTTGCTCCTGTGGGCATCAATTGACATGCCTGACCTAGACTATCGTGTGGATGTCAGCCATGATACACACGTTGAACATTTGTAGATGTAAAAAAACTGAGTTCCTCGTTGTTTCTGAACTGGTTTCATTAACGTAAGTTCATTAGTTTACTTGCAATAACGTTTTTTAACATCTCTAATCTCTGTGAAACACGGTGTACATTGTTTACAAAATGCGGCGCGTTGTCGGGTGTCTCTACTGTCCGTAAGGATCAGAGAGTGAACATCCGACTCTCCTCAATAGCAGTCCTGCTTAAGAGGTTAGGTACAGTTTACAACAATAAAATTTTGGAAATATTCAACATTTCTTTTTTCCTCCATTGCTGTATCTTGTACAATAATGATAATTAATATGTAGATGTAGTTCCCATTTTTGTCACCACTTTCTTGGCTTTAACATCGCTTCAGTAGCGTCTCGAAAGTATACATTGAGTTGAAGGTTTTTCTATGTTATTTTTTGTATGATGTAAATTATATGTCACTTCGATGCCACGGATATTTTTTCCTTCTCAGCAGTTCTCTCTGAAGAAAGTAGTTCAGTTGTTGTTGCATAGCACTGCAGGCGTGCGCAGTGCGTTTCTCCAGTGTGAACCCGCCTCCTGAGCGAGACACTAAAGAGAAAAGATAAATGGAGCAGCTACCAAATAGAAACAAGTTATTATCCGGCCGCGGCGCATTATTATGTACAACTTATTAGTTGCGTTAGCGTTTTGTCAAGGCTACACTTTATGGCTCATATCTCCGACCTGACAGTTTCATTACAAGCCTCCCAACTGTCAACAGGATAGCCAACTGAACGCACAAACACGTCTCAGATGTGTAATTTAATTTCAGGTCGTTACCTTAGCGGACAGCTTTCAAATGAGACGCCTCGGGCGGGCTCTGAAGTTGCGTCCATTAGCGTAGGCTTAACTGTTTTTTAAAACTATTAATTAAATTCACAGACGAGTGGCTCCATTTTGTTGTTTGGGAAGTAGTGACGCAGATTTCTTCCCTTAATTGTTATCTTCAACTGTGCATGTTGCCACGTGAAAAATTAGTTGTACTCAAAAATGTTGTCTTGTGTCTACACCATTCCTCTTCTAACGATGTTGCTGGAATTGAAGCGCTCAGATCAAACAGGGGACTTTGACATTTTGAGAAAAACACACAAAAAATATATATTTGTTATTCTAATTGAAAATATTTTTGTTCTTTACTACAATCGAAAATAGATTGAATAATCTGTTCGAATCTTGGTAATACTTAAAATTAAAAGTAAATCAGTGGTTCTACAGCCCTGAAGGGCCAAGTCCGACCAGCCGGCTGCTGGCCTCAAGTTCACATGCCGAAGCAGAGGTGGACGATCATCCAATCAGAATGGAGGTATCGTGTGGTTAGCACGATGATCCCCCCAGCCGTTATAGCTGATTTGCTGAACCGGATTTCGCTACCTATCGTAGCTCCCCAAGTGCATCACGATGCTGGGTGGGCACTGGTCCCATAACTTGCCGAAATTTCATGAGAAAATTTCTTCCCCTTTGAGGACTCGAACCAGCGCGCATTTCGTAACGCGAGTCCTAGGCAGGATGCCTTAGACCGCGACGCCACGGCGCGGGACTCTTAGTAATACTTAGGCCTCAAAAAGTCATTGACAACGGCTGATAATTCCCCGTTTTGATCTTTGGTGCGAGTTCGAAAATTCGGCGGATGATTTATCTTGCAGATGGGAAATCTTGATCTGATATGTGAGGAAGTTTCTACACCATACTGTATCATCCTTAATGCCCATACCTGATATTTTTGTGGAAGTTTCTTTTTCCTTTACATGTCTTATCATCGGTAGGCTAATGCCACGATCTTAGAGCTGGAGACGGAGCGAGTAGAACTGTTGAGTAACTCGGTTCTAGCGGTTTAATGAGCTTGCAGCTCTGTTAACTGTAGACATTACTGATCAGTTCAAACAGCGTTCACGTCTTTCACTTAAATCTAGCAGACAACGACGTAGGTACTATTGTATTTAAATATTTTCTGCTGCAGGACAAATTTTATTTCCGACAGAAGATCAACCTTACCCCAAGGAGGACTGAAACCCTAATATTTTCGAAGAGGAATTCATCGAATAATATGTGACCTGTTAAATGGGCCTAGTGAACACTGATAATCTGTACATCTACTGTGGAGCGACTTAAAGATCAGACTGTATTACTCCCAGTAAATAGACAATTGGCTCGAGTCAAACTTGAGCGTGTTATGACACATTATGAGATTTCATGAATAAGGGAAAATTTAAAATTAATGATAAAGTATACGATTTAGAATACTGCGAAAAAAATTATGTTAAACCAGAGTTTTGGACTGAAATCGAGCAAAGTCAGGTCAATCAAGGTGCATTATTATTATTATTATTATTATTATTATTATTATTATTATTATTATTATTATATTAGTGTTTGATTAATATTGAAATATGTTTAAAAATAAAGTGCATTATATTTTCTAATTCTGTTTATCGGATGTATGTTAACTCATCAGTCATCATTTTATTTGTATTTATTTCTATGATTTATGCTACCTAATTACTCTAATTTGTCCCGCTCCGTGACGTCGTGGTCTAAGGCATCGTGCCTAGGACTCGCGTTACGGAATGCGCGCTGGTTCGAGTCCTCATGGGGGAAGAAATTTTCTCAAGAAATTTCGGCCAATATATGGGACCGGTGCCCACCCAGCATCGTGATGCACTTGGGGAGCTACGATAGGTAGCGAAAATCCGGTTCAGCAAACCAACTATATTCACCAAAGAGAACATGGTTGTATGGAAGGCTAGTTATGTTTTAAAATAAATAAACAGTATGTTCTTCAATTAAAGGTTCCACGTTTTATTGATTATTTTATTCACTTTCCGTAATAGTAAATAATTCTGTGTATTATTTAAAAAAATCAGAAATTTTGAGGCAAATATTTAATTAATAATAATAATAATAATAATAATAATAATAATAATAATGATTTATTTTAGCTGGCAGAGTTAAGGCCGTAAGGCCTTCTCTTCCACTCAACCAGCAAAAAGTGTATATACATATGCATGAACTTACAAAGAATCCAACAATTTGATTGAGATGAGAGTTACATGTATACAAAAGTTATTTACAAATTAAACAACAAAATACTATGAACTATTAATTAAACACTGAAATAAACTCTGTAGCAGAATTAAACTAAAATACATAGAATGTTAATATATTTCAAATAATATTAGATAATAGAAAGAGATTATGACGAGACAATTAAAATACAGCACAATCAGGATGATGTCTAAAGAAAAAAGTAACAATGTAGTCAGTGATAGTTTAAATCAGTATGATTGGAGTGAAATGCTAATAAGGTTATCTTTTAAGCTGTTCTTAAAGGTGTTTATTGTCTTGCAGCCCCTAATACTTTGTGACAAGGAATTCCATTGACGCGAGGTGGATATTGTAAAAGATGATGAATAACAAGATGTTCTATGAAGAGGTATACTTAGCGTGCCACAGATAAGTGATCTGGTATTTACGTCGTGGTTAGAGTATAGATAAGAGAAACGAGACGAAAGGTAATTTGGTGTTGAAGTGTGCAGAATTCGAAAGAGTAAAGACAAAGAGTGTAAAGTTCTACGTTCTTTAAGTCGGAGCCACGAGAGACTTGCGAAGGACGGTGATATGTGATCATACCGTCGGATGTTGCACACGTATCTGACGCACATATTCTGAGCTCGCTGTAACTTGACTGACAATTCAGAACTTAGGTCACTTAACAAAACGTCACAATAATCGAAGTGCGGCGTTACTAGGGTTTGCACTAGGGTAAGTTTTAGTTGCTGGGGCAAGAAGTTTCTCAAGCGACTCAAACAGTGAATGGAGGAACAGATTTTTTTTATCGTTTCTTTAACTTGAAAATTCCAACTTAGATTATTATCAAAAAAGAAGCCAAGATTTTTTACGACAGATGAATAAGGGATTAGCGTGTTGTTAAGAGTAACAACTGAAAGATTACTGTTATTAAGGGAGTTAACTAAACGCTTATGTCCAATAATTATGGCTTGAGTCTTACTTGGATTAAGTGCGAGTCCGAAATTGGCCGCCCAAATGGAGACAGTGGCTAGGTCACAATTTAACTTGTCAATCGATTCATTGATCGTATTGGGTCTGGAATGTATGTAAAGTTGTAGGTCGTCGGCATAGAGGTGATATCGGCAATACTGTAAGTTCTTTGATACGTCATTAATGTAGATAGAGAAAAGTAGTGGACCTAATACGGAGCCCTGCGGCACTCCAGCTGATAGAAAATAATTTTAGTTACTTATTGTGGGTATCGGTCTACCCTGCAGGATGTTTTATAATTGATGAAAATTTGTTTGTCTGTCTGCTATAGCTACTTCTGGAGAAGAATCAATTTCTTTTTGAGGTAAGATAACGTATACGGAACAGCTAGCAATCTGTACCAAGTGTCCTTAAGGGATAGTGACGTCGACAGACAATTCAGACAGATTAAATCATTTGTCACGGCCCCTGTGGTTAGAATGTTTCATTTCTTGTTGCGTGGAGACAAAAGTATATTTAATATATGCACGTAAATGCTGAACGAAATTACCGTAGGCGAGGAGGTCTAATCGTGTTCTATTAAGGCTCAAATAAACTTGAAAGAAAGCGTCTGTGTAATAATAAAACATTTAAATTAAACCCAGAGCATGCTAGAAACAATCTTGACGCAACGTCTTGTTGTTTTCCAACTGAAAACTAACTTTGTAGCAGTTGTGTACGGAGTTCAGCCTCCACGGTTGCTCGAAGGCCAGGTCAGTTGGGTGTTTTCTCATTTGTGTTACAAGCTTTGACGGGCCCGGGTGGGTCCTCGAACCACGGTTTGAGGCGCGCCGTGATGTACGGGAGAGCGCTGTTGTCAGAATTGTGACACGTTTCACCGTATAATTTGGAATCGTAAAATATGGGAAGTCCCACCCACTGTGGACGGTCTTCACCTGCTAACAATGCGGCCGACTACGACCTCGCTACTGAAGAAACGGCAGTGAAGCAACACTCTACTGCTGGGAATGCTCGCGAGTCCATCCTGTGCGACCTGCGTCCGAGGTTTTAGTTTTCAGCAGGATGCTAATGAAAGAGGAATAGGGCCAGGATTCGTATGGGCTATTCCGTCTCAAATCGACCGAAATATAGAGAAAATTGACCTTACAATTTCTAAATACAATGAAACTTTTTTGTACATAGAGAACTGTGATACAATGCTTTGTGCAAAGTTTGAGGCATCAGAACTTCATTGTATTTAAATTAAAAATATTTAAATTTATCGTATTTTCATAAAATTAGCAACTTTAAACTGTTGTAGCTCCGAAACCCTTTCACCCAATGATCAAAATCATGGTTAATTTTCATGCTGAGAAATTAAAGTTTATATTGACATATAAACAGATTTTCTTACTTTTTATGGAAATGGAGAAATTTAGATTTCCCCTCATTAAGACCTCTTTGGCTAGGAAAAAATATTTAAAAAATATACAGTTAGATTCCGCATTGAAAGTACAAATAAACACATATTTTTTACTGATGGTATGTTGATAAGAAAGTATTGAAAATATCAAAGAAAATAAATAGTACGCGCGTGAACTAACCAGCTGACTGTGAGACGGGAGCTAGTCGAGACAAGCAAGGCCAGGAGACAATCACGTGATGTTCGTCTAGCAGTCATGACTGTGCTAGTTTTATCACAGGTTTTCATAAACACAGGAGTAAAATGACGCCCAACGCTCGCTTATCTTCAGCTCTCGGCCAATGCGTGCGGTACTGCGCCGTTCAAGTCTAGACGTGTGAAAATAATTTATTTAATACCGCCGAAACTTATTGGCGTGACACTAAGCAAACAATGCCGAATCCCTCTTAATAATGCAAGGTTTTTTTCTCATTTTTTTTTTTTTACATTTTTACAAATGGCCAAAAAGCCTAAAAGCAAGTAAAATCAGATTATCTGTCTCTCTGTATACAATAAAAATAAGGATTACTTCTTATAATAACCTACCAAATGTCAGCTTCAAAATGAGCTCTCGTTCAATGTTCTGCAGTAAATAGTTCCAGAGTTCTGAGCGCTGAAAGAGGCTTGTTTTTCTAAAATATGCTAAATTTGTCGATCAACAATACGAAAACCGTTTGACTTTCGATAGTATATTTTTGCAAATGCACTCTCCTCAGCACCTTTTATAAATAGGGAAAAAAATTAGAGTATAAAAAATTCGAGATTTTTTCTGATCGATTTCATATGGAATAGCCCGTAGGCCTATGCAAATCTACATTTTTACTGGACAATCGAAACTCATGCAAAAAACATTTTAGACACGTTTTGAACATCTGTATTGACAAATATGCAGAGTAGGGGAACATCCAGCTTAATTGGTCCAAAAAAAGTAGATTCTTTTTATCTTATCCGAAATCTGGAGTTTGGATTTTCCCATTTTTGTCTGTAAAAGAAATTTCTTAATGACTGGATTAGTTGCAGAGTTACAATCAAAAATGTGTTCCAGGAGAATTGTAGACTGTACCGCTTGGACTATTCCATATGAAATCGATCAGTAAAAAAACTCGCATTTTTTTTAAAACACTAATTTTTTTCCTATTTATACAAGATACTGAGGACAGTGCATTTAAAAAAAATATACTATCGAAAGTCAAACGGTTTTCGTACTATTGAGCGAAAAATTTAGCGTATTTGATAAAAACAAGCCTCTTTCAGCGCTCAGAACTCTGGAACCATTTACTGCAGAACATTGAATGGGAGCCCATTTTGAAGCTGACATTTCGTAGGTTACGATAAGAAGTAATCCTTATTTTTATTATATACAGAGAGACAGATAATCTGATTTTACTTACTTTTAGGCTTTTTGCCCATTTGTAAAAATGTAAAAAAAAAAAAATCGAGAAAAAACCTTGCATTATTAAGAGGGATTCGGCATTGTTTGCTTAGTGTCACGGCAATAAGTTTCGAGGGTATTAAATAAATTATTTTCACTCGCCTATACTTGAACGGCGCAGTACAGCACGCACTGACCCAGAGCTGAAGATAAGCGAGCTTTAGGCGCCATTTTACTCCTGTGTTTATGAAAACTTGTGATAAAGCTAGCCCAGCTATGCGCTACTAGACGAAACATCACGTGTTTGTCTCCTGGCCTTGCTTGTCTCGACTAAATCCCGCCTCACAGTCAGCTGGTTAGTTCACGCGCGTACTATTTATTTTCTTTATTCATTATTTTCAATACTTTCTTATCAACGGTGCACCTGTATAAAATATGTGTTTATTTGTACTTTCAATGCGGAATCTAACCATATATTTTAAAAATATTTTTTCGTGGTCAAAGGCGTCTTAATTAAGAAAAATCTAAATTTCTCCATTTTCATAAAAAGTAAGAAAAACTGTTTACATGTCAATATAAACTTTAACTTTTCAGCATCAAAACAAACCATGATTTTGATCATTGGGTGAAAGGGTTTCGGAGCCACAACAGTTTAAAGTTGCTAATTTTATGAAAATACGATAAATTTAAATAGTTTTAATTTAAACACTACGAAGTTCTGATGCCTCAAACTTTGCACAAAGCATTGAATCACAGTTGTCAACGGACAGAAAAAGTTTCATTGTATTTAAAAATTGCAAGGTCAATTTTCTCTATATTTCGGTCGATTTGAGATGGAATTGCCCGCTAATTGTTAAGTTTGTCTCGCGTTCTCCGAGACTCAAAATTTTCAAATCATTTCCCTCATACTCAAAATCTATTGAAGATAACTGGATGATATTTTGCATCGTTACTGCCATTATCTACAATGTGGATTATTATCTTTGACTTATTGTTAATAGTAAAAGTATTTAGAGAATATTTTGGGCGAAAACCTTTAGGAAAAAAAAAACAAAAAAAAAAAAAAACAAACAAAAAACAAAAAAAAAATATATACTACTTACACTGCAAATAATTTAATGATATTGATTCACGTTTGTTCCATAGCATTCTGGAAGAGGCCGGACGAAAGGTATTTAAATATTTTTTTAATTGTGGGAGTTAGGAGGAAAACGGTGATTGGTAGTACAAAAAATTGCCAAAATTTCGGAAATTTAAAATATGTCAATTTTGTTCCTTCTTCAACGCAACATGTTCTTGTAGGCCTAAATGAAGATGTGAATAATAACCTCCTAAGTTTTCAACTTAATTCGGCAATGTAGACTTGAGTAATGAAAAAGTAAATTTGCATAGTTTTCATATAATTTTATTAAACTTAAGTACTAAATACGATAATCTGTCACTGATAAATTCTACCTTTTTTACTGCTGATTTTATTCTTTTATGAAGAAAAAATCCTGTTCCTAATTGCTGATTATTGTTTCCTTCCCCATAATACAACAAGTAATCTTCTATTTGTGATATTCCATTCCCAGCTGACCTAACCTCTTGTACTCCCACGAAATCTATTCTATATCTAGCTAATTCTTTTGCTACTAATATTACCCCTCCTGTTCTATAAAGACTAGTTACGTTCCATGTACCAAATCTTTTCTTTGCTGTGGTCGTGCCGGAGAATCAGTCCCAGTCCGAGGCTTATTGTTAGGTTTCGTAACAAGCTGTTTTTTACGGTGATGGGTTGTTAGCCCTTCGCCCAACCCCCAAGCTGGAGGACCACCCCTTATTGCCTGTCCACGATTGCATATCAATATATTTGCAGCTACCCTCCATATCTAGAGGCCGTCTGCTCTATCCGCAACCTGAGGACGCGCCATGCCGTGGTGATAGGGACCCACAATACATGGAGTTCATACTACAACCCATAAAATATTTACTATTCCTAGTGAATCACGGTGTATATTCCAGAATGTTATGTGCAACTTCAATTTTGCATGTGCGGATTCTACAGTTTGTTCTTAGAGAAATAATCTGGGCGAACAATGTGTAGCGTATATACCGTTTTAGTCGGACCCCTGGAAAGAGAGAAGGTAGATTGTGCGACTTTGATGGTGATGATGATGATGATGATGATGATGATGCACTTTGTACTTCTATACGAATCCATTTTCATTCATCTCAGACGTGACTGATAAATGTGACTGGAGTCGATGCCGCGACCCGCCCTGGTGTACAACAAAAGAATTGCGGGTCGAACATCTGCTACGCCCAGATGAAGATTATAAGGAAGGTGACTGTAGTCTGGAGGTACATGTGAGCTTGTCGTGTCCGCAGCAGTGACTAAAAACCTAGTCAGTCTTTGCCTGTAGCAATCCACATCTCCGGACCTGCCAGCTGTCTTGTAGTTTTTAAATGTTTATGGCGTATCAGTATCCACGTCAGTTTGTTTTACTATTCAGGTCAAGTCTTTCCTAATGTCTGTGTTTCTTTGTGATGGATCGTTTCTATATCTTATTACTCTTCTAAAAATTTCTTTGCATTTGTCTCGGTATTTATATTTTTTCATAAATCAATTCCAGACCGGCTCGCTTTGTAAAATTCTTAAGAAAGCGTTGAAATACAACTTCAATGTTTTGACCCTTCAGTGTTAAAATATTGAAGGGATGGAAAGAATTAAAACACAAAAAAAAATGTAAGAATAAAAGAACTTATAAGTGAAAGACAAGGAAACAGGTAAATAAAGTACAAAATAAATGCATAAATAGACAAGTAGTGATAAAAATGGAGGATGCAGTAAGAAAAACAAAGGAAGGGAACGAGAGAAATGAACGAAGAGCAGACACGTGAATTGAGAAAGGAGAGAGAGAAAAAAATTAATAAATAAAGTTGAGAAGAAGAAACATGAAAGCTGATGTGAACGAAAGAATATTGACAAGTGTAAGAAAAGCCGACGAAACAAACAAATACACGAAAGTTATGTAACTCAACTGTCTAGTGGTTTAAAAAACACTCCAGGAATAACGGACTAAAAGAAAAACAAAAGGAAATTTTACGAAAATACAATATGGAAGCGTAAAAACAAAGTTGAAATAAGGGTTTAGTGGTTTAAAAAACACTTCAGGAATAACCAACTAAAAAAAAAAGAAAAAGGAAATTTTACACTCCAGGAATAACGGACTAAAAAGAAATAAAAAGAAAATGTGACGAAACTACAGTATGGAAGCGTAAATACAAAATTGAAATAAGGGAGTAGGGGAGTAGTGGTTACAGCGAGACACAAAATATTAAGACATATGTATGCAAGTGATAATTCAAGTATTTTTAAAACCAAGTGCAATAGAAATAGACATTAAAACATGGAGTACAATAATACATAAACAAAAATGTTAATAGATAAAGGACATAATATATAATACGTGTTTGTCAAAAAAATGCAAATGTCTCACTGTTCCCATTCGGGAGGGTACAGTGAGACACCACAGTGTCTATTAACGGACATTGAAATGATTTACATTTATTTCAAAAGAAAACAAAACTTGCTGTCTCTTTATCTTGACATGTTCTGTAGGCTTATTTAGAATCATTTTGATGTCTGACTTCGAAACCTTTGAAACATCTGGAACATTTGGAAAAGTGAATTTTCCATGACATTTCAAACTTTTGCGAAAAAAATGAAATGAATTTTTGGTGACAACAAAGCTTATAATTATAAGAATTTAATGTAATTCTTTATTATTTTTTAACATTTTCTTAAATTTTGTGAATAATTCTTTTATTTATGAAACCATTAAAATGTAATGTATCCATTATTTTAAGCTACAGTTCCTAAGTTGGTTACTAGTATGTTCATTTTTAATGTTAGTTACTGGTAAATGTAATATAATTACAGTTGTTTTTGCAAATCATTGGTACATGGGAACAGTGAGACGTCTCAGTGTATCCTTCAGTGGCATGTCTCACTATTCTCTTTACGCATAGTTCACTTAAAAATGACGCCATCACTTCAAAATTAAAACAAGAAAGACGAAACTTTGCCAAACATAATCTACAATACCATAGTATTAGGTAACAAAACATTCATATTTATATCTCATTTGTATATCCAATATAACCTTCATTAAACACAAGTCAAAATTTTACTTCTAGAGTGAAAAATTAAGAATTATTTTTTCATCACTCACCTTTATAACTGGAATCAAATCGAGAATGAAAATACTGTTACTTTACTCACGCAACATACAACTCCACTGTTACCACATCTCAACATCAAAATTTACCATCTAATAAAAAATGTCTCACTGTTCTCCCTGTCTTACTGTACCCACTTGTCCCCTAATCATAGAATAAACACCTGAGCAACTTGGGTGTCGCTATTAGGAATCAAGAAATAAGCCGATCAGGAATAGGCCTAACAGAGTGGAATGCAGTCTCTCCTATTGCCGTATTTAAAAAGTGAAATCCCGGACATTTCCTTTCATCTTTAAAGTGAGCGAAATGAAACAGGAGTGAAAAACATCAGTTAATTCTTGACATTTGCATTTGATAGTGTGAACAATAAAGTACCTACTTAAACGAAAAAGGCTTGATGCAGGCTTTATGTTTATTTTATGTCCAACACTCAGCACCTAAGTAATGGCTACTGACATTGCAAAAACATTCGTCAAAAACAAATGGATATTGTTGCGTATTGGAAGTTAAAGAATTTTCAGTCAAAATTGTTCATTCATTCATTCTACCCACTGCAAACCCAGCTTCCTCCATTCTTTCTTATTTTCTGCCTTCCTCTTTGTCTCTTTATATTATCCATATATCTTAATGTCGTTTATCATCTGATATATTCTTCTGCACCGAACTCTTCTCCCGTTCACCATTCCTTCCAGTGCACCCTTCAGTAGGCAGTTTTTTCTCAGCCAGTGACCCAAACAATTCCTTTTCCTCTTCCTGATCAGTTTCAGCATCATTCTTTCTTTCCAACACGGCTTCATTTCTTATTCTGTCTGTCTACTTCAACGTTGTACAATATAACGAGTGTATTATATCTGATTATATTAGAGCCCGGAAGTTAGGCAAAATGCGTTTTTAATTTGTGCAGATATACGAAAGAGTTTAATAGAGAAAAACATTTGTCCACATATTTCGGACCGATTTTATTTTGCCTTTTTTGCTTTTCATGGAGATTTTCTGATATTATGTAGGCTATATATTAAATAAATCAGTACAATGAAATATTGCACGAATTCTGAATATAATATTAAAAATATAAATGAAAACAATTTTTTATTTTATAAATGAAGCACCTGTTAAAAAAATTAAACAATATTTTTGCATAATAAGAATACATTCACATTATTTATGGCGGCATGCCTAAGCTGATCAGCCGTCAGTTTACTGCTATTGCATCTCACACCCGACGCAGTAGGTTTCGCTCGTCAGAGAGGTTCGCTTTCTACTGAGTCTAAGAATACATTACGGAGAGAAAAAAAATAATAAACAATTCTCTGACAGGTCGAATCGAAAGCAATTAGCAGGAATGGCACATTAGTTTGCGCTATTGTTACCGATATGAGTCCATCCACACAATTAAATGTTTTAAGTATGCTCGAATCACTTCGGTGGAAGTATGAAGATCTTTTTCAGTGATGAAAAACATTCTCTCTGACAGGCGGCTGACTGTGTCAGTTGAGAATTTGAAAAGTTACCTTGTGGCAAATAACCAGCAAAAACAAGAATAAGTACTGAAATTTGTTACGGAGATATATTCATCCCCCTATTATTTATTCGCTCGTTTTCATACTCTCTCTCGCTATCATAATATTAATACGCGATAACACGCTAGAAATTCCACTTCACACATCATCTCTGTATTCCTCATCTTTCACTGTTGCTACCTCTCGTCACTGGAACTCTCTGCCGCCTGAAGTCAAGGGCTGCCGAACATTGAAATCTTTCAAATCCAAGTTAGAAAATTATCTTATGACGAGTTGCCAAACTAACTTACTATTATGACAAGTGTTGTATTGCATGTTTCCACGTATTCACATTTTTTTATGTTCTAGTGATATTTAACTTATTTTATATTTTTGTTTTCATATTTTCCGATACTGGTATATCTATAATGTGATTAGTTGAGCTGTAAATAATCATAATTTTCCTTACTGTGTGTACTTAAAAATATTGTATTCATTGTGTGCTTTGTACTGCACTATTTTATTACTATTATTATTATTACTATTATTATTCTTATTATTACTACTATTCTTACTTTTATCATTATTATTATTATTGTTATTATTATTATTATTATTATTATTATTATTATTATTATTAATTGTCTTAATTTTTTATGCTTTGTATGTCTCATTTATTTTGACCTGCTGTTCACATTTTATTATGCTTTTTTCTTTCTTTCTGTATGTTATATATTATGTCTGATTTCTACTTACTTGTTGTTTACATTTTATTATTATTATCTTATTCAGTTTTGTGTGTAAAATTGTAGTGTTTTTTGTAACGCAGTTTTACTCCTGGTTGAGTGTTAGAGAAGGCCGTATGGCCTTAACTCTGCCAGGTTAAATCAATCATTATTATTATTATTATTATTATTATTATTATTATTATTATTATTATTATCAATAATTGTCTTAATTTTTTATACTTTGTATGTCTCATTTATTTTGACCTGCTGTTCACATTTTATTATGCTTTTTTCTTTCTTTCTGTATGTTAAATAGTCTATTATGTCTGATATCTACTTACTTGTTTACATTTTATTATTATTAGTCTACCTTATTCAGTTTTGTGTGTAAAATTGTAGTGTACTTTGTAAATTTGTAGTGTTTTTTGTAACGCAGTTTTACTCCTGGTTGAGTGTTAGAGAAGGCCGTACGGCCTTAACTCTGCTAGGTTAAATAAATCATTATTATTATTATTATTATTATTATTATTATTAAATTACTATATTAAATTACTATTTTGACGTTTTTACTGAATATTTTCATAATTTTTAAATACCTGTTTTAATTAGGCCTGTTTTACTGCCTCTTCCCTGAGTTTTAAGTGCCAGTTTGCCTCTGTATTTTAGCCGAAATAAATGCCTGAATTTCCGTGCTCTACTGATCATTGTATGTATAAAAAGCCGCTGTCAAACCGGACGAGGAAGACTAAAGTCTGTGTGATATATCTTGTCTCACTGTGAAAAGAGAGAGAAAGGAGATATGTCTTACTTCGTCTGTGTTGTTATGGCGATGGGGGAGTGGAGCGGTGCCGTCCATCCATCCAGTGGCGGAAGGGACCAGTTGATACATTCTGTAGCGCAAAATAAAATAACAAAATATCTCTCTTCGCACTGTGTAGTTCCGTCACTGAGCTCGTCTTTCAAGAATCTGAGTTCCGGCAGCCTGCACAATAACAAGGTTTTGAAAGAAATCCTGAAAATTTACAACCCTCCTATAATCTCCACCCTCATTTGAAGGGAATTGGTTTTATTGCTACTGAGACAAGATAAACCTTACCAGGTATAGTTGCAGTGCGAAGTGCCGCACAGCGGGGTTCTGCAGTGCACGGGCTGCCGCCATCCATCGTCGCGTTAACGAACAGCTCCACACTGTAAACACGCCATTCCATCTTGGACCACTCCGCTCCAGCAGTGCACATCGTAAAAGTCATCCGCCGCGAGCATTACTCCTAATTAAGGAGAGAAACTGGCCTGGAGATCGTGTGTTTATGCCCCAGCCCAATCACTCCGCCAACATCTTAACTTCACCCACCATCTACTTCCAGAGTGTTTTACTTCTGAAACAACTCCGGCACAATCATGCACCTCGTCTTCGGGTCTGCATTTCCTTCTAGAATCGACTCTCGACCTCCTGATTACAGAAACAGCAGCTTTCTCACATTACGCCGAGAACTATTTGTGCAAGTATCCACGTGGTGTTTGGAGTGAGGCCTATAGCAAGACTGAAGTTCAGAACGAAATCGTATTGTTTGTCGATGTACGAAACTGGAGCTGAATTTCAATTATCTTATTACACCAACATGTGCCAGGCAGATGCCCCTAGGAAGATTCACTACATTATAGTAACTAAGAATCTCCCAGGAAGCTACACGGTTCAGTATTACTGGACGACGCACGTGCATCTAGCGAGTGAAGTACTTGACTGAAGGCTCACGCGACTCTTGTTTCGTGAAGTAGATCAGAACAAAACATGGGAACACTTTAACAATACTTACTTACTTACTGGCTTTTAAGGCACCCGGAGGTTCATTGCCGCCCTCACATAAGCCCGCCATTGGTCCCTATCCTGAGCAAGATTAATCCAGTCTCTACCATCATATCCCACCTCCTTCAAATCCATTTTAATATTACCTTCCCATCTACGTCTCGGCCTCCCTAAAGATATTTTTCCCTCCGGCCTCCCAACTAACACTCTATATGCATTTCTGGATTCGCCCATACGTGCTACATGCCCTGCTCATCTCAAACGTCTGGATTTAATGTTCCTAATTATGTCAGGTGAAGAATACAATGCGTGCAGTTCTGTGTTGTGTAACTTTCTCCATTCTCCTGTAACTTCATCCCTCTTAGCGCCAAATATTTTCCTAAGCACCTTATTCTCAAACACCCTTAACCTATGTTCCTCTCTCAAAGTGAGAGTCCAAGTTTCACAACCATACAGAACAACCGGTAATATAACTGTTTTATAAATTCTAACTTTCAGATTTTTTGACAGCAAACTGGATGATAAAACCTCCTCAACCGAATAATAACAGGCATTTCCAATATTTATTCTGCGTTTAATTTCCTCTCGAGCATCATTTATATTTGTTACTGTTGCTCCAAGATATTTGAACTTCTCCACCTCTTCGAAAGATAAATTTCCAATTTTTATATTTCCATTTCGTACAATATTCTCGTCACGAGACTTAATCATATACTATAGTTACACTAATATTTACAATTTACATTATTTTACTATGAACACTAGAATTCGCTATTTTTACTGTTTACACTATAATAAAGAATGTCGGATATTATTTGCACTATTAAGCTTACGAATAGTGTTGTGTATTTTAATGCAAGGTATTTTATTTAATAATACTATGGCTTACTTTTTTTTTGTAAGTTCTGTACAATAGTGTAAATAACATTTGACCAGTGTAAACCTTCATTCCTTGTGATAATGTAAATAGTGAAAATAGCGTATTTTGATGTAGGGCCTACATAGTGTAAAGGGCTGTCAGACATTGAATACTTTGAAAAGCCAATTGTCAGAAAGACTACTTTTCGTCTCTAGAATGTGATCTTTCTTCAAATATTACTTTTGTAGAATATTTATTTTTAATATATCAATTTTCCTTCATTATGTTAATCATTCCTTCGATCCAAGCTATCTTATTTAACACTAAATTCTAATTGTTTAACCCTTAGAATTACATGTAACTAAAACATCTACTTTTGCTACTACTACTACTACTACTACTACTACTACTACTACTACTACTACTACTACTATTATTATTATTATTATTATTATTATTATTATTATTTTCGTATTGATGTTATTTATCTTTGTGATGAATTTTTATACTGATTAAGTGGAAAAGAAGTCCTGACCTGACATCCTGTGACTTTTTTATGGGGCTGGGCAAAAGATGAGGTGTACCGGGCGAAACCTCGCACACAGGAAAAATTGAAAGCGCGGATTCGGAGCGTTATCACCAATGTTCCACGGTTTAGGCAGTGGACTGAGTCGAACCGTGTGAGCGCATGCGTCCTATAGGGACACTTCAGCACACGCAGTTCACAAGAAACATGTGGTTTACTACCTACAAATGCTTTAAATATGTCTTCTATCAGTGAACGAAGTTTGTATTCATTCTGTGTAATGAGAATGGCAACGAAGAAAAAATCCATGGCTTGATTGAACGTCACCTGGTTTTAATTTAGTCCTGCTGTACGGATTGTCGTCTTCCTTCCACTTCTGGAGCCAAGACAGACTGTCGTGCAAGATCCACTATAGTCTCGACGCTGTTATTTCCGGCGTGATTCCTCCTCTTTGCTTACGTCTTAGGAAGTGAAGGCTCTATAAAGTCTAGGTAGGTCTGAGATTTGATCAAGTGATCACGGAACGGGGCTGGTGTTTGCCGTTAGGATGGCAAGACGCTGTCATCTGTTGTTCGATGACAAGGCATGTGAAGGCCGTCGGAAGAAGCGCCGTGAAATCTAAATCTGCAATTCGAGAGGTCCCTGTCCTTTCAAATTGCGACTAATTGAGTGACCTCGTATATTTAATAGACAATTTACAGGTTCTAAACTAGGGCATAAGTAGTTTACAAGAAAAGGGGAATATATATGGGGGAGGGCATATAGGTCCGTGACCCATTTCTTATAGGACACATCCCGACATTTGTCTTAGCCTTAGGAAAACCACGGAATACCTTAGGCAGGATGAGTTGTCTCATATATAAGAGACTAGCCAATTTGGCTATTATGTAGGAGGTGATTATTGTCATGAGCCTTGTTGAATCGTCTCAATTTAGAGACCAGCCATTTTGCTTTATGGTGGCTCAATTACGAAGCGAGGGGAGAGATGTAATTATTAATTAATTTAGAGTAATTAGGGAGATTCATGGGGATATGAGTGCAGGTCCGTGGCCCATTTCTTTTAGGGCTCATCCCGACATTTGTCTTAGCGCCTTAGGAAAACCACGGAAAAACCTTAGGCAGGATGACTAGGTAGGTAGTATCGTTCGCCATTTTTGTTCTTTCGTTCCCGAGCTACCATACGAGGAATCTATTTGCCACATCGTTAAACATCATCATGTCGTAGCTCCTATGATAATAAATCAAACGCACTAATTCAGCAAATAATTGAGCGGCAAATAACGTCTTCGTGTGCTTTCTGCGAACGCCAACGAAAGAGCCAAAATGGCGGGCGATTATATTAAGTATTTATCGAGCCTTAAGAAATGAATAACGTCTTCATAAGCGAATCACAAGACGCACACGTTTAAATGTAGCCGACCTGCAATGCGATTGGCTGCCGGAAATTAGAGCGACGGGACTATAGATACATAGGTACAGTAAGAAAGCAGCACTCGTCTAGCGCACTGATCTTGTGGTCAGCACGGATGCTTAAAGGAAAGAAACGAGCAGGTACACGTCCCAGTCTCCGTGCCGAGAACCGAACCCGCCGCCACCAAGTTTATAGCTAGAATTGCTACTGTACCCCATGCCGTTCTGTTTATAAATGGAGAATGCATGCTGGACAGCCCTGCAGAATGACGTACGGCTCTTTATCGCGCATTGCAGACGGTATGCATGCACAGTAATAAAACTTAGCACTATGGAGAACAAAGTGGTACGTCTTTTGAAATATAAACTGGCAAGTTAAATGGAATCCAAAGCGACCACCTGACTAGAAATTACAGCGAGATAAGATTAAAGAAGGAACGGAGTGGAGTTTGAACCCGAAAGCTGTGGCGTAACTTCTATCTCGGACATATATCTCGAAATTGGCTCCGAAGTCAACAGAGGGTGTGGAACAATGATAAATGGTGTCATAAATTACCCCGTCCCCCTCGCTGCCTGATACATATCGGCTACAATAGGAGATTGTCTTGCCTGATACTTTATTTGAACGCGACGGGACGGACGGGCGTGGGTCGCAGGCAGTGACAGACAAAGCCGCCTCTAAACATGTGGACTATGAATATATTCATACGGAGGGAGTTAAATCTATGTAAATAACGTGTCAAAAGCTTCCACGGGTGAACAAACCTCCGCATTTACATTTAAAACCCAGACCTGAAGAATGGATGACAATATTATATTGTTGGGCGTTCAATTTGCATCCAGAACGAATGTACAGCAGTCAGCGGCGTGCAGACAATCGTGTTGCTTCTGCTTTGATCTCTTACATGCATGTATCGTCGGAAGTTATGCACGCTTCCAAGGAAACGCTAAGCGTGAAAACGACTTAAAATGAAAGATGGCATGGACTTTGTACTGAAATTGCGATGCGTAAAAATCATCAACCTTTGATGAAATTTTCTAAAAGACATAGTATTGATGATATGAACCCTGCGTGGAGGAGGTGGTTTGAAAACGTCTTTGCGCAGCTTTGATCAAAAGGCGAAAATTCTTATGTGTGATCTGCAGGAATTCACTCCAGTTCACTCTCTTGAGACAATGGAGAAGAAATAAAACTTTTTATGACGTAATTTTATATTCAAAAAACTATATAGAGGTGTTAAAAAATACAAATGATAAAAACAAGGGGTTCTATCTCTGCCAATAATGATGGAAAACTGGTGCATTAATATCAGATGCTTTTGAAAAAGTTGGAAATGAAGGGTCTGGTGGAGTTTCTTTCCTTCATGGAATGCATATACATCTTGACAAAAAGATGTAAAGTTACGGTCACACGTCGCTACTTTTGCAGCGCTGCAGTACAAAAACTGCGCAACTCTCGTACTGCGACGTGTGAACAACGGTGCAACCCGAAAAGTAGCGCTGCCGAACCTGCTGCCCGCTACTTTTCCATGCTGCGCGCAACTTAAAAGTAGCGACGTGTGAACAGGGTTCTCAGGGTTGCAGCCGCAGCATTTTTGATATCGGTTTTGTTGAAACTTCTGCTGCGGTTGCGACCAGTGTTACCACCCAAATGTGCCAATGACACTTTTATTGTTTGGATGTATTTTAATGTTAGATGTGATGAAAATAAATTATTTGTAGCAGTTATTAAATGCACAACACAGTCTGAGCATATTTGCTGACGATATAATTCATTTTTTAAATTTTATGTAGCGTAGTTTCAAACAGGAGGGTTGCCAACATTGATTACGTGAATATGCTGTTGGTTATCATTTAAGCATATAGGCGTTTTTAAAACTTTTATAGTAAAAATAATGCCAATTTCTGAATACTAGATACGACAGAAAAGCAAATAATACATAAGTAAGTTTTCGCATGAGTTTATTAATAACTAGACGTACCCGTGCGCTCCGCTGCACCCGTTAGAAATAAATATAAAGTAATTACATAATTAAAATAGGACATTTGATCCAGGGAATATTCGTGTTTGATATAAGGATAAATCGTTTATTATGTTACTTAATTTAAATTGTATTTGCATTATTAAAATGCGATCATTTTGATCCAGAGAGCACTCATTTGGTCATAAAAATTATTTTAGGAAATACAGGAAACGAATGTACAGAATAGCCTATCAAGTTTTCTGTGCATAAGAAGCTATTTTAATCTTACCTGTCCTCGATTCACTCAGAAGTTACTGTAATAACATTATAGCATTATGTCCATCTAGAGAAACTACACTTTCTAATGGTGAATTAATAATTAATTATACAAATCTGTTAATTTAGCTTCTGATATTACTTCACACAAACACAGAAACATTATCTGTAGGCTATCTTTCATAGCTTTCGATTGTTGCTGTCCAAGGCCCCTTATAGACGAAGTCATTTGTTTTTTAATTCATTACACGGCCTTAGATGGCAGTTATTTTAATTTTAAAACTCATTTATCTCATTAAATATCAGTCCTATCAAAATTTTTCACGGAATAAAACTTATCGGAAATTATTTTTGAAGAAACTTTTATTGTGTAACATTTTTAAAAAAAATCAATAATAAGCGAGATATTTCGATTTATTTAATTCAGGCCCCCTTATAACCCCCCTTTTAAATAATGTATTTTGAATGCCATATAGCCTAAAATCTAAGTTACAACGAACTTAATTTATATTCCAATTTTCATCGAAATCCGTTTAGCCGTTATCGCGTGAAAAGGTAACAAACAGACAGACATACAAACAAAAATTTCAAAAAAGCGATTTTCGGTTTCAGGGTGATTAATTATATATGTTAGGACCAATTATTTTTGGAAAATCGAAAATTACCAGAAAAATTTCGGCTACAGATTTATTATTAGTATAGATGCGAACATAACAACAAAATGTATAAGACTTATTGAGAAGTCAACACGGAGATGGAAACCTGCAGCATGACTGCGGTTGCAAAAGTAGCGCCTTGTGTGTGAACAGACTCGCAACCTCCAGTTGCAACTTTTGCTGCACTCGGGTTGCGCAGCACGAAAAGTAGCGTGCAGCGCGCTGCCTTTGGCTTACGTGTGAACACGACACTGCAACTTTTGCAGCTGCAGTACAAAAGTTGCGCAGCAAAAGTAGCGACGTGTGACCGTACCTTAACGCGAATTTCGATGAACTCTCTTGCCACGTCTCCCTTGCAGTGCGAATCTTGTGGTACTTTTTTTTTTTTTTTACCTTGGGGATTTAGTGAAGTGAATTTTTGATGGCAGGCAGAGTAATTATCTCATGCCCCCATGTTTTAGATTGCTACCAGTGCACTTCATTTGAACCAGGTACCCAGCTTCGAAGCCGTTAGCCCTGTGAACTTACAATATATTTATGTTCCCCTATTATCATAATTCAGGGTTGTTATCTAAGAAATTAGCAAGTTCTTTGTGATAGTAGAAGAGAAAGAGTGGGGGAAGGGAAGTGGTCCGTGGCCCATTTCTTTTAGGGCTCATCCCGACATTTGTCTATTGCTCAAGGGAAACCACGGAAAAACCTAGAGCAGGATGAGATGTCGTGCTGACGACAAGCCAATTGGCTATAGTGTGGTCGGAATATGTTCAGGTGGGAGGTTGTCATTTAATCATAATTGAAAGTACAAGTACATTAAAATACATATTAATTTGTTACAAAGAATTCAAGGCATCTATGCAGCCAATAACGTGATGACCCTGGAACAGAGAAATAACATTATTAGTGCATTAATTGGCATGTATGTCTGAGGGGTGAAATGGTTGCTTAGAGTTCATGTTGGTATTCGTCTTGTACGTTGTCGTTGCAAGCTAGAGGGTGGAGTACGCTCTTAGGTCTTTTATGTTTGTCTAATGCAGGGTTGTAATTTCCTAGTGAAGAAATTAGTGGGTTTGTGCTGCTGTACGACTTGGTGTACGTGCAGAAGGCTTGATTTGAAATATATTCTTGAATTGTCGAAATTTCTAGTTCTTCATGAATCACTCTAACAGGAGTTACTCTAGGAAGTCCTGTGATGAATCTTAAAATTTTGTTTTGGAAAACTTGTAATTTTTTACGGACTTGTGATACCGGACTTGAACCTGCCACCTGTCTGGAAAACGGAAAACTAACTTGGCCGCCCGCTTACCCAATGTTAGCGATTGCCATGGTGATGGAGCAAGAGTGATGGGCTCGCTGGAGTTCGTTTCTTGTGTGCAGCGTTGGCACAGGCAACATAATATAGAGTAGGTCAATTCTATGTCTAAGATAATCAACTAATCGCTCCAGATATATGCTAAACAGCTGCACCCTGTCATTGGCTCCCTAACTTCATCATCATCATCATCATAATCATCATCATCATCATCTTGTCAAATACTACGGCCATAAACACGACCAATCATTCCATTTCAGAAATCACAATATCCTCCAATACCAATATTATCACCAACATTATCATACAATATCACCACCAATACCACCAAGCCATTACTATTATTACACGTTCGCCTATACCACCACCACCACCACCACCACCACCACCACCACCATTACCACATCGACACCAAATAGGTCAGCACTGCCACAATCACTATCAACATTAACGCCACCATCTTCCGCTTATCACTATCGCTCTACTGTAGGGAAGTGCAGACTTTTCACAACAAGATGTACGGTAATCGACCTGCCATACATGGTGTGAAGGGAGGATGTACACAGTCAGCTGAAGTAAATCGGTGCTGTCCACATCTGTGGAGCAACGGTCAGCGCGTCTGGCCGCGAAACCAGGTAGCCCGGGTTCGATTCCCGGTCGGGGCAAGCTACCTGGTTGAGATTTTGTCCGGGGTTTTCCCTCAACCCAATATGAGCAAATGCTGGGTAACTTTCGGTGCTGGACCCGGGACTCATTTCACCGGCATTATCACCTTCATCTCATTCAGACGCTAAATAACCAAAGATGTTGATAAAGCGTCGTAAAATAACCTACTAAAAAAAATCGGTGCTTCGTGTTGGACAAAATGTGACCATTAAGCTTTCTCCTATAAAGCACTGCGGGTTCCTCTTCCATTTTTATTCAACATTTCTTCTTTATCTTGGGTACTGCAGATACGAACGTGGTTTCTTAACGTTTTACAAGAAGATCCGCCGAGTTAGCTCTGTGGTAGCGCGTCTGCCTCCAGACCGGGTTCGATTCCCGGCGGGATCATAGATTTTCATGTAAAATTTCTACCTCGGGACTAGGAGAGATGGCGGTGCACAACTTCTTATCACAAAATTGTGCATCATTATGCCTGGGTTAAATCCCAAAACTCTCCACAGTGCATATGAAGAGAAGGCATATGTCACTGTAGATAGTGATTCGTCCGTCGTACGGGGACGTTAAGTCTGGCGGCCCCCTAGCGCTATTCGACAGAAGTAGGCTACGTGCTGGCACCGGGTTTCATCTTCTCCCTTCCTCACCATCATTCTCACCATTTCCCTATACTGCACTTGCACATATACTCACCCTAGTACACGACGTAACTCTTCACAGACACACATCATGTACAGCATGGCCCGCCGAAGTGGTGTACAAATTGAAAATATGCGGAACCTGAATCATGCAAGTGAAGTGGGTAGGCATTAGACACACACACACACTCTTTTAAATAAGAAACTAGTACGGCCATGTTTCCTTCCTAAGGAAGGCAAACTATAGATATCGTCTTCATGAATTCGTCGTCCGATAGCGATAAGCCAGCGAACTTCGAATCTAAGTGAGAATATACAGTAACCATTAGACCACGCCACTCAGAAAAAGAAAACACTAAACTTTTCGGGTGCTATTCATAGACATTTCGTTAGCCCGCGCTTCGAGCGTACTAAACTAGCCCCGGCTATCGACTGGTTACTTGTACAGGATTCATATCATATCGCTAACACTGGATTATGAATACGAAAAACATTAGTTCGCTGATCATCTACCGGAAGCCCGCACTAAGAATGTCTATGAATACGGCCCATAGTCTTTACATAGTATAGTCTTACTAGATATGATTAATGAACTTGCTTTTAATCACATTCCTTCACCTTTGAGAACTGCGCTTGTGTCTCTGCCTTACGTCCTTCAAGACAGGGACACGATCAGTCCCTGTGGGACATAAATGTGCATTTCCCTGAGAGAATCGAACCTGTGTTCTCGGACTGGCTATGTTAAAATTGTTGTTGGAAGTGAATTCCAGCGACGTACAAACGGACGGGCTGATGTCTATTTTCCCTATCACAGCTAATTACAAGAGAACCAGACTTGTCTTCGTCCGTCTCGCTCGCCCACTAATTTACTCTGTCGCCCGCCCAGCGTTCGTTCGTGTGAATTCATAATTTATTACCCCGATTTCGCCTCCACACCTCATCGCGCCTCAGCCTCCCAGCTCTATAATTACCTGTTTAACGGCCTCGTGTTCTGTTTGTCTTAGACAGCTCCTCCGCTCGATAATGTTGCTACCCTGTCTGGCCTAATCTCACGATCTACAAGCGAGGCCCTTCCTTTCATCCATCTTTTCTCTTCTTCTTTTTTGGAGTTGTTCTTAATCTAATTTAAGTCAACACTTTGGGGTGAGCTGTGGAAGCGTTGAAATAGTGTTAGGCGCTGAGACACGAACTGATGGCAGCTGCTGCTGTTTTTATAGCGAGTTAACATCATCTTGTCATGTAAATAAAATTGCGTGGAATTTCTGTGTACATCTCAGAGTAGAGGATAAGGCGATGAATAATGTACGAAGAAATAAAAAACTCACAGAAAGAAATAAAGAGCATGAAGCAGGTTTCTTGGGCTAGTTCTGATCAGACGTCGCTCCTGAAGATTATATTAAGTGAGAGCTTTGAGATGTCCCCACGAGGTCTAGACTACAACAGTGTCTGCCTGTCCCCTTTTCATGCTGTTTGAACTGTTTCATTTTTCCGAAATTTATAACAAAGACTCCAGAACTTTCTCAACGATTTTAAGAGCCGGGCTTTTCTATGTTTTCGATTCGAACACCAGAGGTCTCTGTGAGCTAATGTGTAAACATATTTTCCCTGACCCACTGATGGTAAATCGAAGGACATTTACCTTATTCGAGGAAATTCGATTGATTTTAACACAAAGGGGAGCAGACAAATGTTAATTATTTTGCCTCTATTTTGGGAAAACGTATGTGTCAGAAAGAAAAAAAATATATTAACTTGACATTTGACAAAATAAAATCAATAATTTATTAAGTTCAGCAATAAATATGTGAATTGTATAAAAATATTATTCAAATAAAATTGTATGATAAGAACTTTGTGTTAAAATTTAACCAATGAACCAACAGGATTACAGTGAAGAACTAAACACAATCAAATACATAGCACAATAAAACGGATACAACCTTGACATAATAGACAACATAATATGTAAGACAAAACAAAACCACAAAAAACAGAAGAATACAACTCAAACACGAGAACACAAAAAACACATCACACTAACATACGAAAACAAAAACACACATAAAATTGCAACCTCATTCAAGAAATTAAACTACAACATCGCATACAGAACAAATAACACTCTACAAAAACATCTCAACACACAAACAACACAAACAAACAAATACAACCACACAGGCGTATACAAACTCAAATGTAACACCTGCAACAACTTCTACAAAGGATACACAGGCAGATCATTTCAAACACGTTACAAAGAACACATCACAGCCATAACAAAATTACAAAACACCTCCACATATGCAGAACACATCACAAATGCCAACCACACCTACAGAGACATCAACACAGACTTGGAAATACTGCACATCCAACCAAAAAGCCAGAAACTCAACACACTAGAACAATATGAAATATACAGACACACGAAAACACACCCCAACGATATTCTCAACACATAACTCAATTTCAAAACACATACACTCTTTGACTCTACACTACGAACGCACCCACACAGGAAACAAGAGGCGCCAAGACCAACAACGACCAGTTCCGAAGATGACCGAAAATAGGTCGAAACATGTGAACAAGGTACGGTAAAATTTAACACAAGAAAGTCTTATCATACATATTCCGAAGTGATACAGTGTTAAAAGTTGTGTAATCAAGATGTACAAATAATTGTATCAGGAACTGTGACTTTTGAATATTACCAACAATTAATTTAAAATAAATTTTCTTGAAATGTGAATGTGAGTTGTTGAACATGTTGAATGATAGCGAAAAAGACATGAATGTAACTTACTGAAAAAAACCGCGATGTGAGATGATCTGCAGGGAAAGGAATATGTTTCTCAGTTGGAGTCCTTGGTACCATTTTTAGCAGTCTTGGTTAGCCTATTGTTCTTGAGCAGTATGAAGTTGAGGCGAAATTTATGCTGTAAACGGGAATTTAAAATGAAGGAAAAAGGAAATGTTTCCAAAAGGACTTTCTGTGAAATGTTACACTGCTACGCCACTGCAGGTCTAACACCTGGTTTAAGGCACACTGTATTATAAAAATAGAAAAGTGAGAGGACGTAGCTTCACAAGAAATATAAAATCTTAATAACCGACGACCTGTTTAAAAATTTTGTCACAGTTTCTCATACAATTATAAGTATAACATTTTTACATAGTTAAGATATTTATTGCCTGATAGTGATCACTAGACTTCGTGCAATTGCCACGAGAATCGCAAAGTTTACTGCGCACGCGGTATAGACTGTATGAGAAGGGGGCGTGCAAAGGATGGAGTATGCCTCTGATGTAAACACTGAGCAGTATACTGCGGTTACAATAAAACTTGTATCCTGCATTCAAGAAATATAATGAATGATCATTGAAGTAGGAAATGTCTAAACATGAAAATACACAATTATTTTATAGTGAGATATATTAACTTTTAAAATTTAATGTAAGATACTCACATCATCCTTGAATATGTGCATTGCAGTGAAGAGTTACGTACATTTTGAGCTACTGCAAAGTAACCTCCTCCGATGGTCACTTAAACAGTTCTTATTTTGGGAAAATGTACGTTCAACATCACACGATGTAATACGTACATATTTGAAGAACGGAAAGTCGCTACTTTTTAGTACACCAACTTCAGATGTCTTGTCGTGACCTGATGGTACATCATTTATAGTACGAAGTTGTGAATAGGCATAATTTTTAGCAATAATGTTTCTCAACTTACATTTCACTTTTTTCTGAAATTAGTGAACTGTTATTTTGGATAACGGTTTGTGATACTTTATCCACTATATTAAGGATTTATGAGAGTTGTAGTTTAGACGATTCTAACAGGATGATGCTTTTGGACACGATTTTAAAATTAGAATCATTGAACAGAATATCTTCCAATAGCTGTTCAGAAGGCAATGATTTTACAGCTGTAACAGCGGTACTGTCTGTGCTATCAAATGCATCAATTACCTCCATTATTTTTCCGTAATGTTATGCATAATAATTAACAGCATCCAACCACGTTCCCCAACGGGTCAAGATTGGCTGCGGGGGTAAGGGTATTCCAGGGGCAAATATTTGGAACAGCAACACTCTCATTGTAGTATGTTTGATTGAATTCTTGTCTGCACTGAACAAATGTTAAGTTTTGACTATTCCAACCACAGTAATGCAAAAACAAGTGCTTACTTAGGTATACATTAGCTGTAGTGCTCTATTTATTTGGACCGGTGACATCTCTAAACATGAATTACTTATACTACGAGACCGGGCGGTCGCTCACCTCCTCTATACTACCGTACATCGGCAACCTGATTGCATGGTGCATGTGGCAATTCAACGAAATCTAGTGATCACACTGTGGTTTGCTCATGTAGTCTACTTCAAATAATAATAAAAAAATATCTGTCTGTGCCTAGGACTATGAACAATAGTCCTAGTCTTCATAAATTTCTTCTGTACCCAGAAAATATCAGCATTTAATTACGGAGTGAATTAAAACACGAGATGTTCTGGTGCACTCCTAACCGGACAAGGCATTGGCGGATAATATGCCGTTGCCACAATTTCCTGTAGGCCTTTTAGCCCCAGTAAACTTCGTCTCGTCTTTCTTAAGCTTTTATAAAAGTGGAATATTTTAATATTAAAAGTACACTTCTCCCATTTTTTATTTAGTAGTATTACTCAATTATTTTTTCAATATTAATCGCGGGGGCACGCAAGTGCCTTTCCCTGCCCCCCTCCCCGAAATGACGTCTCTGTATCCTAGTCAAAGTTAAATTCTGCAAGTGGCTCAGTGGAACAGTCGGCGAGCTCAGTGCACCATAACCACGAAAGGATGAAACGTATTATAATATTTTGTTGGCTACTTCAATTAACATATTACCTTCATTATAAAGTTTTACCGTTTCATTCATGCTTCTTCCGACAGTATTTAATGTTCCCGGAGAAACAAAACAGATCTTAATTTGTGCTCGAGTATCATTATTCCCATGACAACGAGCGTGAAGCAATAACCTGTTGTGTGGGACAGACAAATGTTAGGAGTTATAATGCTGAAACAGATTTATGACACGTAATTAACTGAACAATTAAAGATGCCCTTCACGGAGAGCTACAGTAAACAACGCAATTAAAATATACTGTGCCGGATGCAGGTAACGTCTGTCAGATGGTTTCCCTTATCGTCGTTTTCATGTTATTGTAACGGACAGTTTTATTTGTTAGTTGAGTGATGACAACTGAAGGCGGGCTAGGTTAAGGATGATCACTTACCTCTCAGCCTGCCTCTTATCGTAGGACGTTTACCTCTTAATATTTGTCACGTGAGCTGTAGTGTTGCCTACGTGTGATCAACTTGTAAGACTCCGGGACAAGTTGAGATAATAATAGTCCGTGGCGCTACAGCCCATAAAGGGCCAAGACCGACCAGCCGGCTGTTGGCCTCACGGCCACATGCCGAAACAGAGGTGGACGATCATCCAACCAGAATGGAGGTATCGTGTGGTTAGCACGATGAGCCCCCCAGCCGTTATAGCTGGTTTGCGTAACCGGATTTCGCTAGCTATCGTAGCTCACCAAGTGCATCACGATTCTGGGTGGGCACCGGTCCCATACACTGGCCGAAATTTCATGAGAAAATTTCTTCCCCCATGAGGACTCGAACCAGCGCGCATTCCGTAACTCGAGTCCTAGGCAGGATGCCTTAGACCAGCGTTTCTCAAACTATGGTCCGCGGACCACCTATGGTCCTTCAAAAAAGACAGAAGAAAAAATAAAATTCAAACGAATTGCTTATCACACTATAGCTTAAAATCTCAGAGTTTGGAAATGACACATGGCAATCGAATTTCACTTTTTCTCCCAGTACTGACATTTTATGAAATTTATTACCCTACTAGTCTATCGGTTTCTCACTCTACTCTCAGCAACAAACGAGGGATTTAAAGCACTATACACGTGGCGTTTCTCGCCATCTTTTTCCTGCACATCTAGTGCCGCACCTGTAACCCAGCCAGGGACCACCCGAATTCATAACAGAGGACCAAAGTACCGAACCTTAATTCAATTTTAAAATGTAAGTATACTTGTATCTAAATATGTTACGAAAATGATAAATTTGCTTTCGAAGGGAACAAGAGTAAGGTGGTCCGCGGAACTGTTCTGACTTTAAAAAGTGGTCCTCACTTCAAAAAAGTCTGAGAAACGCTGCCTTAAACCACGACGCCACGGTGCGGGTCACAAGTTGAGGTAATAGAGATGTAAATCAAGATACGGAAAATTAGGTATAACATGAAGACAATCCTGGATGTCTGTGAGAGAAATAGAGCAGCCGAGTGGGATTAAAGGGTCAGTAATGCTGGCCAAAATGGGAGGAACTTAAATATAAAAATGTACTGTAGGACAAATTAGGAAGGACTTTTTTAAGGAAACCTGCCTGTAGAAAGATCGGTTTCCATATTTTATAAAGATTAGATTTAAAAAATGGTTTATTTAACGACGCTCGCAACTGCCGAGATTATATCAGCCGGTATGCCGGAATTTTTGTCCCGCAGGAGTTCTTTTACATGCCAGTATATCTACTGACACGAGCCTATCGCATCTAAGCATACTTAAATGCCATCGACCTGCGCCGGGCTCGAACCTGCAACCTCGAGCACAGAAGACCAGCGCTATACCGACTACGCTACCCAGGCCAACGATTTGATTTAAATAAGTCAAATATTTAATGACATAACCATGTTGGGAAATATTTTACGAAACACCAAAGATGATATGAATAGAATTAAACACAGTAGATGCGTCGTTCAATTTGAATATATGAGATATAGGCCTATCGTTATCTCCAGGTTTTAACTAATCTGTGAGACCCCTTTAGGTCCAGCATTCACTCACACACAAGTAGTGTGAGGTGTAGGGTGATTGTAACAAGATGGATCTGGATAAAATCACTATTAAGCAACAAGCGGATGATTATAGAAGTGAACATGTTAGTGATTCTAAATATTTTGATGTGGGAATTCTGTAACAAGAGGCTGGTTTGGGAGAGAAAAAATACATATTAGAGAATCAGTGCAAGACCAATTAAAAACCGCAGAAGAACAACTTGTGTTCAAGCGACATGCTACCACAGTCTACTATATACAATCACGAAGCTTGGGGTGATATTTTGCATTTGTCGCGATAGTTGCTAGCCGCTTGGAGCGCTGTGAGTACTTGGAACAATAGACTGTGTCACTGCCATCGTGATCTAATACAGGCCGTAAGGCAGGCCATGTGACTCGCTTAACCCGATCACAAAGGGCGGCGTTTCAACTATATAAATTAGTTGGAATGCATAAACAGTAACACGTGTTTCTCTAAAATGTAGTGTCATTCCATTAATAAAATTTAAAACAATGATTATGAGACACTTCAGACATAATTCACTTGCGAGTTAAGATGTAATATTATTTACGCTCTGAAAATTACGTTGTTCGTATGTGTAATACCTGCCTTTATTTCGATTAAATATTGCGAAATTCTTGTACATTCATTTATGCACGATTCAATAATTTTCAATTGCACCGCACGGATATTTAGATATGTTGAAATTATAGGTTATGTTTACTGTACCAGTTGCCTATTTCTGTCTAAATTTAGTGATCTCCAATGCCTTGTCATTCATGTGAAAATTATAGGTTATGTTTACTATATTTAACTTATTTTCCTAAATTCGCAATCATACATTATAATTAAGCATAATGTCATGTATGATACCCCGGACATTCAATATGTCTGTATTTTAATACTACAATTGAGTACCGGTACTGAATTATTGTGTTCATCTACTACTTAACAAAGTAACACAACTGTACGTACACTAATTTCATAGGAGTGGTATGATAAATGTTTTGTCTAAAATCAAGGAAGGTAGATGTGCTAAATTGAAATCACAATATAAATTCTTTTTTATTAAACCTCAAAATAGCTTCCATTCTAAACTTGAAATGTTGACGCGAACAGATTATGTTAACATGTAAAATTCTCTTCACATTAAAATAACACAGTTTTGTGATTATTTCTGCAACATATTATGCAACAAGAAGTAAACGGAACTTATGGACACATTACACTAAATAAAACTTAGCAATGATACGCAATAAAGTTATAATATAATAATTCACTGAGCTCCATACACTGAAACATAAAACCCGAACATATATTACAGCCTGTCTAGATCGAAAAGGCATTGACTGTGCCGTATTTCGCTTTGTTGTGAAAAGCTGTTAAATCACAGAACAACAAAATAACTGTGAAATGTTCGTTATCGGTTGTAATAACTGTAAATTACTAAATACAATAATTTGAATAATAATAATATGGGTCAAGGAGACGTTTGTGGTTCTATAAATGTTGTAAGAAAAAGAGGTCAGAGTTATCCATCTTCCGAAAGTTCCAGGAAGGTGCTTTATGAAAATAATATATAAACCTTATGTATTTCACATTTCAATAGTGGAAGGAAGGTGTTAATTTTTTCAAAAGAATACGATATCGAAAGTACAATACATTTTATCGTCTGCTGGGGAAAGGGTCTGTGATGAGGCGATAGTAGCGATCCTGGTGGTGAGCAACTATATATGGATGCGTATTTCAACTGTCTATGTTTGCATATTTAGTAAGTATTGAGCTTCGTGACTGCATATATTAAACTGTGATGCTACTTTCTCAGAGCACAAAGAAGGCTTGCTTGTGTTGAAAAAAAAGGAAACAGGGCCTGCGTGTATTAGCAGGCCCATGATGCAATTAACGTTCACAATTTCACTGTAATTTTATATGTTCCTTTGCTTACTTATTTTCCAGAAATTTTACTGAAAAAATGCAGAAAATGCACCTGTGAGACATTGATGACATTACATTTCTACCATCACACTTTCCATAAGAAAATGTTTGATTGAAAACGCTGGGACATGGAAAGCTGCGTCGAAAGTGCTATAAAATTATTTGATTTTTTAAGTGCTAAATTTATAATTTTAAGTTGCTAAAATCTGTCATCTCTAATTGTAGGAGAATATTTATTTGTTGTTACTTTACATCATCCTTTGTGATGTGATAGGATAAAATAATACAGTTGACTGAAGTGGATTAAGGCTTTATGCCATCGCTCGGTGGTGGAGAAGCACAGCGGTGTGTGTGGTGGTCTCGCTCTTATTGAGCGCTCACCTCCGCACGCGGTGCCGGCCGCAGAGGGGCAGTTGGCTGCAAATAAACGTCTCAGGTCCTCAGCACTCCCCGGGGACCAATCCAATCCATTCCCGCTGCCGGGGTCAAGTGAAAATGGTCCGGTGGTCATTGCATGGCGAGGTGTGTGAGATTCCTTCCCCGACCACTGATATGCCGCAACACGCACTGCAGCTGTGTGTACAGTCTGTTCCACAAAACCTTAATACAGTACTATTAACATTAATTTATTTACTACCAACCATTGTGTAATTATTTACCACAGCCTTCTTTTAGTTTAAATATCATTTACGATTTAGGATCAGACACTGATTAGAAACAACATTATCCTGTCCACACCTGCGGAGTAACGGTTAGCGCGTCTGGCCGGGAAACCAGGGTTCGATTCTCGATCGGGACAAGTTATCTGGTTGGGGTTTTTTCCGGGGTTTTTCCCTCAACCCAATATGAGCAAATGCTGGGTAACTATCGATGCTGGACCCCGTATTCATTTCACCGGCATTATCACCTTCATCTCATTCAGACACTAAATAACCTAAGATGTTGATAAAGCGTCGTAAAATAACCTACTAAAATATTAGGTATCCATCACCGATTGATCTCTCATTTATTATTATTATTATTATTATTATTATTATTATTATTATTATTATTATTATTATTATTATTATTATTAGACTTCGTTGAATTGCCACACGCGGCATGCAATCAGGTTGCCGATGTACGGTAGTATAGAGGAGGTGAGCGACCGCCCGGTCTCGTAGTATAAGCAGTTCATGTTAAGAGTTGTGACCGATGCAAATAGACAGAGCAGCTACAGCTAATGTATATCTATGTAAGCACTTGTTTTTGCATTGCTGTGGTTGGAATAGTCAAAGCTTAACATTTGTTCAGTACAGACAAGAATTCAATCAAACATACTACAATGAGAGTGTTGCTGTTCCAAATAATTGCCCCTGGAATACCCTTACCCCCGCAGCCAGTCTTGACCCGTTTGGGAACGTGGTTGGATGCTGTTAGTTATTATGCAGAACATTACGGAAAAATAATGGAGGTAATTGATGCATTGGATAGCACAGACAGTTCCGCTGTTGCAGCTGTAAAATCATTGCCTTCTGAACAGCTATTGGAAGATATTCTGTTCATTGATTCTAATTTAAAAATCTTGTTCAAAAGTATCATCCTGTTAGAATCGTCTAAACTACAACTCTCAGAAGCCCTTAATATAGTGGATAAACTATCACAAACCGTTATCCAAAATAATAATTCACTAATTTCAGAAAAAAATGAAATGTAAGTTGAGAAACATTATTGCTGAAAATTCTGCCTATTCACAACTTCGTATTATAAATGATATACTATCGGGTCACGACAAAATATCTGAAGTTGGTGTACTAAAAAGTAGTGACTTTTCGTTCTTCAAATATGTACATATTACATCGTGTGATGTTGAACGTACATTTTTCCAAAATAAAAACTTTTTAAGTGACCATCGGAGGAGATTACTTTACAGTCGATGAAAATGTACGTAACTCTTTACTGCAATGCATATATTCAAGGGCGATGTGAGTATCTTACATTAAATTTTAAGAGTTAATATATCTCACCATAAAAAATTTGTGTATTTACATGTTTAAACATTGCCTACTTCATTGATAATTCATTATATTTCTTGAATACAGGATACAGGTTTTATTGTAACCGCAGTATACTGCTCAGTGTTTACATCAGAGGCATACTCCATCCTTTGCACGCCCCCTTCTCATACAGTCTATACCGCGTGCGTAGTAAACCTTGCGATTCTCGTGGCAACTGCACGAAGTCTAATTATTATTATTATTATTATTTACTGTCGTCTCATGATGTGCAGACATTACATAATATCATTGTAATTTTCAATTTTTCGACAGTTTCCTAAGATTAATAAACTTCTGCAAAGATTATAGCTATGTTCGTTTCCACAGATCTGTGCGAACAAGTTTTCTCGGTAATGAATTTGAACAAAACAAAGCACAGCAGTCCCATCAGCCTTCAATATCGCTTATGTTCTTTACAGTTAATAGGTCTGCATTTTTCTGCGAAATTACTAAAATCATAGTTATTGTGTCATTTTCCTTCTCTTAATAGTCTTGTCTTAATAGTTCTGGTTGAAGTAGTAAGTATTACAACGTCGAAATTTCAAAGCCTCTCTGTGTATAATCATGTCTAATTCACGAACTTTATTGGGGTGTATTATTGCTTTATTAAAGACATTCGGCGTACAGCAGGGCTGGGCACATTACGTGATTCTGAGAAATGAGCCCTGTGTGCTTTAAAGAGCGGGTCTTGCGATCGCTGTGACGTAAGCATACTGTACGTCATTCAGTGTCGGTGCAGTGGTGACTCTGCAGTATGATGGCGAACTTTGAAGACGGAGCTTCCGCTCATACACTAAAGCGTCCCGCTACTCCCAATGCTTTTAATGTATCATGGGAGGAGGAGTTTTTTTTGGTAGAGAGCAGTGGATTAACAAAGTGTTTAATTTATCATAAAACACTCCAGCTGATTAAGAAGTTCAATATCCAACGACATTATTCTTTACAACATGCTACTGAATTTGACAAATATGTTGGTAATGAACTCCATAAATTAATACAACTTAAAGAAAATGTTTCTCAGGTACATTATATCAGAGTATCTATTTGATATTTACATTGCATTATAAGTTATTATCAGGGAAAGGATTTATATGTAAATACATATTTACTTATAAAGCTAATATAATTTATATTTTGCATTATCTTTATGTTTCACAATGTGTAGGGTTGAAAAATCCTACTTTTATTTTCCATATTTTTCCATATTTTAGAGTTTAGTACATATTTTCGTTAATTTCCATGTATTTTCCATATTTCATATAAAACAGTCCATATTATATTAGGTTTAACAATAAAACAAAACAAAATTCCATTAACTTTTAAAAATACATTTCAACAATAGAGATTTAAACACATGTTCAGTAATCCCTTTAACATCAGAGTTATTTGAAAATTAGCAGTCCTATCAACAATGGGAAAGTAAGTTACAAAACTGTATTAATTTAATTTAAAATTTTTAACAGACTTCAGTTGTGCAGCTCAACAGTTAAATGCCAGTCAGAGTACACATAGGTTCAGTTTTGTAAATCATACTATAAAGACGGTAAATATGCCAAAAGTACGTCATTCAGTCAATTTAAAATCAAAACTAACAAGTTACATTTCAGAATTTAAAGAAGATGGTTTATCAACTGACAATAAAATATTATTTTGTAATTTGTGTCAGTGTGCAGTATCATCTACACAAAAGTTCCTGGTGCAACAACACATTACAACTAGTAAACATCAGGCCAACAAACAACTAAATTCCAAGCAGAGACAATTGTTTTTAACACAACCAACAACATCGAATGTAAGATCTGAGTTTAACATCGACCTGTGCCGTTCTCTCATCTCTGCTGATATTCCTCTCTACAAACTAAAGAATAAGGTCTTCAGGGAATTCCTTGAAAAATATACTCAACATACAATCCCGGATGAGTCAACACTTAGGAAGACGTATGCTCCATCCATCTACGATGAGACAATACAGAAGATAAGAGATGAAATTAAAGATAGTTCAATTTGGGTTTCCATTGATGAGACTCCCGACAAAGAAGGTAGACTTGTTGGTAATGTAGTTATCGGTTTGTTAAGTGAACAATATTCTGAACGAATTCTTTTACATTGTGATGTTCTAGAAAAGTGCAATAACAAAACTATAGTTAAACTGTTCAACGAAGCTATGGGTATCCTGTGGCCAAAGGGTATTATGTACGATAATGTGTTATTCTTTATTAGCGATGCTGCCCCTTATATGGTCAAAGCTGGACAAGCATTATCTGTTGTATATCCTAAATTGACTCATTTTACTTGTGTGGCGCATGCATTTCATCGTGTGGCAGAAGTGGTCAGAGACAATTTCCCTAAAGTAGATTTGTTGATTTCATCAGTGAAAAAAGTATTTCTCAAAGCTCCCAGTAGAGTTAACGTGTTGAAAGAAATGTACCCTGAAATTCCATTGCCACCGAAGCCAATTTTAACTAGATGGGGTACATGGCTAGAAGCAGTTGAATATTATGCCGAACATATAGACTCTATTAACAATGTTCTCCTTGCATTGGACTCTGAAGATGCAGTCTCAATTGATACTGCGAAAACAGTTACCTGTGACATAAGTGTGAAGAATGACTTAGCTCACATTCAGCATACATTTTCATGCATCATAAAAACGCTCAAAAGTCTCCAAAATAGGCACCTTTCACTATCTGAAAGTTTTGAAATTATAAATAGTACTGTGGAACAACTGAATCGTGGTAGAGGTAAAGTTGCAGATGCAGTAAGAGCTAAGGTGGACACTGTACTTTCAAAAAACCCTGGATATGAAGAACTACAAAAGGCTGTTGCTGTGATGAGTGGTGAATCAACAGTGAAGATTAACTTGGACTTATCCCCAGCAGACATTGTGAAATTGAATTATGTACCAGTTACTTCTTGTGACGTCGAACGCTCTTTTAGTCAGTATAAATCTATCCTCAGAGACAATAGAAGAAGATTCACTTTTCAGCACTTGAAAGAAATGTTTGTAACCTATCGTTATGGTAACAGACAATAAAAATTGTGTTTTGTTGAAACTACATTGGAAGATAAGGTACGTCCATTATATTTTTTGTTTAGTTTGATTAAAATGTACCAATATTTAACGTACATAGTCATTTTTTTATAATTTTAAGTCCATATTTAATTCCATATTTTGGTAAAAATCCATATTTAATTCCATATTTTGGTAAAAATAACTACATATATATTTACATATTTCATATATTTTTAGTCCATATAAATCCGTTCCCTGGTTATTATACATATAGTATATTATTATACACATAGTATATTACAGTTCATGATATATAATATGATATATCATGAACTGTGATATACTCTACTATGATATATCATAATATTTGTATAATTTAAAATTATATATTACTAAATGTACTATAATAACTTACAATGCAATATAAATATCGAATAAATACTGTAATATAATGTACCTGAGAAACATTTTCTTTAAGTTGTATTAATTTATGGTCATATATCATATATCATATCATATCATATCATATCATATCATATATCATATATCATATATCATATATCATATATCATATATCATATATCATATCATATCATATCATATCATATCATATCATATCATATCATATCATATCATATATCATATCATATCATATCATATCATATCATATATCATATCATATATCATATCATATATCATATCATATATCATATCATATCATATCATATCATATCATGTATTAACAGAATGACAATAATGCACTTAGTGAATCGGCTATGAGAATTACCTACAAAATTTGCCACTAAATTGCAAAGGAATTGAAAACATTCAACGAAGGTGAATTCATCAAGCGATGTTTAATTATATTGGCATATGAACTCTGTCCACAGCAAGTAGGGGAAGTGGAAGCCATACGCCTGTCTCGTAGAACCGTGGTGAGGAGGTTGCAGTATGTGCGTATGGGTTATGTGAATAAGCCTAATGATTTGTGTGTGTGCTTAGAGCGAAGTTTATTTCATTAAATTAATAAGAGTGTTATAAAGTCTGTACTGTACAATGGATTGATGTAACATCCTTATAAACTGTTATGTACTGACAGACTGAATGGCTAGAACAACCGTGGCTCTTGTTACATTAATGCAGGGAAGGTAGCTGTAATGCGAGTCCGCCACTGCGTGAGCGTTCTGCTCTGGCTTGGAATTGAAGTGCCTTGCGGAGCGAGAGCAGCTCTGGCCGACTAAATGGAGCCGCTCTCATGCCCGGCCCTGGCGAACAGGAAAGACGTCATTGCTGAAGTCTGAGTGACTGTTATACTGGCCGAACAGTGTAATGGACAGAGACGGCGATGATGTGATAGTTTCTACGCTAGCAGATGAATGTCTGCTGCCTGAAGGCGATATGGCCATACGTTGTGGGCAGCTCAGCTTCGTATAAAATGCATGCTACACCTCAAATCCCTCGCTGATAATAAATTAATCTGACGTCCATTCCTTACACTTTTAATTACATTGTAATTTTGTACGTGCTCCTTTCCACGGTTGATTTATTTCTCTATTCAAGGCGTTGAAATACTTGATCGTAAAGAATTGCACTGTGAGGATGACGTCACGGACCATTAAGGTGAAGGCTGACAACTTTCGAACTGTGCGAACAGGTAAGTTATTGATATTTGTAATTTGAACCTGACATTTCTATTAAAGCCTTATAATTTATAGTAATGGATTGGAAGTAAGCCTTGAGTCGTGAGGCGTGTTTCCGGGTAGCTGTAGACCAGCTGTTCACACTTGTTCAACTGCTTTGCCACCTCATTATTAGCAGATCCCTTTTTCATTTGAGCATGCCATTTACATAAAATGGGAATTCAATTTAAGTCTCATAAAACGTTTGTTTATGCAATTATATTTCGTTCAAGAACATGAGCTGCCAAGCCATAATCACAGCTCTTGCTTGTGTCTCGATCTTACAAGCAAGAAGCGCCATTTAATGATAATATAACTTCCCAATAGCGGACAACTTCTGACAATTGCAAATTAATGCCTAAGAATTCTAGTAATATCGGGCTAATAATATAATATAATATAATATTAGTACATTATGCAACGAGCCTATAATGATAGTAATTAAGAATCGAGTATGGATATTTATGAAACGAGCGCAAGCGAGTTTCATAATTTTCATACGAGCTTCTTAATTACCATTATAGGCGAGTTTCATACGACTTTTTATGCTCGACCATATTTCTAACTTGAAATTACCGGTATTCAGATGTATACATTTTATTTGTATCTGACAAGATCGGAAGTGACCTTGTTCTAGGTCGTGAATTGTGAGATGTGCGCAGACGCGAAAGTATTGATTTTTTCCAAGGAACAATAATGTCATTGACCTTTATGTAATCCTGTTAAACTTTATAATATTATAACCTTGATTATTGAATTCGACATTGAAAAACGAGATGATAAATTGAATTTATTTGAATATTATTTACAATTAACGCTAATTATTATAGTAACAGAACATAACCTTCTGAGACAGTATTGGATTTTCAGCCTCGCTAATTCTCTTTCGATTGCATATTCGAGAATAATCGATACTTGCGGTTTTATAACGGTAGAAAGCTGACCTGTCATTGGCTGAACAGTTGTAACCTGAGTCGTCATTGGCTGAAAGACCTGACCTTTAATGAGTAGGTGTACTTTAATGACATGCATTAAAGGTCTGCTACCAGGTGTATAATTACTACATTTCGGCATGGTCGAGCATAATAGTACATTATGCAACGAGCCTATAATGGTAGTAATTAAGACGCGAGGATGTTTATGAAACGAGCGCTTGCGCTCGTTTCATAATTTTCATACGAGCGTCTTAATTACCATTATAGGCAAGTTTCATACGACTTTTTATGCTCGACCATATTTCTAACTTAAAATTATTCAAAATTAGGTCATGTTATGGTTATGTGCGAACTGACCTGAATTGTGAGATGTGCGCAGACGCGAAAGTATTGATTTTTTCCGAGACCGAATGTCATTGACCTTGATAGAGAATAAGATGAACATTAGTCTTGATATAACCTGGAAATTGCTTTAGAATTGAAAAACGAGATGACAAATTTAATTTATTTGAATATTATTTACAATTAACGCTAATTATTATAGTAACAGAACATAACCTTCTGCGACAGTATTGGATTTCCAGCCTCCGTGACTTTTCGCTAATTGTCTTTCGATTGCATATCCGAGAATAATCGATACTTGCGGTTTTATAACGGTACAAAGGTGACTTGTCATTGGCTGAACACCTGAACTTTAATGAATAGGTGTACTTTAATGAGGTGCATTAAAGGGCTATTACCAGGTGTATAATTACTACATTTCGGCATGGTCGAGCATATAATAATATAATATAATATAATATAATATAATATAATATAATATAATATAATATAATATAATATAATATAATATAATTCTCATCATCATCATCATCATCATCATCATCATCAACATCATCATGCAGGGTTTCATCCTATGTCCCGTTCCGTTGGTTGTCAACTAAGTACAGTAAGACTACAAACACACAGATCTGTACTGCATTGCAGTTGTCTTTACAGCCCAGTGACGTTTATGTGCCGCATGCTATAGTTTTACAATGTACATGAGACAGTGTGTTGTTATTTTAGTCATTGGGTACGCCATATTGAGTCCATTTTTCCAATATTTCACGTGGTTGTCTAGGCAGTATTTGGTCAACAAGGAAGATCGCACATGTGTCAGCGCTGCGGCAATATAAGACCAGAAATTCCCCACAAGGGTGATGCACTTGATATGAACTTGATATTAAAATGGAATTCATTTTTGGAAGTCATCACAATGGGGTAGGCACTTGTCTATCGAACTGTTATCGGAACTTCATGCAGTTGCATGATTTGGCATACTTGTTGAAAAAGAAAAAGAGGATCATTGCCGATCACAGTTTTTACGTTCAATTGAAGCCAACTTTAATTTGCATAAATGCATGTTTCGAGGGTTTTAACTTTTAAATGCGTATATCCTATCGAGGATTCGGCCTCCAGATATGGAGGGTAGCTGTGAATATATTGAATAAGCAGTGGCGAACAGCCGATGAGGGGTGGTCCTCCAGCTTGGGGGTTGGGCGAAGGGCTAACAACCCATCACCGTAAAAAGCAGCTTCTTACGAAATCTTCAAATAAACATTAAATCCAGACGTTTGAGATGGGCAAGGCATGTAGCACTTATGGGCTAATCCAGAAATGCATTTAGAGTGTTAGTTGGGAGACCGGAGGGAAAAAGACCTTTGGGAGGCCGAGACGTAGTTGGGAAGATAATATTAAAATGGATTTGAGGGAGGTGGGATATGATGATAGAGACTGGATTGGTCTTGCTCAGGATAGAGACCTATGGCGGGGTTATGTGAGGGCGGCAATGAACCTCGGGGTTCCTTAAAAGCCAGTAAGTAAGTAAATAAGTATAGCCTATGTTTTTATTTTACATTATTATTATTTAAATGCATATATTAACATTTGCCTTGTTTTGTCCGATTTATTATCTAATTTGAAAATCTTTCCTGATAAAAGAATAATTTCCAAGAAAATATGAAAATTATGTGAGAAGAAAACCAATTTATTAGCTAGTTAATTACTGTTGTACTTGAAATTTCTGCGACGACAATGGATTCGTAACCCTATTGTGTAAGTTGGGACGTCTTCCACTTTAACATGAGACTAGCTCTGTGTGTTACCAAAAGTTCTTCTCCCATTTTCATTCATTCATTCATTCAGAGCGAAAATACGCATCACCTAGATGTCATTCAGTCATTTACTCTGATTTCGTAGAACCAAAAATGAATGTATCTACAGTAGACGTCTACGAAAATAAAGTGGCGCTCTCATTTCATAGAATGTACTTGAACATCTGCGACAGTGAAGTCACGTGGAGTGTAAATTTTCATTTCAAAAAGTTTTACTGCACAACCAAGCAAAGAACCACCGACATGTCGAAAGACATTTACAGTAGTTAAAATACATAAGATGACCAATAGTGTGGCCGAAACTAGTCAAGTGAGGTAACTTATCATTTAGTTTTCATCTTAGCACTAAAAAGTTGTTATAACTAAATGCTTAAGTATTGCTTCAAATTATTTTAATTTACATCATATTATAAAGATCAAATAAATCGCTCAAGTGTATTTTTATTGAATGCATTACAATTTTAGCGCATATTTAAAGTTTTCACTGCATAGTTGGATGCATACTTTTCAGGTTTTTAGTGCTTGAAGTTAAAATGTCTAGTTACAACTCATCCCCGACTTCCCTCGGAACTGTTGTAACTCATAGGCCTAACCTACTTTTCTTGGAACTATTGTAACTCATTCCCTACTTCCCTTGGAACCAGTGGCGTAGCGTCAATGTAAGCTAAAAAGCTCAGCTTCCCCAGTTAATAATAATTTCATAATAAACCTGCCGTTTATGAACAAAATTATTTATTAATTTTAATAGAGTTTATATTTATGCGTTAAATATTGTGATGCGGCAGCTCAGGATGATTTGTGATGCAGCAGTAAACAAGAAGCCTGCACACGCCAGCTTCCAAGCAGACTGGTTTCTTTCACTCATTCTTCTGTGTAACCCATCCCGCAGATTCTCCATCCCTTTGTAACTAAACTACCCTTGTCGCAAGGCACGGAAGAAGCTAGCTTTTACATTGAAAGTTTCGGAGTTATTCCTTTCGTGAGGGTTTGTTCAGTTGAAGTGTTAGTGTGCATTGCGGCTGATATGATAAATAATGAGTGAAATAACAGTTCCTGACACTAATTTACTTGAATTTTTAGGACAATTCTATTATCAAGACTGACTTACGAACAAAAGTGCGATTTAAAAAACAAATGACCGTGTCTGTTTGTTAGAGATATGTGTAAACCATGAAATCATATTTTACTACGTACCATTTGAGGTCATGCCTTATTGGTTTTACTTACGAGGTTCCAACCAATCTTCGGACTGCTGGCTTGACATTGACTACTATTTATTTTAAGACTATATTTTTGTAATACGTTTTCTCATATGTACATGAAAGAGAACTTGAGTTAGCTTCCCCTGCTCAAAATTTCATGCTACGCCACTGCTTGGAACTATTGTAACTCATAACCTACTTCCCTTGAAACTATTGTAATTCATAACCTACTTTCCTTGGAACTATTGTAATTCATAACCTATTTCTTGGAACTATTTTAACTCATAACCTACTTCCCTTGAAGCTATTGTAATTCATAACCTACTTTCCTTAAAAGTATTGTAATTCATAACCTACTTTCCTTGGAACTATTGTAACTCATAACCTACTTCCCTTGAAACTATTGTAATTCATAACCTACTTTCCTTGAAACTATTGTAATTCATAACCTACTTTCCTTGGAACTATTGTAATTCATAACCTATTTCTTGGAACTATTTTAACTCATAACCTACTTCCCTTGAAGCTATTGTAATTCATAACCTACTTTCCTTGAAAGTATTGTAATTCATAACCTACTTTCCTTGGAACTATTGTAACTCATAACCTACTTCCCTTGAAACTATTGTAACTCATAACCTACTTCCCTTGAAAGTATTGTAATTCATAGCCTACTTTCCTTGGAACTATTGTAATTTATAACCTACTTTTCTTGGAACTATTGTAACTCATAACCTACTTCCCTTGAAACTATTGTAATTCATAACCTACTTTCCTTGGAACTATTGTAACTCATAACCTACTTCCCTTTAAACTATTGTACAGTAACTTATATGCCTAACCTACTTTCTTTGGAACTATTGTAACTCATAACCTACTTCCCTTGGAACTATTGCAACTCACAACCTACTTCCCTCGAAACGATAGTAACTCATAACCTATTTCCCTTGAACTATTGTAAATTATAGGCCCAACCTACTTTCCTTGGAACTATTGTAACTCACAACCTATTTCCCTTGAACTATTGTAACTCACAACCTACTTCCCTTGAACTATTGTAACTCACAACCTACTTCCCTTGAACTATTGTAACTCACAACCTATTTCCCTTGAACTATTGTAACTCACAACCTATTTCCCTTGAAACTATTGTAACTCATAACCTACTTCCCTTGAAACTATTGTAATTCATAACCTACTTTCCTTGAAAGTATTGTAATTCATAACCTACTTTCCTTGGAACTATTGTAACTCATAACCTACTTCCCTTGAAACTATTGTAATTTATAATCTACTTTTCTTGGAACTATTGTAACTCATAACCTACTTCCCTTGAAAGTATTGTAATTCATAGCCTACTTTCCTTGGAACTATTGTAACTCATAACCTACTTCTCTTGGAACTATTGCAACTCACAACCTACTTCCCTCGAAACGATAGTAACTCATAACCTATTTCCCTTGAACTATTGTAAATTATAGGCCCAACCTACTTTCCTTGGAACTATTGTAACTCACAACCTACTTCCCTTGAAACGATTGTAACTCATAACCTATTTCCCTTGAACTATTGTAACTCCTAACCTAACTTACAGCGCACTTGTCTGTTGCTGGTCGTTGCATGTTGAAGTGAACTCCGCTCGCATTAACGGTTAATCGTACACAGCCGCGCGTATTTCTCTCATGTCCTCGGAGGCACATCCGTGTTATCGCCATGGCAACGGCGTGTGTTTCCGTCGTCATGGTGATTACGCGCGATGTATGTCGGTTTGGTCACCTTGTTGCACGGTGCAGATTTTATTACGCACGGCTGTTTCAATTATTTAACCACCGGCCCGCGCGTCCTGCATACAAACCAACGCCTCGCGTGTTATTAGCCGGCAGGACTGGACGTCCACCTGTGGCGCTACTGCAAGATGCAAACAACGAGGCACATTGCAAAAGAAGATTAATTTAACTGAATAAGTCCGTTGTTTGTGATTCAGTATTGAAATATGGTGTTCAGTGGGCAGACCTATCAGATGAAGACATGGGAACAGTAAAAATTACTTCATTAGCATTCACATATCTATACTACTAATAAATATGTTGCCAAAATTTTCCTGGTAATTTTCGATTTTCCAAAAATAATTGGTGTTAACATGTATAATGAACCATTCAAAAACGGGCTCTTAAGTGTTGTCGGAAAAATTCACCATTAAAATGGGACACACTCACGGACAGGAGAACGCGAATTCGATTATGCGCGCTGTTCAAAACATACAGAGGTGAGCCTGCCTGGAGAGAAATAAAAAATAGGTTGCAGCCGCCAAATTACTCTTCAAGGAACGACCACTCATATAAATTGAGGGAAAGAAGGCAGAGGACGGACACTGGAAGGTTTTCTTTTCTCAATCGTACTATCAGGGACTGGAATGCTTTACCTGCAGACTTACTAAAGGCTTTACCAACAACCAAAAATGCATTTAAAAATAGGCTTAAGGATCTTACTAATAGACGGTAATTATACACAGTACTTAAAGGGTGTAAATGATATTTTGTTATTGAAGTGTTGTGTCAGTGAAGTGTGTTGTATCAGTGAAGATGTATGTCGTGTTAGTGAAGTGTGCTGTGTAAGTGAAACGTGTTCCTGTCAGTGAAGCTTTATAGTTTATAGTGGCAGTGCAAAGTATTTGAACAGTGAAATGTTTTTGAAGTGTTAGTGAAATCAGGATAGAATCAGTGAAATGTGTCGTAGTTCCAGTGCAGTGAGTGAGTTGACAGCGAAATGAGTGTAATGTTGAAAGGTACTTGTGCAGATATGAACATATACTCGTGGGTTTTAGTTCGATCTTAGTTTTAAGATACAAATTAGAATATTTCAAATGTTATTTTAAGTGATCGTTTCATTTAATTTAGTATATTCTCTGTTGTTGTTGTTATTATTATTATTATTATTATTAGTAGTAGTAGTAGTAGTATTAATTATTAGTATTATCATTAATTATATTTTTAATTAATAATTTTATTATTGTCATTATTGAGTGTAATTAGTTACCACTGCCACCGGGTATATACCCATTGCAGTGTGAATAAATACATACATACATACATACATACATACATACATACATACATACATACATCCTGAAACCGAAAATAGCTTTTTTTAAATTTTGTTTGTATGTCTGTCTGTCTGTCTGTCTATCTGTCTGTCTGTCTGGATGTTTGTTACATTTTCACGCAATAATGGCTGAACGGATTTATATGAAAATTGGAATATAAATTACGCTCGTTGTAACTTAGATTTTAGGCTACATGACATTCAAGATACTTTATTTAAAAGGGAGGTTATAAGGGGGCTTGAATTAAGTAAATCGAAACATCTCCCTTATTATTAATTTTTGTGAAAAATGTTACATAACAAAAGTTTCTTTAAAAATAATTTACAATAAGTTTTATTCTACACAAAAGTTCGATAGGACTGATATTTAATGAGATAAATGAGTTTTAAAATTACAATAACGCCATCTAAGGCGCTGTACTGAAATAAAAACAAATGACTTCGTCTGTAAGGGGCCTTGGACAACAACATTCGAAATCTATTGAACACAGCCAACAGAGAATGTTTCTGTGTTTGTATGAAGTAATATCGGAAACTAATTAATTGTTTAATTATTATTTCACCATTGGAAAGTGTAGTTTCTGTAGAGGGACATAATTTTCTACAATGTTATTACAGTAACTTCTGAAACATATAGCAAGTAATATAAAGTATACACATTAAAACTAAATGATATGCCAATCTTCATTGAACTATGGTTGCATGTAAAAGAAACATGTTAAAGGAATTGTCATTGCACCAAATGGACCAAAATGACCGCATTTTAATCATTTAAATACAATTTAAATTAAGTAACATTTTAAACGATTTATCCTTCTATCAAACACGAATGTTCCCTGGACCCCATGTCCTGTTTTAATTATATAATTACTTTTTATTTATTTCTAACAAGTGCAGCGGAGCGCACGGGTACGGCTAGTTCTATAATAAAAATGGTAAAACTTACGAAGAAAGTAATCCATGTAACTGTTTTAAATTAGGGATGCAAGCTCTAGATCCGGAGTATCGCGCTATAAGTTGATGTCTGGGTAACCAGTAGCAACAGTGCTGTACCGTGGCCCTGAGTTACAGGTGTGCTGCTTCATATAATAATCCCTCTCTTAGATTTACAGTAATTGCCAATTTATAGAAAAAAAAAAAGAATTATGGCAACGAAGTCTGACTCTCTGATGTATTTCTCACTTTCACTTATGATAACATCAGAAACAACTTTAGTGATATCGCTTTGTACAGCAGCAGGAGTTCCCCAAAAAGTGTTGAATTTTATAGGTGATTGTCCAAAAGTTGCTCGGATAATATGATAACAAAATCCAAAAACTTTAAACAGTTAACCTTTTATGTAGGGATTCACTACTTCCGTCGTGTCCTCGGAAAGGCAGCAAGGTCACAGCACCGGTTAATAGTTTCATAATTTTCCTGTTTCTCTTCCCCAATTCATTGGTTACTGAAGCTCCCATCCAATTGGTCACGACGTCTGCTCTCTAATGCCCGGACATTTTTACATTTAAGAAACACTGAAGCTTGAACTTTTTCTCCATCGCTGCAATTAAGTGGTTAAGGTCGTCAAATCCTGTTTTATTACCTTCGGAATAAAATAAGCATAGCCAGCAGGATAATTTGTTTTTCTTTTGACATCCATTTAAGCACTCACCTGTTTCATAATGAGTTGCTGAAAAATGTCGTGTGTATACTTCTGACTTAGATTTGTGAATTGTTGTTAAATGTGACAGTAAAGGACATGTTTTACCATTTTTAATAATTTCCAATTTTTCGCCAAATGTCAAGGTGGCAAACTTTCTGTTATTAAATTCCTCTAAAGATTACGTCTACAGTAATTGTTATGTTTGGCTATAAATAAATCATAAACGTAATTATACTAAGTGACACATTCAACTTTATTTTTAAAGTAAAGCGTTGATAGTTTACTGTACAGGGTGAACAGTAAGTAATGTTATTAATCTCAGGGGGTTATCCTTTGAGATATTTCAAACAAAAACCTTTAATACAATTTTGTTCGACTGTCTCCGTGGTCTGTTGGTCAGCATGCTGGCTTCCAGATCTGAAGGTCCCCGATTCGATTCCCGGGGTTGGCTCTCGATCAATTTTTTTTGAAGAAGAAAAATTGTCTGGGTGTCTAGAGTCTGGAAATTTGTATGAATGTGAGTGTGCCGGGTTGATGTTAATTAGCCAATTTTAAAAAATATAAAATACAATATATCAGGACTGTCGCTGGGCAGTAACGCTGAATAGAAGCTTCAGCGTCACATTGTTGTCAAGTGACTTCACCAGTTGGCACAACCATAAAGCACTAATAGATGCTATAGAGTTAACAACAACGGGAAGAAAAAAAATTGTGCAAATCTAATCTTTCAGGTAAAGCTCCCTGTAAAGCAGATTTGAATAATTTCAAGGGAAAAATTGTTCCGGGGCCGGGTATCGATTTTTCCCTTGAAATTATTCAAATCTGCTTTACAAGGGAGCTTTACCTGAAAGATTAGATTTGCATAATATATACGTCACTGTGTACGTTAACAGAAAACCACAATTCCAAGTCACACAGAGATTGTGTGCACTCGATGTGGGTCTCTGGCGTTTCGTCAGCCCACGCGAGTTGTGTGGATATAAAGGGAAAGGTTGAGACGGTGTCGGGTAGAGTTCCCGGGTATCTCAGTTGGCAGAGCGCTGGTACGTTCAACTAGAGGTCCCGGGATCGATACCCGGCCCCGGAACAATTTTTCCCTTGAAATTATTCAGAAAAAAAATTGTTCGTTTTTGCTTGCTTTTCGAGTTAAAAATATTGTTCTATATGAAACACTTCATAGCGTGTTTTGGGAAAGCCATTAATTTAATTCCCAATTTGCTCAGTCAATTTAAGAAAGCAGTGATTACCATAATAAATGAAAAAAGCCGCATTGGTATTGTACACGGATGTTGCGACAATGGGCCAGGAAACGCTGGAAAATTTGCCTTTGTTCGTTAATTGGTTGCGAGTTGCAATTAACATAACACTCGCAGCAAGCGTAATTGAATCTGCAAACAAAACGAGTGACGCAGAGGCCTGTTATCAGTTGATAGCAATGCTTTTTGTGGTTATCGAATCGTGTTGTGCTATGTTGTCTCAGATAGCGCGTCTCTTAGTCCCGTTCGCCACACGATCTTGATTTTGATTTTCGGAGGTGATATAATTTCCCCCTCTCTTTTTCTCGTAAGGCAGGTAGCTAGTGTTCAATATTGATTCCTTGTTCGGCGAAATAGCAGCCCTACATCAATTGCCGTGTCGTTGTATTAACAGAGGATCAGTATAAAACCGAATGAGAATGCCCTTCAAAAATGTCCCAAAGTTCGTCTTCGTACACAGCACATTCCATTCCATTCTCTCGACGGTTCCCATGCGAAGATCCCACCTCAGAGTCGCGTGCTAGATCTAACAAGAGTTCTCAAGTCGGAAGTTCTTAAGTGTGACTGCCAACCAGTGGCGTAGCGTCAATGTAAGCTAAAAAGCTTAGCTTCCCCAGTTAATAATAATTTCATAATAAACCGGCAGTTTATGGAGAAAATTATTTATTAATTTTAATAGAATTTTCATTTACGCATTAAATATTGTGATGCGGCAGCTCAGGATGATTTGTGATGCAGCAGTAAACAAGAAGCCTACACATACCAGCTTCCAAGCAGACTGGTTTCTTCTGTGTAATCCACTCCGCAGATTTTCCATCCCTTTCTAACTAAACTACCCTAGTTGCAAGGCTCTCAAGAAGCTAGCTTTAACATTTAAAATAAGTAGTTTCCGAGTTATCTCTTTTCGTCAGTTGTGTTCAGTTGAAGTGTTAGTGTGCATTGTGGCTGATATAATAAATAATGAATGAAATACCAGTTCCTGGCACTAATTTACTTGAATTTTTTTTAGGACAATTGTATTATCAAGACTGGCTTACGAACAAAAGTGTGATTTAAAAAACAAATGACCGACTCCCTTGCTGTCAATGAAGGACACAACCAAAAGACAGACGCATACTTACGTAATGATACTAATATTGTGATTTCTCTAAGTATGACAGGGAGTGAGCTAATGTTATACGTATACGTGTCTATTTGTTAGAGATATGTGTAAACCGTGAAATCATATTTTACTACGTATCATTTGAGGCCATGCCTTATTGGTGTTACTTACGATGTTCCAACCAATCTTCGACTGCTGACTTGAAATTGATTACTATTTATTTTAAGACTGTATTTTTGTAATACGTTTTCTCATATTGCATGAAAGACAACTTGAGTTAGCTTCCCCTGCTCAAAATTTCATGCTACGCCACTGCTGCCAACAGCATATTAGGTTAGATAGAATGAACTTTATAAAATTTAATTTGCATTTTTTACTATGAATTCAGCTATAAGACCATCTTCAGTACAGAAACACATTATCAAATTTAGATGGATAGATAGATAGATAGATAGATAGATAGATAGATAGATAGATAGATAGATAGATAGATAGATAGATAGATAGATAGATAGATAGATAGATAGATAGATAGATAGATAGATAGATAGATAGATAGATAGATAGATAGATAGATAGATAGATAGATAGATAGATAGATAGATAGGTAGGTAGGTAGGTAGGTAGGTAGGTAGGTAGATTTATTCGTTCCATAATATTCTTACATTTGCTTTATAGCATAGAATAAAGAACATGTCCAATTCTTACGTTTAACAATAAAATGCAAATATGAAATATGTACAGAATTAATACCTTAATAAAAATAATATTTTATACAATGTAATATGTTAACCATTTAATAGTATTAAAATATTTACACAGTACTGTGAAATGTCAAGAATTCATCCACGGAATAGGAACTGTGAGATATTAAGTAATTTTTTAGTTTTACCTTAAATAATGCAAGGGTTTTGGCTATGATTCTTAATGTCTTCAGGAAGACTATTGAACATTTTTATCGCCATGTAACGTACTCCCCTTTGTTAGCATGATAAATTTGATGATGGCGTATGAAAATCATTCCTTCTGCGGGTATTTATACTATGTATGGCTGAGTTAGTTGGAAAATTTTCTTTATTACATAAGAGGAAATTTATTGTAGAGTATAATATGTATTGATTTGTTAAGGTTAGAATCTCTAATTTTTTAAAACATAATCTACATGATTCTCTAGCCTTTGCTCCACTATTATTCTAATGGCTCTTTTTTGTAATAAGAATATATTTTTACAATCTGCAGAATTTTCCCAAAATATTATTCCGTAGGACATATGGAATGAAAATATGCAAAATATATTGTCTTTAAGATACTGCTGTTTAGAAACTGTTGAAGCATGCTGAGTTAAGTTTGGGAGTTATTTCTTTGATATGATTTTTCCAATTTATTGTATTATTAATATGCAAACCAAGAAATTTGGTTGTTGATATTCTAGTAGAGGTATATTGTTGATAGTTGTGTCCAATGTTTGAGAGATTATAATAGACTATAATTGACCTGTCAACTTATGAAAGTGGAGCACGGACCGTGAGAAAATAAAATTCAATGTCTCCAGATTAATTCAGCAGCAGAAATTATGTTTGGGGTCATGGAATACAGACGTGACAGAGCTCAGAACAGAATACTTGAGTAAATTTAAACAGAAGTTGGGAGAATTGTTAACAGAATGGACGAAGGAGGAATTTACACATAGGAATCGTTGCACTGCCTGCCTACAGCAAGGAGTTCTACGCCACGTCTATCTTAGAGGCAGATGTCAAACGTTTATATTACGGAATGCTGTAACAACATGGCAATAGTGATGCTGATGTTAACGAAAAACCTGATAAAATTACTTGATAGCAAATAACAAAATATGTATGCTTATCTCAACGTATTGAATTTGTTATAATTATTGAATGCTAAGGTGTTTGTATTGTTTACCAGTTTTTATTCCTATTACACTTTTACTACGTCACAATACTTTTGACCAATAAAACGGTACGAAAGGACGTCATGGCTGCTTATCGCACAATTCTATCGCGTCCCTAGCATTTGTTTAATTTTATCGCGTCCCTAGCATTTGTTTATTTTTATCACTACCCTAGCATTTGTTTCTTTGTTTGCCAACATTTCAAACTCCACTGGTCTGGACGTCAAAAAAAAAAAAAAAAAAAAAAAAAAAACAGAAAATTACAAACCACTCCAGTCGATGCACAGCACTTTCAAATATGACTCGCATTGGCATTCAAGAACAAGAATTAATAAAGATCACTGGTCATATATGAAGAGCACCATTCGGAAATCCTGAATAAGTTGAGGGATACACCATGTACATCAACGTGTTCACTTCTTTTACGCACACGTCCAATATAACATCAACTGAACCACCAACCACTAAAACATTCAAATTTGAAAATTGTACCTACTTTCAATAATTGTTTCTTTTAAAATTATTAATGTTGATTTTGTATTTCATCATCGTTAATTAAAATGTTTCTTGTTTATTTAATCATCCCTAATTAAAACTTTTATAACACTCGTTTATATTATTTAGGTTATGTAATAGCTTCTGCTATATGATATTATCAATAGTCACGTATCAGAGATTGTTTAATACTAAGATGTATTGAAAATCATCTGTCAAGTGACGTTGATTACTGGGATCGGGATAATTGAAGTGGAATGCAACTGTTTTAACAAAAATGAAACAATCAGCAAAGCCTTCTTGACCAGTAACCTTCCACAAAGTTCAATGAAGATTCCATAGTTGGCACAACTGATAACAAGAAAATATAATCATAAAACACTGCTACCATCTAGCGTAATGTTGAGGTGGTACAATAATACATTTGAAGACAGTTGTATTTTCGTAAGCCAATTAATATTTAATTGTATTAGAATACTTTGTTACTTCTAATCTTTATACACTTTCTTCTAATCGTGTAATAGTCAATTAAATCCCACTCGAGTTTTGATTTTCTCTAGATAAATCAAAACCTCTATTGAGATTACTATTGACTATTACACTCTTACTACGTCATACTACTTTTGACCAATAAAACGGTACGAAAGGACGTATTTCAACCAATCATGGCTGTTTATCGCACAATTTTATCGCGTCCCTAGCATTTGTTTACTTTTATCGCGTCCCTAGCATTTGTTTCTTTGTTTGCCAACATTTGAAACTGCGCTGGTCTGGACGTCAAAAAAAAAAATATATATATGTATATATATAATTACAAACCACTCCAGTCGATGCACAGCAGTTTCAAATATGACTCGCATTGGCATTCAAGAACAAGAATTAATAAAAATCACTGATCATACCTATGCAGCTCTTCTGAAATCCGATTTACAAATAAATGAAGAGCACCATTCGGAAATCCTGAATAAGTTGAATACACCATGTAGGCCTAAATCAACGAGTTCCACTTCTATTACGCACACGTCCAATATAACATCAATTGAACCACCAACCACATTCAAATTTGAAAATTGTACATTCAATAATTATTCCTTTTAAAATTATTCATGTTTATTTTTTATGTCATCGTCGTATTTAAAACTTTTCTAACACTTGTGTACAGCATATTAGTTAGGTTATGTTATAGCTTCTGCTATATGATATTATGGATAGACACGTATCAGAGATTGTTTAATATTAAGATTTATTGAAAATCATCTGCCAAGTGACGTTGATTACTGGGATTCGGATAATTGAAGTGGAATGCAACTGTTTTAATAAAAATGAAACTGAATCAACAAAGCCTTTTTGACTAGTAACATTGCCATCGTGTATAGATGGAGAACTTCTCGACGAGAAGGCATTGCTAGTAATCATAACTCATTACTGCCATCTAGCAAGCATCTAGCGTAATATTTGTAATGTTGAGATGGTACAATAATACATTTGAAGACAGTTGTATTTTCGTAAGTCAATTAATATTTTATTGTATTGGAGTACTTCGTTACTTCTAATCTTTATATACTTTCTTCTAATCGTGTAATAGTCAATTAAATCCCACTCGAGTTTTGATTTTCTCTAGATAAATCAAAACGTCTAGTGAGATTACTGTTGATAAGAATTGTAGCCTCTTGGTGTGCCTTGAAAGCAAGTTCCTTCATTACCTTGAACGTCTCTACAGCAGGGAAGATACCAAACAAAAAGTGAAATACTCAATAGAACACAGGAAACCTTGCAAAGCAACATAAGCATTGAAAGGCTCCATAGAACACAGGAAGGTTGTGCACACAGGTCATGGTGGTTCGAATGCGTCCTGTTAATGGAATTCTCACCTCACCCGGTGTGGATAAAGTAACGCTCGTGATTAATGTGCAGGGCTTGTCAAGCTAGCGCCTGAATAGCCCCTCCGTTCTTGTCTGATGCCCCTGATAACCCCACCGTCCGGTGTAACTTGTCTCCTATTGTAGTCAAATCATCTCCCTGCTCGTAATAAGGGAAGTGGACGACGGCTGTTTTCATAATTATGCCCTGGCGTAGTTGCTGCCCATTGATCCCACTTCAAACGTAGCAACGAGGCCCCCATATTGTAAATAGATGAAGTCTGGCCATCAATGTTAGGGTTCGGGGCAGCATTACCTGGCCTACCATCAGTATAAGAAGAATCAGTAGGGACAACTCTTGTCGGCACCTTTGATGTTGTTGGTACTAAATTCAAGCTTAGTAAGGTCTAGTTCTCAATGAATCCAACTATGTCGCTAGTATCAAACCACTATCAAAATATTAGTAAAATATTTATTTATTTACTAGCCGTACCCGTGCGCTCCGCTGCACCTGTTAGAAATAAATATAAAGTAATTACATAATTAAAATAGTACGTTTGATTCAGGGAACATTCGTGTTTGATAGAAGGATAAATCGTTTAATATGTTACTTAATTTAAATTATATTTAAACAATTAAAATGCCGTCATTTTGGTCCAGAGAGCAATCATTTGGTGTAATGACAATTCCTTTAACATGTTTCTTAATTGTTATTACATGCAACCATAGTTTAATGAAGATTGACATATTTAGTTTTAATGTGTATACTTGCTATATGTTTCAGACGTTACAGTAATAACATTGTAGAATTATGTCCATCTAGAGAAACTACACTTTCCAATGGTGAAATAATAATAAAACAATTAATTAGCTTCCGATATTACTTCATACAAACACAGAAAAATTCTCTGCTGTAGGCAATGTTTAATAGCTTTCGATTGTTGTTGTCCAAGGCCCCTTATAGACGAAGTCATTTGTTTTTATGTCAGTACAGCGCCTTACATGGCGTTGTTATTGTAATTTTAAAACTCATTTATCTCATTAAATATCAGTCCTATCAAAATTTTGTATAGAATAAAACGTATCGGAAATTATTTTTAAAGAAACTTTTGTTATGTAACATTTTTCATGAAAATTAATAATAAGGGAGATATTTAGATTTATTTAATTCAAGCCCCCTTATAACCCCCCTTTTAAATAAAGTATTTTGAATGCAATATAGCCTAAAATATAAGTTACAACGAACTTAATTTATATTCCAATTTTCATATAAATAGGTTCAGCCATTATTGTGTGAAAAGATAAACACCCAGACAGACAGATATACAAACAACAATTTCAAAAAAGCGATTTTCGGTTTGAGGATGGTTAATTATATATGTTAACACCAATTAATTTTGGAAAATCGAAAATTACCAGAAACATTTTGGCTACAGCTTCATTATTATTATAGACTTTATTGGTCAGTAATACGAATAATCTTGTATGTATATTATCTATCAATAATATTATGTCGCTAGGAAGTCAAAATATTTATATCGATTGCTGACGTTCATGTTCGAGGAGTGGGTCAGGACAGCACGTTTGCACATCTTCTTTTTATGTTAGGTTAGGTTAGGATAGGTTAGGTTAGGTTAGAGTAATTTTAACTGTACGCTTCACTCGTCATTTCAGTTTGAAAAGAACCTAACCTAACATAAAAAGGAGATGTGCAAACGTGCTGTCCTGATCCACTCCTCATGTTCACACTTCACCGCAACGGACGCCATGATGTATTATGTTGTACTTGGATCAATTTTACCAACATAAGCCTCAAACAGTGACTTGAACGTTAGCGTCAATTAGTGAATATTTTCATGATGATTGCATACGGAAGTAATTATTTTTTTGGTTATATTGCCATTCCTTTGCCTCATGTCTTTAAAATTGTTAAAAGATGAGTAATGAATGTTTTCAGTTAATATTAAATTATGCCAGTCTGTCGTAGATGGAGATCCATCTGGTGGAGGTTCCAGATAATACACCCGGTTTCGTGACATGCGCACTCAGAATTTGTTCCCTCGAAATGCCTTAGGTCTCTTTACTGCATGTTCTCTATACTGAGGCCTACCCTCAAATGAAATTGCACAGAGGAGGTCCAATGCTCCGTCCTTCCACTGAAGCAGAACACGGAGTTGTCTCTTTGGGCACTGAGTAGCTTTTCAAGCGCACCTCGCCCCGGTTCTATCTATCTATCTATCTATCTATCTATCTATCTATCTATCTATCTATCTATCTATCTATCTATCTATCTATCTATCTATCTATCTATCTATCTATCTATCTATCTATCTATCTATCTATCTATCTATCTATCTATCTATCTATCTATCTATCTATCTATCTATCTATCTATCTATCTATCTATCTATCTATCTATCTATCTATCTATCTATCTATCTATCTATCTATCTATCTATCTATCTATCTATCTATCTATCTATCTATCTATCTATCTATCGATCCATCCATCCATCCATCCATCCATCCATCCATCATCTATCTATCTATCATCTATCTATCTATCATCTATCTATCTATCTATCATCTATCTATCTATCTATCATCTATCTATCTATCATCTATCTATCTATCATCTATCTATCTATCTATCATCTATCTATCTATCATCTATCTATCATCTATCTATCTATCTATCATCTATCTATCTATCTATCTATCTATCTATCTATCTATCTATCTATCTATCTATCTATCTATCTATCTATCTATCTATCTATCTATCTATCTATCTATCTATCTATCTATCTATCTATCTATCTATCTATCTATCTATCTATCTATCTATCTATCTATCTATCTATCTATCTATCTATCTATCTATCTATCTATCTATCTATCTATCTATCCATCCATCTATCATCTATCTATCTACTATCTATCTATCATCTATCTATCTATCATCTATCTATCTATCCCTACGAACTCGGTTCGTGTCCCTTGTTTGATGTGGTACATTCTGATCGTTTGAACGAAAGTTCCATTATTGGTACAAAACCTTCTCTAGCGTCAGACCGGCCGGATTGGTTGATGATGGTGATAATGATGAAAGTTGCTGCATGCCTTACCTTCCAACTCGCACTCACTGATTTGGAAATTCAAGTCAACGTGGTTACATCAATCACAAGAGACAGATTCTAATTTCGGTGGTTATAAAGAAAATAATTTTAGCCCGGCCGGGACTCGCTGTGTAACTAGGACATCTGCCGCACTGCAGAATCCCGCCACTACTGCCCGCACGCCCTACATGTGTGTTTCGTGGGTAGGCCTATAGAATTCCACGGATATTTTATATATAGTCTATAGCCTACTATGCACCCTCAGAAGAACAAAAAATTAACATGGAAATAATTTTAGTATAATCATGTTTTAGTATAATCACAGGAACCTGCAGAAGAGTATATTCTATTATCCATGTGCTAAAAAGGATAAATGTTCATCTTCCCTCTTGCTTAAAAAAGTCCCTCGTGCAGACGCTTGTATTTCCCTATTTTGACTATGCTGACATTTTACTGGCTGACCTTTCCAGCGACAACAAAACGAAACTTCAACGTGCTCATAATTTGTGTGTACGTTTTGTAAGCAATGTTCGTAAATATGATCATATTACCCCATCCCTGGAAGCAATAGGTTGGCTTAAACTAGATAAGAAAATACATTTACATTCACTTCTCCTTCTCTTCGAAATCTTGAACTCTTCTCGCTTCACTTACCTTTCTTCCCACCACAATCTGAACACACGCTCTCGCCATGAAACAATACTAACAATACCATCCCATCGCACCTCCTCATACTCATCCTCTTTCATAATAGCCCTGCCAAGACTCTGGAACTCGCTACCTGCTAGCATCAGGGACTGTCGAAATAAAATTGAATTAAAACGCAAACTTACTAGGCACTTGGCCAGTAATTGAGACTCGTTCAGACATGGCTTCTTGTAAATAGTTCTCTTAATCTATCACAAAATATTTCAATATCCGGTAATTTCATTATTATAGATTTTTGTTATTGTAGGTTTAATTTGTAATTCAGTAAATACAAAAATATTCTTTGTTCTTAACTTCTATGATAAAATATCTAGCTTTCTTTAATCAGGTAATCTTGTCGTACTTTAATTTTTATTGTATTGTAATTGTAAATTTAATGTTAATTGTAATTTTATTCTTCATATTATAGTTGTAATCCCCTGGTAGAGGGGCAGAGAAGGGATGACGGCCTTATCTCTACCAGGTTGAATAAATAAATACTAAATATTGTATACTGTTTAAAAAAATAATATTTTTCTGCCCAAAATCCGTGAATTTTTGGAAAATGAGGGATAAAATTAAAACTTCCCAGATAATCGAAAAATTAAAATGGATGCATTTGTAATATAGTCATATGTGATAACCACTTTAAAGAGGGAAAACCAAATAATCAATTGAAAAATACAATAATTAAAATTTTCGCCCAAAATCTAATTCCAGTCCCCATTAAAGAAGTGTAATCTAGAATGAAAAATAAATAAATGAAGCTAAATATAATAATAATAACTGCCTCCCATTGGAGGTAGCCCAGAAGGACTCAGTATACTCTCCTACGTGAATTTTGCAATATTAAATGTTTACATAAATTTTGTAGAAAGAAAATTAAAATAAACATATATGAATAGAAAGTGAATAAAAAAAAATTAAACAGAGTGAATATGATGACTCAGAATTTGGCAAGAGCGTTTCAAAACTGAAGTTATGATGTCAGCAGTAAGTGTCTGTGGTAGTTCAAAAGTCTTCCTGAAGCGTTCAAAGAACTTGGGAATCACACCACGAGCTCCAATAAGAAGACCAATCACCTCAATGTCCTCAAGCTGGTATTTTGCTTTGAAGTAATCAACTGTTGGCAGATAAATGTTGATCTTTTCTTGATTGACATCCTCCGGCTGGCTACTCCCGTTTCAATCCTTATGGTAGGATCAATTATATATCCTTTCTTGGTAGTCTGGGAATACGCTATGATGTCAATACGTCTAGAGGAGCCATTAGTAGCAAGGCAAAAAACTTCCTCTTCTACAGTGAGACACTGGCCATAGACGAACTAAATATGGCAATAATTGGTCTCGATCTCTCCATTTCTACGCTATGAGCTACCGCGGCTACCAGGCTCCAGGACCGTGTGATAAATCTGTGCACCAATATGACGGCACATCGCAACTTCTGCAGGAGGAGTTTCTGCAGTGCGGCGGCGACGCAGCTGCCCGGGTTCTGCTGGCTGACAGTTTGGCAAATTGCTGGGGACACTAATACTGTATAATACATGATGTGTTTCTGATTAGGCCCTGCTGATAACTGATTTAATGGGACGTCCAGAGCACTGCGCGCTTTGTAATGGTTAAACCAGTCAACAATTTATTAATCTGACGTCCAGCGAGAAACAAACGGACGTCGAAAATAATTAAACTGTGCAGCCGGGAGTATGAAGTCTTAGCCGGGCCTCCTTTGCACAAAATATGATTCGTTCAAAAATGTGAGGGGAGGGGGAGCAGAAAAACATGTCGAGGGCCGCATAACTGATGCGACATGCTCCTGCCCTCTGCAGACTTTTCAATAACTGATTTTGGAAAAGACTATAACACGGTTTATGAATTTCATGTGTAAACGAAACAGAAAATGCGTTGTACTGAACTTGTAAGCCAGTGCTGCCAACCTTTTTGAGACTAATTACAATACCTTGCTCCGAATGAATATGTAACGAACAGGCTGATGTTTTATTTAGCACTTAAAACATCTGGCGCAGGACGTTCTACGAAAATGAATTTATTTTGAGAGTGATTCAGTCAATATACCGCATTTCTACATTTCAGAGCTTGTAGACTAGTTCTTGCAGAACGTAACATTAAGGCTATATTATAAATTTTAATCAAGTCAGGTCAACATTTCTACGTCTTTCCAATCGGATGTTTCGTTGTTATTCTGCGCGGTGTACGTGATCTTGATATTGTGATTGCTTGACCCCTAGGCTTTATATTATACACTGTTGTCTCGTTTCTTTTTGACACATTCATCTTGGTGTATTGTATTGTATTGTATTGTATTGTATTGTATTGTATTTATTAACATTCCATGGTATTCATACATGCTTACAGCTAGAATATGGAACAAGTCAAAAAACTTAATACTATTATAAAATCTTAATTTATAGCCACAGTCTAGATGAAATATATAGTCGAGCTTTACAATATAGTCTACTAGTACAACACAAAGTTTTAGTATCAATTTCATGAAGTGTTATTGAATGTCCTGAATTCACCTACAGAATAGAAGGCGTGAGAAATTAGGTACTTCTTTAATTTGGCCCTAAATAATTTTGTTTTCAGTTTCATTTTTTATATCGATAGGGAGGCTATTAAAAATTTTTACTGCCATATAACGCAATCCTTTTTGATAGCACGATAGACTTGCCGATGGAGTATGAAAGTAATTTTTGGACGTGTATTTATGCTATGGACTGTTGAATTAGTTACAAAGTTTTCACGATTATATACGAGGAAGATTATTAATGAAAAGATATACTGACAAGCCATGGGCATTATTTGTAGTTTTTTGAAAATAGTCCTACACGATTCCCTAGATTTGGCATCTACTATTATTCTAATTACTCTGCAGGTCTTCTTCAGGATTTTTGTCTGCTTCGGTTGTACTTTTACGTGACTTCAAGATGGAAAGTTTGCGTGCTATAGTGTCAGAGATCAGTGCGAAATACAGGGATGCCTGTAGTAATTTCCTGGATGGAATGTTCACCATGAAGGAGGTGATACAATGGAATGATTTCACTTTATTCCCACACCAATGGAAATGGCGATTAACAAGTATTAAAAAATAATGAAATTATGGAAGGGGATTGGAAGCATAATAAGGAACTTGAACGCTATAACGACAGTAAACAGTATTGAGACATGTTGAAATTGAATTTACTTCCAACGTTGGTCGAAAGTATTGGATACATGACAATAGTACATTATGCAACGAGCCTATAATGGTAGTAATTAAGACGCGAGTATGTTTATGAAACGAGCGCAAGCGAGTTTCATAATTTTCATACGAGCGTCTTAATTGTCATTACAGGCAAGTTTCATACGACTTTTTATGTTCGACCATATTTCTAACTTGAAATTATTCAGAAGTATTCATGTTATTGTTATCTGACTGGGGAGCGGAACTGACCTTGTGCAATATCTCGTAAATTGTGAGATATGCGCAGACGCGAAAGTATTGATTTTTTCCGAGAAACAAATGTCATTGACCTTGATATAATCTAGAGAGTAAAATAAACATTAATCTTGATATAACCTTGAAATTCATTTAGACATTGAAAAACGAGATGACAAATTGAATTTATTTGAATATTATTTACAATTAACGCTAATTATTATAGTAACAGAACATAACCTTCTGCGACAGTATTGGATTTCCAGCCTCCGTGACGTTTCGCTAGTTGTCTTTCGATTGCATATCCGAGAATAATCGATACTTGCGCTTTCATATTGCTACAATGGTGTTTTCTGATTGGTGGAACACCTGAACTTTAATGAATAGGTGTACTTTAATGAGGTCCATTAAAGGGCTGCTACCAGGTGTATAATTACTACATTTCGGCATGGTCGAACATAAAAAGAATTTCGCAATAGAATTCCATTATAGGCCTATACGATAATATATTATCTAGACATAGATTTCATTATTAGACATCTTTGATATCCTATAATAATAATGGGCCACCAACGAGCATTAAACAAAATAGATCTAGCCACTGTATCAAATACAAAAATAAATAATACTACAATTACATATAGTAAGACAGTAAAAAATTTAGGGGTATATTTAGATTCAAATTTAAATTTTCAAAGTCAAGTGACCTACATATGTAAGAAAACCTTTTCCATAATTCATCCCCTCAATCACTTAACCAACGTCTTACCTCTCAGCCTTAAAAAGAACCTGATCCAAACTTTAGTGATGCCCCACTTCGATTATTGCGATTCTTTATTCACGAATCTAAATACTGATCTTGCCCATAGTCTACAGCGTGTTCACAATATCTGCGTTCGTTTCGTTTGTAACATTAGAAAATTCGATCATGTAACACCGTCACTAGAATTGTTGTCTTGGAGTCCACTTAAAGAAAGAAGATTCTTCAACTCTCTCTTATTACTATTTAAAATCATCCACACCTCCACACCCTCTTACCTAGCATCTCGTTTTGTTTACCTTTCACTACCTCGAACCCGGAACATGTACCTTCTCTCTATTCCTCTGCACAGAACATCCTTCTACTCATCATCTTTCAGCATATCTATTCCACGCCTCTGGAATTCTCTCCCTGACCACGTCAGAGACTGTCGGACAATATCAAAATTCAAATTTAAATTAAAAAATCACATTCTAGTTCATGGAATTGCTTGTTGAACACATGTCAGGTTGCGCAACATCACCTTAACCCATGACATATAATAAATATTGTAACTATGCTGTTGTAAAATTGAAAATTAATATGTAATGTATTTATTATTATTACTACTACTGTGACAGGATTTTTTCTCGTTGCCAAACTTTCAGAACGGCCCCGAGGTTCACTCAGCCTCCTATAAAATTGAGTACCGGGTCTTTCCCGGGGGTAAAAGGCGGTCAGAGCGTGGTGCCGACCACACCACCTCATTCTAGTGCCGAGGTCATGGAAAGCTTGGGGCTCTACCTCCATGCCCCCCAAGTGCCTTCATGGCATGTTACGGGGATACCTTTACCTTTTTTATCTACTACTACTACTACTACTACTACTACTACTACTACTACTACTACTGCTACTACTACTACTATTATTATTATTATTATTATTATTATTATTATTATTATTGTCAGTTATCAATATCATCATTGCTATCTCTGTTTTCTTTCTTTTCGTTGTATTAGCTCGATGAGAGCTCTATAATGTACTTTTGACTCTGTTGACCCTCTATAGGGCTTTAACTTAATTTGTATCATTTTCATCAGTGTTTGTATTTCTTTTTTGTATTTATATGTGCTATCTGCTAGGATGGAAGAGAAGGCCTTATGGCCTTAATCCTGTCTGATTAAATAAATTATTATTATTATTATTATTATTATTATTATTATTATTATTATTATTATATCCCCATATAAAGTGGAAACACACAGAATGATAAATGAATTCTAAGCTTTAACTTTAATTAAAATAATTTGGCGTTTTACTTTAATTAACTTGGGCAAATTGTGCTCTAGCAACCTGACTAACTAACACGGCTTGCGAGTTTAATACTGCCGAAGTAATTGCAGTCGATGTATTTTTCTTCCTCCCAGCACACAGATGGGACTGCAAGAAATTCTGTGGCATAAATTAATATATTTTATTCAAGTAGAGACAAAACTATGCACGCCCCACTGTTTGTGAACCCCTCTAGCAGATCGTCCATATGGATATAGGCGTAACTACAGAATCCAGCATTTCAAGCAATTTACTGTGATGGGAGTGGGGGAAAGAGGGTTGAAATGGGATCCAGTTTTCTCTTTTTGTAAGCGTGTTTGTCCCGATTGAGGTTATTCATGCATCCTCTGGGAGAAGGGCTTAATGAACATAGGGGCGTTTCCTGTCCATGCAGAGGTCCTTTTTTCGCCCTTATGGTCCGTCCCCGCGGGCGACATAATTTCCGTTTTATAACCCTGGCCGCAGCTCTCCAGTGATTAATGCGTCGGATTCCATTAGGCGATGATGTTTTTGTTTCTGCCTGCCTGGGGGCGCTGAGTCACGATCGCCTTCTTCCCTCGCCCGCTTGCGACGCGGCGAGGCCGGGGTTCAAAACCTCTCAGTGATGACAGTGTCAAACAAGAAGCTTTCAGACGTTCGCCGTGCTCACGGGCGTAACCACGAGCTAGGGGTGCACAACATTTTCATTTATGACACAGAGTTTTATTCTAAGTGAAACAGTTGAGATTATGCAAGATGGCGGTACATAAATAAAGATGTAATTTTTTAATTGCGGTGCGGTGAAGACTTTAACAGTAACAAGGGCCTATTCAATGTTTATATACTGGTGTTAATAGTAAAAACAATTATATTACCGGTTGTTCTTTATGGTTGTGAAACTTGGACTGTCACTTTGAGAGAGGAACATAGGTTAAGGGTGTTTGAGAATAAGGTGCTTAGGAAAGTATTTGGGGCTAAGAGGGATGAATTTAAAGGAAAATGGAGAAAGTTACACAACACAGAACTGCACGCATTGTATTCTTCACCTGACAAAATTAGGAACATTAAATCCAGACGTTTGAGATGGGCAGGGCATGTAACACGTATGGTCGAATCCAGAAATGCATATAGAGTGTTAGTTGGGAGGCCGGAGGGAAAAAGACCTTTAGGAAGGCCGAGACGTAGATGGGAAGATAATATTAAAATGGATTTGAGGGAGGTGGGATATGATGATAGAGACTGGATTAATCTTGCTCAGTATAGGGACCAATGGCGGGCTTATGTGAGGGCGGCAATGAACCTCCGGGTTCCTTAAAAGCCAGTAAGTAAGTAAGTAATTAAGTAAGTAGTGTAATCATAATTAGAAACATTAAATCCAGATGTTTGAAATGGGCAGGGCATGTAGCACGTATGGGCGAATCCAGAAATGCATATAGAGTGTTAGTTGAGAGGCGGGAGGGAAAAAGATCTTTGGGGAGGCCGAGACGTAGATGGGAAGATAATATTAAAATGGAGTTGAGGGAGGTGGGATATGATGATAGAGACTGAATTAATCTTGCTCAGGATAGGGACCGATGGCAGGCTTATGTTAGGGCGGCAATGAACCTGCGGCTTCCTTAAAAGCCATTAAGTAGTGTACAGTCTTAAAGTATGGGAATAAGTTTAAATGTGAAATCCTTGTTGTAAAACGTGTGCATTTCTGGGGAAAAGAGTTCCCATTTTATTTTGTTTCATTAATTCCATTTTCAGAAATTGTTGATCAGTGTTTTGAAACTTACGTTTACGTATTAGTCAGATAAAATTTTCATTAGGTATAGCCTATCTGTTGCTTGACAGTTGTTACATTTTTGCTCTTGGAGGGCTTCATGACGTGTTGTCCAATCCTGTTTAGTTAAGCAATGAGCTTTTACATATCGTAGAGTGAACAACATCTCCTTGGTCACGTAACGTGCAGTGGAACTTAAAAAAAAAAAAGATAATCAAAATCTGCTTAGAAACCTATTTATTACTTTTCTAAATTCACCTTTCTGAATTTAAACTCCAATCTTGAACAACTATGCAAAAGTAGGCATATGTGTATAGCTATGTGCAGGATGGAAGGGGAGCCATCCATAAAAATTTAAGAGATGTTTCTACATGTTAAATATAACACAACTTTTATTACATTTTTCCTTCAATGAAGCACCGTTAAGCAGGAAAAAATTACTTTTTGCCCAAAGTTTGCAGCGCTCTATTGCGGTAATGGCCCGAGAGAAATGGCTGATTGCTATACAAGCAGATAGGTAAAAATAATCTGAACTGTTAATGTCTTGAATATTTTTTTGCAAATGAAATCGTTTAGCTATGAATTTGAATTGAATAATTTCGAAAATCGTTAAAATAAATCTTGCAACGCAGCGCACTGTTGCGTCTCACCGACTGAGTACAGCAGAGGGGGAGGGGAAGGTAAGGAGTGCAGGCCGCACTTGCGGGAGTTATAGCAGCAGTAGAGCCAAATGCTTCATAGAAACTTAACGATTTCCTCTAAAACTGTGAATGCTAGAGAAAAACTTATTTAGATTTTTCAAATCTCTGCTTATTATCTATTACCAGTTTCATTTTGGTGCAGAGATTACCATCCACCCTGTATAGGCTTATATAATTGACTTATGTTTACAGTAAGAGTAGGCGGAACGTTAATTTCCATTAAGAGAAAATGTTCTCTCTGGCATTTATTTGGTCTAGAATTTTTCTGGATCTCCTTGGCTGTTTTGTGTGTTTTTCCACTCGTCTCAAAATGCTAACTCCATTTGTCTCTCTGTTCATAGTCCAAGTTAACTTATAGTTTCCTAAAGAACTTCTCCTCAGTTTCAGTTCACAAAACTGTCTTCAAACACTATGCAAGTTTCTTGTTTATGTTAGTTAATTAGTTAGGATAGAATTAATTATGATACTTAATCACTCATTTAAAGTTTGTGTGACTGCAACCTGTGTATATTTTTGTGTAGCTTTACTTTGTATATAGTGTATTTTTTTTTCTCTGTTTATTTCTATTATTGTATTTGTATTCCTGGTGTTGTGGATGAGAAGGCCTGATGGCCTTAACTACACCAGAATAAATAAATAAATAAATAAATAAATAAATAAATAAATATGTGATTGAATTTTTCCGCTTTGCCCATACGACTACCGAATTACTTAAGAAGTAAAGGACACAGACTTGAATGAGAGGTGAACGATGAAGCAGGGGAAGTGTAAGGTACAGTAACATCTGAAAATACTTACGCACGTTCTAAATAACGCAGAAAGAACATCAGCTCCCAATGGCCACGTAAGAATGTGGAGTTATGCCACTCCTGCACGTGACCATTGCAAGCTCCATTAGTCAGGGGAATCCCCTCTCTCAGATCGAGGCAAGTTAGCGAATTTGTATTGCTGCAGGACATAATCTGCCCCCCCACCCCCCGAGCCTTGAGGGGTGGGAATCACTCTTGCACTGGAGGGCGATTAGTCACAGGCCGTGATAGGCAGCCGGCACAACAATGGGGGCAGGTGGCCCCAGACACACCGTCATTTGTCAATTCTCCTGATGGCAGGCAGCCCCGCAACACAGGATTCATTACACTAATTATTTCGACAATTCTCTCCCTCTTTTTTTTTTCTCTCTGTTGACCGAAGTAATACACAGAAAGCAAATGGGATCGCTGTTTGAAAGACACGGACTGCGCAGTTTTCATTTCACGGGTTGCGACACAAAACGTTGAAATATGACAACGAGCATTTGCCCAGGGGTGTCAATGCGCTTGGTTTTCTGGTCGGACACTCATAGATCCCGTATCTTCAAATTTGTTTGGTTATGCGTGTCACAAATCCGTCGTGAAATGAACTTGCTGAACAACTTAACTTACTTACAAATGGCTTTTAAGGAAACCGCACGTTCATTGCCGCCCTCACATAAGCCTGCCATCGGTCCCTATCCTGTACAAAATGAATCCAGTCTCTATCATCATATCCCACTTCCCTCAAATCCATTTTAATATTATCCTCCCATCTACGTTTCGGCCTCCTGGATTCCCCATACGTTCTACATGCCCTGCCCATCTCAAACGTCTGGATTTAATGTTCCAAATTATGTCAGGTGAAGAATACAATGCGTGCAGTTCTGTGTTGTGTAACTTTCTCCATTCTCCTGTAACTTCATCCCTATTGACCTCAAATATTTTTCTAAGAACATTATTCTCAAACACTCTTAATCTCTGTTCCTCTCTCAAAGTCAGAGTCCAAGTTTCACAACCATACAGAACAACCGGTAATATAACTGTTTTATAAATTCTAACTTTCAGATTTTTCGACAGCAGACTTGATGACAAAAGCTTCTCAACCGAATAATAACAGCATTTTCCATATTTATTCTGCGTTTAATTTCCTCCCGAATGTCATTTATTTTTGTTACTGTTGCTCCAAGATATTTGAATTTTTCCACCTCTTCGAAAGATAAATCTCCAATTTTCATATTTCCATTTCGTACAATATTCTGGTCACGAGACATAATCATATATACAATATCCATAGATAAAATAAGCAAATGTCAGCGTTACCAAGCCATCGACAATTAAGTGAACAAACTCACAAAAATGTTTTTTAACAATAGTGAATAAACTTTTTGTAGTTTTTGCGGTAGAGAGAGTATATTTCATAGTTATTGATATATTTCGCACAATGATCCAAATTTCGCGGTACGGGCTTTTGTACAATCGAAGGAAGAGAGTAGAAGTAGGCCTAGTTGCAATGATTGTGATGGGACAGATGAGAAGTTTAGATGTGTTTGAGATTTAATACTAATATAGGGAAGGAATAATTCTAGTCGAATCGGCTTCACCCGGGAATACTAATGAACGCTTCTGTACAGAAGGCCAGTCTCCTGAATGTCCACAATAATTCGCAGAGATTACCGTCGAACCCGCGAACCTCGACTGCAACGACTGCCTTAATACAGAAAAATCCAACGTTTTGCTTCAGGTTGAAAAAGCCTTGCCTCAACAAAATACCTTGAAAGTCATTATGAATTTGCGAGAATAATATGCCATAAAGTAAAATATACTTTGTCGTCGCCCATTCACAAAGACACATCAGATTACCACATACACGAACGCAGTAATATTTTGTAGAACTGTTATCGCAAACTTTATTGGAACAGAAGCATTGTTACACAGAATTCGTGGAGAGAGGAAGAAAAATCATTTAATTGATGATGTATCAGACAGAGAGCTGACTTATGAAAGAAGTGCACACAGGCCTAATACCAATCATAATCTGACAGACTTGCGCAGACGTCTGAAGAGGACTGAGTTTCCTCCCAACGCCTGCAAAGTCCTCATTCTACCAATGCAACGCATGGAACAGTCCGTTAGTACAAAGATAGCGGCTTGTCAGTGTGGCCTATCTGCAACAAACCATCACACAATATAATAACAATAATAGTTGTCATTATTATAAACATGCTGAGATATGGCAACGCTGTCGGCTGTATTTCCCAATTCGATTCAGATTTATGTATCTTGCTGCTGTATCTTTATGTGGCTGATCTAATTCACATTACGGCATAATCGAATAGTTACTAATTAGCTATTTTCGGCTTTATGGGGTAATATCTGACACCACCAGCGCTAATTAATTAAATTACGTAATGGGGCTCGGACAGAGGAGCGAACTGTAAATCACAACAGCGCGTGTCCGCAGTGCGTGCATCTTACTGCGGCCCAGCATCACAAGTGCTGTGCTGTACCTGCTGGTAGTTCAGCATCGTAGTGCTTGCTAATTACAAACGAACTTAAGGTAGTAAGATAAATTCGCTGTGAAAGAACTCAAGTAACCTGGACACTTGCTTCTTCCCTCTCCTTTGCCTATCCCCTAGCTTTCAATCGTAGCATATTTAAGCATATGGAACTCTAATACAGGGACATCATTTTATTTTTACTAACATTTTTAATATTAACCTGGCTATGCCTTAGAGAACCGGAAATACAGACTGCTACTCCCTTCCCCGATTGTAGTTCGATGATACTGGCGTAAAACACAAACAAATCACTCTATTAGATATAGGAGGGAAGAAAAGTAATTAATCCATTTACGTAAACTAGGAAATATCGCGATTTTGAGTTCGATAATTTTCATTAGGTTTTTGTTTAACCTTAATACAGTACTGTATTAACAATAAGTGTTTTTACTCACGAACTGAGTTAGCCATGCGAACGTATTCATTATGCAGTGTATATTATACTGTCTACAGCACATTAGCGTAGAATATAGAGAATGAAGTTAAATTGAAAAATAATCATAATATGGATATTTAAACACATTTTTGAAAATGGTGGCCGTTCATTTCTATATAGGCTTCAGTTCTTTTGTGCATATTATCGCACTATAGACTATTACATCTAATTCCAATTGCCAGTTTCGTCCTTCGTACTAGTAATTCATGTTGAAATAATTTTGTACCTAGTCTATAAAAGAGTACCTTACGTACTGTAAATTCAATCTTCACTTCTGCCCGAACCGCACAGATAAAATTACTCAGACATGCTATCTACTGTCCGTCCAAGTGGTTATGTCGCAGGATCGTAGAAAGGGGGGAAATCACGTGACTGTTAATTACTTAACGAGGCCCTTTTATTTAAGTTATTTTAAACAGTTGTATAAGATTACGTAAATGTCCAATTCCTAACAGAAATTAATGTTTTCAGAAAAGAGCTAAGGCAGCCCAGCTTTTACAGAGGGGCGAACAGAAGCAGGTGGGGGAAATCGGGATGCGACGTAGGCAAACGGACAGTACCTGTGCGAAGATATGATTCAATATTGAAAGCTCTTTCGTCACTGGAAAACGCGAACATATTTCTAGAACGTACTATACTAACTCAGTGCTGTTTACTATAGGCAGTCTTGGATCTGTGTGTAGAGGACAGTGGAACTTCATTAGTAGAAGGGGTGGGAGAGAAGTACATTGAAAGACTCAGGTACAATAAAAATTGAAGTAAAAATAAAATGATGTCCCTGTATTTTGCTCTTACCGTTTCCTCCTAGGATGGGGTCCTATTTTCCCGTACAAAAACCACTTTATATAAATGGATAGAGCATTTTTGTAGCATCAGCATTTTTTTTTTGTGAAAAATATGTCTCTGAGCAGACCTACGTGAAAGGATGTACACAGAACTGCTAGAACAAGATGCGTCCGGAACGCAACACATACAGCACAACGTATTCCACATATAATATTTCCACGAGTATTTGTCAGTGTACAATCTATGTTCTTTCTTTCAAATACCTTCATAATGAATTAGCACCATATTTTAAAGTAGGCCTACTTACTTTCGGAAAGCTCAGTAGGCCTACATAAAAGTTATTAACGTGAAGGTAGCTATGTAAGCGATAGAACTGCAAGCAGCGTAAGTACAAAAATAGTCCTTAAGGGGACAAGGAATTGCCTATCGATTATTGTGACGCTTTATTCAGTGATCTCAGGGTGGATTTATCCCAGAAACTGCAACGTGTTCATAATGCGTGTGTTCCTTTCATTTGTAATGTCCGCTACTACGACCACATTTCGCCTTCTTTCGATAAATTATTGTGGCTCAGGTTAAATGAGAGGAGAAAGTTACATTCCCTTTCTCTATTATACCGAATTTTGCACACCTCTACTCCCTCTCACTTATCTGTCCGATTCCACAGTCTTTCTCGGTATCATAACTTAAATACTCGGTCACAATATGATAACACGCTAGAAATATCACTCCACACATCATCTCTTTATTCTTCATCTTTCACTGTTGCTACTTCTCATCACTGGAATTCTCTGCCGCCTGAAGTCAAGGGCTGTCGAACTTTAATTTCCTTTAAATGTAAATTAGAAAAATATCTTATGAAGAGTTGCCAGACCTAACGCGTTACAAATATTTAATGGAATGTATTCCACTGTATTTATTTTTATTTTATTTCTTTTTCTTTCTTATTTTTATTGTGTAATCATGTAAATCGTGTTCATTTATCACTTAACGTCAATATGTATCCCACTGTGTTGTTTTTTTATTATTAATCTATTTTTGTGTACATTTTATTCAATTGTCGGTTTCTGGTTTAATTATGTAAATCCTACTTAATTGTAATCTAATACTGATATGTATACTAATGTGTTTATTTTTATTTTTACTGTGAACATTTTTAATTGAATTATCGGCTTCTGTTTTTATATGATTCGTATTTGATTCTAACAACATTAATATGTATTTCACTATGTTTATTTTTATTTTATAAGGTAAATTTTTATGTAACTACCTCTTTTGATCTCATTATGTGCCTAAATTGTATCAGTATGTAATTACTTAATTCCGATCCAGTTTCATGTTCAACTATGTAAGCAAGTTTTAATCCTGGTTGAGTGTAAGAGAAGGCCTTACGGCCTTAACTCTGCCAGATTAAATAAAGCCATTATTATTATTATTATTATTATTATTATTATTATTATTATTATTATTATTATTATCTTGACAATGCCTAGTTATTTCTTACATAAGAAACTTTTCCCCACAAACTGGACAGCAGATTTCTTTCTACAGCTGAAGAACATTCCTTTACGCTGAAACAGTAGCTTTTATTTAATTTATTTTCTTACCGAGAAATATCGCAGCCATTACAGAGACAATCCACAAGTATCGGAGCAACTGGCATGAGCATGTTCTACGGATGCCAAATGATAGACTACCCAGGAAATTATTAAATTATAGACCCCTTGGATACCGAGATCGTGGACGCCCGAAGAAGCGATGGAGAGACCAGCTTTTCACCTGAGACGGAACAGGCCAAATGGCCTAAACCCTGATAGCTATTTATGATGATGATGACTGAGAAATATTTTTTTCCAATTCCTGTATTTTTTCAGCGGTTTTCAGTACATTATACTCTGTTTAATTATATACAAAACATCCAAATAAACAATTTCTGAACTTTCCAGCTTTTTAGATTAAATAGAAACTGAGGAAAGGTTCTTTTGTATGGAAAAACTGAACGTAAGAAAAATCAGCATTAAAATAAGACAACTTACGTATAGCCTACAGTGTATATAGGCTACTACGCCCTATCTTCAGAAAAACGAAAACTTAAAATGGATGTAATTTTAGTATAATCATGTGTGATAAATTATACCATTTCGAATAGGAAAAATTAAAGGATAAATTGGAAAAATAAAAAGGAAATATAAATTTTTTCGCCCAAAATCCGTAAATTTATGAAGAATCAGCATTGAAATTAAAACTTGTAAACCCCTTCTCAGAAAACCGAAAAATTAAATACCATTTGAGTATAGGTGGTCATATGTGTTAGGCTACTATTGTAAAGAGGGGAAAACCAAATAATATATTGGAGAAATTCAATTCCGTTCCTCTTTATGGAGAGTGAGTGGCTGCCATGACTAGTAACGTGATGTCACGTCTTTTTATGAACACTATCAAGATAATAGATGATTATTCTACTGTACCGATACGTTGTTATTGCTTATTGATGATTACCACAGCTTTGTGCTTCTCTTCCATGCCTGTTGGTTGGACATATTCCCCCTTTCCACGCAATCTGTATGCGAACTCAATTCTCTCGCAGTCTTGCAGCGAATTAATTTGTACGTTGTCCCTCGTGTTTTCTGGCCCTTATCTTATTCTGCTGTTGCCTTCGCCTCCTTTTCTACTTCTTCCTGAATGTCTTTCGCGTCGTGCGCATGAGAGCCATTAGAACTCGATATGGCTCTCTCTCAGGCTTTTACAGCCACTCCGAAAACATTACACGCCGCCTTTAAAACTAATGGCTCAATACCTGCATGAAGACGTCAGGGCGGACCGCTCGACTTTACGCACGAATCCGAAGCACGCATTTCGTCAGTTTTTCACTTCAGGTATGCCCTTGCGATAGAATTCCTGCCAACAGATGTGCAGTCTGTTAGAGAGCTTTACAACACTCGGATTACCGGTCTTCTATTTGATTGTGTAAAATAAAGGCCAGATCCGTACTGTATGGAGGGTGGCGCGCAAGTTTCCATACTTTGTCCTCAGCTAGCTGTACGATATTATGGCGTGTTGTTGCGTTTCACATTGCCGTAAAAGTTCACTAAGAAATTTCCACGTTCATAGCATCGGTGATGGAGAAAAGGGATTTTTCACATCTCGCTGTTGTCTGTGCACAGCGTTTTCTCCTGAAGTAATGGACGAATTTTATTCATACTCATTGTCGAAGAGTCAATTGAACAAGAAATGATGCACAATAAATTGCACTCTTTTTGGATATCCATCTTGTATAATTAATTGTAACAATGAAAATTATGCATTTGTTCGATTCATTTATTTTATTTCATAGATCTTACATGAGCAATGAAGCTTTAAGATGTGGAACAAGTCAAAATTTTACAATATTACAATTACAATTTTTACAAGTTGTTATAGTTTTACAATTTAGTAATTTTCTACAATTTTGTGCAATTTTTTACAATATTTTGGCGAGATGTAGTGAGATGAGGTGAGGTCCGAGGATTCGCCAAAATATTACCCGGCATTTGCCTTTTGGTTGGGGAAAACCTCGGAAAAACCCAACCAGGTAATCAAATCAAAGGGGTTGATGCCGAGGACTCCCCATAGACCATCCGGCTTCAGTCCCACGGCTGTGGAAAACCTCGGAAGAAACCAAAGACCAAAGGGGGATCCAATCCAAGCCCAAACGCAGCTCCGGATCAGCAGCCCAGCGAGTCTGCCGACTGAGCTACATCGATGGCTCTACTAAAAGTATACAATACATAGCCAATCAGATTATTAAATTTATAAACGCTAACGATCATTCATCAGTTGAGCTATGTATAGTACAAAACAAGTAAGTTAATTAAATTTAACCAGTTGTGATATACAGAAATTGATAATACATATCATGCAAACTACTTCAAATTACAAACACAAACAATTTATCAATAGAGCTATATAGATTACTATTCAATTTAAAGCATATAAAATTCATCGGCTGAAACTAACTTATACAAATATATACAATACAAAGTAGCATACTTTCATTGAGCTATACAAATTTATGCAATTAATATCAAGTAGATTAATTCAATTTATAATCATATACAATTCATCAGTTGAGCTATACAGACTACTATACAATTTACAGCACATACAATTCATCAATTGAGCTATACAGACTACTATACAATTTACAGCACATACAATTCATCAATTGAGCTATACAGACTACTATACAATTTACAGCACATACAATTCATCAATTGAGCTATACAGACTACTATACAATTTACAGCACATACAATTCATCAATTGAGCTATACAGACTACCATTCAATTTACAGTAGGCTTAATACAATTCATCAGTAGAGCTACACAGACTAGTAATCGTTTTAAAAGCATATATAATCCATCAGCCAAACTATAGAAACATATACAATCAAATTAGTTCAATTTACAAACTTATTTTCGTCGTTGTTGTTGTCGTCGTCGTCTTTTGTTTCCTTCAGTGCCTTAAACTTACGGAGGAAAAACTTTGGGAGTTTTATTTTCATCAGTATTGCATTTCTACGTCTATTAATTCAAAAAATATAATTCTTTGAAACTTCACCATGACGTTTGGGACACAGCGTATGAATGTGAATGTACCTACACGATTGGGCCTCAAAATGAGAACTTCGTCAGAGACAAAGGTAAAGATATCTATACGAACCACTTTTTTTTTCTAATTACTTTTTGTACACAAATAAAAAATGTAGCCAACCTATTGTAAAAAATCATTTTTTGACCGAACACATTAAAAGCCAGGTAGGATAACTGGAGTACATATTGGTATTTCTCTTTCTTCAAAGATTAGCTGTCGGCAGTTCTAAGAACTCCTTTCTTATATCCACAAAAACATATAATTTTGTAACTTCCTTGCTATTCTGTGTTTTCAGACTACTGCCAAGTACTTTAAATCGCTTATTTAACAACTGTATCAACTCAGAGATTACCTAGTGCGCGTAACATTGATGAGGCAGAAGATTCGTCGTGGGGTGGGGGAAGTTCTTGGACCAGGTCTAGCCGGCCTCACTATATCCTAACAAGCCATGAACGTACTTGTGACGTCACACTCCTTCTGGCATGGTCATGCATTACACAGTTTTTTCCCTGTAACTAGTCGGTGTGGAGTCCTGCCAAGCATACAGGTGGCTGACCTCAGTATGCACAGCCCTGCTTTATTTGCTAGAAGGATGCAATATAAAGTCATATTTCAGTAATTAAATGAACTCAATTAATTGAATATTTAGGTGGCGAATATTATATTTTTCTCCCCGCACACCAACCCTCTTGTCTCAGGCTATTCGTTACGTGCTTGCCGGACTGTCACGGAAAATGACATGAAGCGCAGTTACAGCATTGGGCAAGAATAGCCGGCCCTTGGGATCGACCCTAGATCTCCCGAATAGAGAGCAAACTTGTTAACTGTAACACCATAGTGCTCTGTGCATTGATAGATTAATATCAGTTACTCTTGGTTGTACAAGTAAGTAACCAGACATCAATTGAAACCGCGTTACTACCACTGTGCTTGCTCGTTTTCTGGAAGACCGCAATACTTAGGCTATTATTATAGGATACTTATTCCTCTCTCAGCATTTCTTTTTTGAATTTGCGTATTTGGTGGTGTGGTAGGAGTAGGAAAGGCCTGATGACCTTAACTCCACCAGATTAAATAAATAAATAAATGAAAATTGAATGAATGAATGAATGAATGAATGAATGAATGAATGTAGTCTGTGAATAAATGAATAACGAATGTGAGAATAAATTAATAATGAATGAATAAATGAATAAATAAATAAATAAATGTATATTTAGTGATCATTAGTAAGTGTAGCGTATTGTGCACGACTCTGTACGTTATAGGCTATTTGGAATAATTGATCACTCTTTGTCAGTCACTGTCTCTGTAGAAGTGTATCTCTGTATTGATCAGTTACGTATCTTGGTACACTGTGTGTAGTGTACCGCTCTGTATATTATGTGTAAAGTGATTGAGCACTCTTTGTCAGTCACTGTCTCTGTAGTAGTGTATCTCTGTGTTGATCAGTTACATATCTTGGTTCACTGTGTGTTGTTTACCGCTCTGTATATTATGTGTAAAGTGATTGATCACTCTTTGTCAGTCACTGTCTCTGTAGAAGTGCATCTCTGTGTTGATCAGTTACATATCTTGGTTCACTGTGTGTTGTTTACCGCTCTGTATATTATGTGTGGAGTGATTGATCACTCTTTGTCAGTCACTGTCTCTGTAGAAGTGCATCTCTGTGTTGATCAGTTACATATCTTGGTTCACTTTGTGTTGTTTACCGCTCTGTATATTATGTGTGGAGTGATTGATCACTCTTTGTCAGTCACTGTCTCTGTAGTAGTGTATCTCTGTGTTGATCAGTTACATATCTTGGTTCACTGTGTGTTGTGTACCGCTCTGTATATTATGTGTGGAGTGATTGATCACTCTTTGTCAGTCACTGTCTCTGTAGTAGTGTATCTCTGTGTTGATCAGTTACATATCTTGGTTCACTGTGTGTTGTGTACCGCTCTGTATATTATGTGTGGAGTGATTGATCATTCTTTGTCAGTCACTGTCTCTGTAGAAGTGTATCTCTGTGTTGATCAGTTACATATCTTGGTTCACTGTGTGTTGTGTACCGCTCTATATATTATGTGTGGAGTGATTGATCACTCTTTTTCAGTCACTGTCTCTGTAGAAGTGCATCTCTGTGTTGATCAGTTACATATCTTGGTTCACTGTGTGTTGTTTACCGCTCTGTATATTATGTGTGGAGTGATTGATCACTCTTTGTCAGTCACTGTCTCTGTAGAAGTGCATCTCTGTGTTGATCAGTTACATATCTTGGTTCACTGTGTGTTGTTTACCGCTCTGTATATTATGTGTGGAGTGATTGATCACTCTTTGTCAGTCACTGTCTCTGTAGTAGTGTATCTCTGTGTTGATCAGTTACATATCTTGGTTCACTGTGTGTTGTGTACCGCTCTGTATATTATATGTGGAGTAATTGATCACTCTTTGTCCGTCACTGTCTCTGTAGTAGTGTATCTCTGTGTTGATCAGTTACATATCTTGGTTCACTGTGTGTTGTGTACCGCTCTGTATATTATGTGTGGAGTGATTGATCACTCTTTGTCAGTCACTGTCTCTGTAGTAGTGTATCTCTGTGTTGATCAGTTACATATCTTGGTTCACTGTGTGTTGTTTACCGCTCTGTATATTATGTGTGGAGTGATTGATCACTCTTTGTCAGTCACTGTCTCTGTAGTAGTGTATCTCTGTGTTGATCAGTTACATATCTTGGTTCACTGTGTGTTGTTTACCGCTCTGTATATTATGTGTGGAGTGATTGATCACTCTTTGTCAGTCACTGTCTCTGTAGAAGTGCATCTCTGTGTTGATCAGTTACATATCTTGGTTCACTTTGTGTTGTTTACCGCTCTGTATATTATGTGTGGAGTGATTGATCACTCTTTGTCAGTCACTGTCTCTGTAGTAGTGTATCTCTGTGTTGATCAGTTACATATCTTGGTTCACTGTGTGTTGTGTACCGCTCTGTATATTATGTGTGGAGTGATTGATCACTCTTTGTCAGTCACTGTCTCTGTAGTAGTGTATCTCTGTGTTGATCAGTTACATATCTTGGTTCACTGTGTGTTGTGTACCGCTCTGTATATTATGTGTGGAGTGATTGATCATTCTTTGTCAGTCACTGTCTCTGTAGAAGTGTATCTCTGTGTTGATCAGTTACATATCTTGGTTCACTGTGTGTTGTGTACCGCTCTGTATATTATGTGTGGAGTGATTGATCACTCTTTGTCAGTCACTGTCTCTGTAGAAGTGCATCTCTGTGTTGATCAGTTACATATCTTGGTTCACTGTGTGTTGTTTACCGCTCTGTATATTATGTGTAAAGTGATTGATCACTCTTTGTCAGTCACTGGCTCTGTAGAAGTGCATCTCTGTGTTGATCAGTTACATATCTTGGTTCACTGTGTGTTGTTTACCGCTCTGTATATTATGTGTGGAGTGATTGATCACTCTTTGTCAGTCACTGTCTCTGTAGTAGTGTATCTCTGTGTTGATCAGTTACATATCTTGGTTCACTGTGTGTTGTGTACCGCTCTGTATATTATGTGTGGAGTGATTGATCACTCTTTGTCAGTCACTGTCTCTGTAGTAGTGTATCTCTGTGTTGATCAGTTACATATCTTGGTTCACTGTGTGTTGTTTACCGCTCTGTATATTATGTGTGGAGTGATTGATCACTCTTTGTCAGTCACTGTCTCTGTAGTAGTGTATCTCTGTGTTGATCAGTTACATATCTTGGTTCACTGTGTGTTGTGTACCGCTCTGTATATTATGTGTGGAGTGATTGATCACTCTTTGTCAGTCACTGTCTCTGTAGTAGTGTATCTCTGTGTTGATCAGTTACATATCTTGGTTCACTGTGTGTTGTGTACCGCTCTGTATATTATGTGTAGAGTAATTGATCACTCTTTGTCAGTCACTGTCTCTGTAGTAGTGTATCTCTGTGTTGATCAGTTACATATCTTGGTTCACTGTGTGTTGTGTACCGCTCTGTATATTATGTGTGGAGTGATTGATCACTCTTTGTCAGTCACTGTCTCTGTAGTAGTGTATCTCTGTGTTGATCAGTTACATATCTTGGTTCACTGTGTGTTGTGTACCGCTCTGTATATTATGTGTGGAGTGACTGATCACTCTTTGTCAGTCACTGTCTCTGTAGTAGTGTATCTCTGTGTTGATCAGTTACATATCTTGGTTCACTGTGTGTTGTGTACCGCTCTGTATATTATGTGTGGAGTAATTGATCACTCTTTGTCAGTCACTGTCTCTGTAGTAGTGTATCTCTGTGTTGATCAGTTACATATCTTGGTTCACTGTGTGTTGTGTACCGCTCTGTATATTATATGTGGAGTGATTGATCACTCTTTGTCAGTCACTGTCTCTGTAGTAGTGTATCTCTGTGTTGATCAGTTACATATCTTGGTTCACTGTGTGTTGTGTACCGCTCTGTATATTATGTGTGGAGTGATTGATCACTCTTTGTCAGTCACTGTCTCTGTAGTAGTGTATCTCTGTGTTGATCAGTTACATATCTTGGTTCACTGTGTGTTGTGTACCGCTCTGTATATTATGTGTGGAGTGATTGATCACTCTTTGTCAGTCACTGTCTCTGTAGTAGTGTATCTCTGTGTTGATCAGTTACATATCTTGGTTCACTGTGTGTTGTGTACCGCTCTGTATATTATGTGTGGAGTGATTGATCACTCTTTGTCAGTCACTGTCTCTGTAGTAGTGTATCTCTGTGTTGATCAGTTACATATCTTGGTTCACTGTGTGTTGTGTACCGCTCTGTATATTATGTGTGGAGTGATTGATCACTCTTTGTCAGTCACTGTCTCTGTAGTAGTGTATCTCTGTGTTGATCAGTTACATATCTTGGTTCACTGTGTGTTGTGTACCGCTCTGTATATTATGTGTAAAGTGATTGAGCACTCTTTGTCAGTCACTGTCTCTGTAGTAGTGTATCTCTGTGTTGATCAGTTACATATCTTGGTTCACTGTGTGTTGTGTACCGCTCTGTATATTATGTGTGGAGTGATTGATCACTCTTTGTCAGTCACTGTCTCTGTAGTAGTGTATCTCTGTGTTGATCAGTTACATATCTTGGTTCACTGTGTGTTGTGTACCGCTCTGTATATTATGTGTAAAGTGATTGAGCACTCTTTGTCAGTCACTGTCTCTGTAGAAGTGTATCTCTGTATTGATCAGTTACATATCTTGGTTCACTGTGTGTTGTGTACATTAGTATATTATGTGTAGAGCAACTATGACTGACTCTCTTACAACTCCGTATCTCTCTAGTGCTCAGTCACACTGTACTACTCTATACATTATGATTGATGACTGACTCTCTACCACCCTGTAACTGGGCAGTGATCAATCACACTGTAGCCTTGCAGCCCATGTACGTGCTGGCAGTATTTATAACTCGCTGCCACGTTATTACATGTTTGAGTGGAAATCTATAATCTCCCAGTAGCTGGCAGTGATTAATTGCGGGTCACACCTCCTTTCGGAGTACGCGGGGTCAGACTCTAACAACTGTCTAATAGTCCACGAGAAGTTCTTTCTTGATACTTTGTTTATTTTAGACCATTTCAGGAGTTGCTGTATAGAGCTTCGATTTAAGTACATTATTTAAATTCCAGGGACACACTAGACGGATGGCTGTAGCAACCTTCATTCATTTATTTATTTTATTTCTTTATTTGTTCGTTCATTTGCATAAGAAATGTACACTCAGGTTTAAGACTATAGTTAAGCTAACTTAACCAGCTTGTATATCACCGTATGCAAGCCCTCCATAATACTAGTTCGGTGAGTATAAAGACCGTCTTTAACTCGGGAACTCAATTTGACACGAGGTTGGGGAAACCTAGGGGTCGTTCTGCAAATAGTTCACAACATTTGGTTACATCAAGTAATTTAATTCGTTATAATTATCTTCTCTAATTAAAATAAATAAATAAATAAATAAATAAATAAATAAATAAATAAATAAATAAATAAATTAATAATAAATAAATCAATAATAAATAAATAAATAAATAATAAATAAATAAATCCAGTGACTGGTGGGTTATTCATGTTCTTCCAGATGGTTTTCGCACATGTAAAGTTAGAGGACCAATGAAATGGAGTAAGGATGATTTACTTTTCCGCTTGCAGAATAATTTTTAAAACTTTGAAAGACCGCCGAAGCAAAATCCAGCAATTACAGACGGTCACTCTAATCACAGGTAGGGTAAAGTTGCCTAATGCCGTGATACTCCTAATTCCGTGATACTTTTTGAAACTGAATATCAATCAAAGATTTGCCGTTCGACCATAGCGCCAGACATCTTTCTCGAAAGAGTTCATCTTTCATCTACTTCTGAGACATCGGTGAACTTCCATTCAAGATACTCAATCCTGTGATATTCAATGAAAAAAAGGTATCACGGAATTAGGAGTATCACAGCATTAGGCAACTTTACCCTACTTCTTTTTCAGTTGTTCTAACTTTGCAAGTGATACAGCAATATTAAACATTAAATTAAGACAATAATGTTTAAGTAAAGGATCTAAAGGCTAAAGAAATGTAAAATGAAAGAATGCACGAATTATTAACCTTTATTACGTCTCATTTTACTCATAGTATGGGGTAAAATGACGAAGTGCATATTATATTTCACTTCTGCATAAAACTTGTGGTTTTGTTTCTGTGTCTCTTGTATTTTAACCTAACATATTAGAGATAAAACTGGTACAAATTTTGTGCGCTTAAAATGTATAATATAGGAATTTCAATGAAAGTATCTTAAATTTATCGAATGCGCTCCCTTCTCTCATATCCCTTATAACCTGTCCCAGCACCTCGTTTGTACACCGCAAATTTAATTTTCTCGTCGGGATTTGAAGTTACACCCCTGCTATGAAGATCCGTTCTGTTGTCCAGACTATTTATTAAAATGTACAGCGATAAAGCAGACATCTCCGCAGCACCCTGTGAGCACAGCATAATCAGTTTATTTAGGACACTAATCACTCACTGTACCGACTGAGCTCACACGATCCATATGGATTTTGCGGTGGCGCAGCAGATAAGAGTCGGAATTCCTGGACGCCGGGCGAGCTGCCAGCCTCCTTTGTGGGGGTTGTTATCAGCGGCAGCAAAAATGATTGATGGCAGTCATACATCATCCCCTCCTTATTGTCTGCAAGACGCGGCGCGAAGGGACTAATTGCAGCCCACATGCGTTCGATGGGATTCAATCCACGCAAGAGGCCTCGCAGTGCAGCACGACTTCGCTCGCTTGTCGTTAATTCGTTCTCGAAAAATGAGACGTTACCGCGACAATGGCGATCGAAACGCTAGCTTGATAGTTGATCTTTGGGCGTGCCACCAACTAATACCAACGGAATTAATAACTAGTGATGCTGTTTGTGGTGGAGCTACATATCTTAATGAACTCTTCATTTTTAATTAAGCTGATTGAAGCATTTATGTACATGTTCTGGACGTTAGTGGATATTTCGACATTAAAAGCATATTTCATGCATGTTTTTATTATTTTTCTTTTGTAGTAATAACAATTTGGATAACAGCGAAATATTATCACAAATCCAGATTAACGCTAGAACATCACATTTAAGAAATCGTCAATTGTTATATTATAAAAAACCAAACACTTCATCACATAAAAATTCACCAGTGTTAAAAATGTGTTCAAATTTCAATGAAATATGTAAAACATGGGATCTAGATTTCTGCATTTCTTACATGGAATACAAATATTTTCTTATTAATATACTGAAGGTAGTTGATTTTATATAATATTGCTATTTGTTACTCTGTAATTTGCCAATTATAGCTACATTTTACATTTTTGGCTATGATATCTATACTTAACTATTTTTCATTTATTTTATTTTGTATTTTTCAATTCTATCTAGGCCTATATCTGTGTCTTTTATTTAGGTAGTATCTATTTGTCTGTTTTTTTTCCTTTTCTCATTTTCCATTTTAATTTGTATTTACACGTGTATCCTGCAGTTCTATCTGTTTCATCTCTTTTTTCATGTTATATGCAATTCTATGTTTTTAAACGAATATCTGTACTGTCTATTTTAATTGAGGGTGTGCCCTGTTATAGGCATAAATAGATAGATAGATAGATAGATAGATAGATAGATAGATAGATAGATAGATAGATAGATAGATAGATAGATAGATAGATAGATAGATAGATACCGGTAGATAGATAGATAGATAGATAGATAGATAGATAGATAGATAGATAGATAGATAGATAGATAGATAGATAGATAGATAGATAGATAGATAGATAGATAGATAGATAGATAGATAGATAGATAGATAGATAGATAGATAGATAGATACCGGTAGATAGATACCGATAGATAGATAGATAGATAGATAGATAGATAGATAGATAGATAGATAGATAGATAGATAGATAGATAGATAGATAGATAGATAGATAGATAGATAGATAGATAGATAGATAGATAGATAGATAGATAGATAGATAGATACCGGTAGATAGATACCGGTAGATAGATACCGGTAGATAGATACCGGTAGATAGATACCGGTAGATAGATACCGGTAGATAGATAGATAGATAGATAGATAGATAGATAGATAGATAGATAGATAGATAGATAGATAGATAGATAGATAGATAGATAGATAGATAGATAGATAGATAGATAGATAGATAGATAGATAGATAGATAGATAGATAGATAGATAGATAGATAGATAGATAGATAGATAGATAGATAGATAGATAGATAGATTAATAATAAATTAATTAATTTTCTACTTTTTAGACGCTCAGTTTCAGTACTTTGTACGTATTCTGCAGGTCAAATCAAAAAGTTTCGAACAAATTTTGTTGAGAAAACGCTTCGTCAGCTGAAGAAGATGAGGGAAATTAGCAAAGTGCTTCAAGGCTGCGATAGTGATGGGGATGTTAATCTTATCGTGTCACCAGTTTATACGTTTTGTCCCCTCACTTCATGTGATCTTTCTCTCCGCACTAGTTCATTTTTACGAACAGGAGGAACAAGTTGCATCCTTAAAACATGGAAAAGATTATTCTGTTACAAAGTTTCTTACAGTCATAATAGAAAATAAATTTTCTGTATGAGGTTGGTTTTAATCAAATTAGCAAAAACAGTAATGCGATAAAGTAGGAAATTGAAGTGGCTGTGTTTGTCTTCATACCCAACAATTTGAACATTTCCCATTATATGGCTAGTGATCTGCTTTTCTTGAGTTTTGTACTATGATAAATTTACCGACTGTTCAGCTATTTAGTATATACATATAGTCCACACCTGTGGAGTAACGGTCAGCGCGTCTGGTTGCGAAACCAGGTGGCCCGGGTTCGAATCCCGGTTGGGGCAAGTTACCTGGTTGAGGTTTTTTCCGGGGTTTTCCCTCAACCCAATACGAGCAAATGCTGGGTAACTTTCGGTGCTGGACCCCGGACTCATTTCACCGGTATTATCACCTTCATATCATTCAGACGCTAAATAACCTAGATGTTGATACAGCGTCGTAAAATAACCCAATAAAATAAAAAAAAATATATATATACACATATATACAGTAGGAGTGCATATTTCAGTATTTTTAAGTGCGTATTTGAGGGATTTTTAGTTCTATATAATTCTCAACACTAGGAACGACAATTTTGAAGAAAATACTTTATTTCATTTCTTTTATTCCATAGACCTTACATAGGCCTAAGCATTGTAAGCACTGTAGCTCTTAGATGCAGAACAAGTAAAAAAAAATTAGTTAAAATTGTACAATATATAATTATTATTGAAGTACATGGTAAATAGATTCCCTTTAATATATGTATAAACTCTTTGTCAGTTGTGTAGAATGTGTACGAATGTCTTTGCAAAATTAACTTAATCCTGGCTGTACGGAACTAGGAAAGCTTACAATTCGTTTTGAAATTTCCGATAAGTTCATTACTAATTTCAATATTCTTATTTATTAATAATACAGTCAATAAGACTTCATTCATTCATTCATTCATTCATTCATAGTGTTCTACTCAAGAGCAGGTATCTCACTGCAAACCCAGCTTTCTCCAATCTTTGCTATTTTCTGCATTCCTCTTTGTCTCCGTCTCCGCATATGATCCATATATCTTAATGTCGTTTATCATTGAGATTTTTTTCTGCCCCGAACTCTCCTCCGTTCACCGTTCTTTCCATCGCATCCTTCAGTAGTAGGCCTGTGCCATTTATGTATTATTCGGAAAACGAAAGTTTGCTTAGCTGTTTCGGCGACCAACAGTCTAAATAATTACATGTCCCTAGTTGAAGGAAGTAACTTCAGTCTTCAACAGGAATCTCGTTGTAACATGATAAAGGAAGATGAAGTATGCAGGCTACGCAGGTGATGATCGAAAGTATGCATCCTATGATCGGATCGGAGCTATTGTGCAACGAAATCGTAACTAAACAGAGAAAGCCGTAAATAATTTTTAAATTGAACTAGGCCTATTTGATCCCTTCACGGTTAACGGACACTTCACACGCTGGTGCAGTCCCTGCGCTTGGCGTTATCTCGCCCTGACATGTGCCTCCCTTATCAGGTCGCACCTCTCCCTTCTCCTTTCGCCCTAAATTATTTCACTTCGCACTAATTCCCATGCTGCCTGCCCACGCACGCCCTCTGTTTGCTGAACTGAAAATTGCTTACGTAAGATCTCTAATCCCCACCCTTCGCTTAAATAAGCCCTGGCATGCAACATGGTCTTCATTAAGTTAAATCGAATATTATGTATTTTCTATTATATATTATTACTTTTTTATTTTATGAGCAGCTTATTTTGTTTTGTTTCCCGGTAGGCGTATTTTTTCTCAAATGATTTTATCATTCAGTAATTTATTCTTTGCATTTTATTGAAGCAACTTAATATAAGTGTTCCGTTCCTCTACTTTCCTCATCCTCTCTGGTACCGTTGTATTTATATTTACTTTCTATCACAAGAAAATGTTCTATTTTCGTAATATTATTCTTCAAATTTCAATTATCCCTTACTGCAAAAAAAGAGATCATTACAAAACAAATTGGTTAAAGCATGTCCAGAAAATATGAGATGTGTAAATACATATTATACATCTTGATTACACAAATTTTAACACTGTATCACTTCGGAAAATGTATGATAAGAACTTTCTTGTGTTAAATTTTAACGTACCTTGTTAACATGTTTCGACCTATTTTCGGTCGTCTTCGGAACTGGCCGTGGAACTGGAAACAAGAGGCGCCAAGAGCAACAACGACCAGTTCCGAAGATGACCGAAAATAGGTCGAAACATGTTAACAAGGTACGTTAAAATTTAACACATGAAGGTTCTGATCATACATTTTCCGAAATAAATATTATATTATACGTGATTCTTCTTTTTTTGTTATTGTCCATCACGTATACAATCAGCAGAGATGAAATTTATGAGATACGTAAGAAGATGCACTAAAGCCGATAAAATAAAAAATGAAACAATAAGATCAGATCTCAATATTTTCTCAGTACACGACATGGTAGAAGAAAATAAAACAAAATGGAAAGATCATGTTGACAGAATGGCAGAGAATAGGCTACCAAAGAAGATAATGAATTATCGCCCGATCGGGAAAAGGGATCTGGGTAGACCTCGCAAGAGGTGGCTGGACGATAGAGACCGGAACAGGTGATATCACCTAAACCTTGAAGGGAGAAGAAGAAGAAGAAAATATTATATTATAAACCTAGAGAAATAAAATTTAAGGTAGTCCTCCAATAAATGCCTAAATCGTAAAGTCAAAAAGAAGAAGAAGAATTTAACTTATTATAAATATTTCACCTTTTATTGTCATATCCCTTATTATCGTATTATTCTCATGTAACTATACTTTGTGTGACGTTATTTCATTTCGAGTTATTTACTTTGCAGTTAAATTTATTTGGTTTGATTTTGTTTTGTTTTAATATATTTCACAAAATTTATAGCATATCAGTTTATTCTTTATCTCACTTTGTTTATTTTATTCAACCCTTACCCACTTCAATTTATTTCTACTGTATTTTATTTAAAATATTACGTCATTTACTTCATTTCGCTTCTATAAGTTAGTAATTTACAACGTTTTATCTTACCTATAACCTCTGTTAGGCCTGTTACCTCGCTTATTCACAATGTTGGTGTGCAGTCCAGAAAATTGCTGTAGTGTCTCAAGTAATTTTCTTTATAACTTTAGGCCTATATGTTATCATCATCATCATCATCATCATCTTCTTCTTCTTCTTTTTCTTTATTTTTTTATTTAACGACGCTCGCAACTGCAGAGGTTATTTCAACGTTGCCGCAATTTTTTTCCCACAGGAGTTCTTTTACACGCCAGTAAATCTACTGACATGAGCCTGTCGCATTCTTCATCTTCTTCTTTATCATACGAGGCCAACAGATTCCCTGCGGTGGCTGAGTAGTCAGACCTTCAGTCTGTCACTCAAGCAACCCAGGTTCGAATCCCGGTCAAATCTGAGATTTTTCATCGAAAAGTCCATAGTGACCCTTGTGGTGGACAACGTCGCAGTTGGGGGTTTTCTCCCATTTACACAGATTAGGCATCTACATAATTCCGTCACCAAGCCAAAGCATGCCAAGCAACTCCTGCTGCACCCAAATTATAACTCATTGCACTTACAGCACTGTGAACTGAGCACTCCGACGCAACTCACTGAACTGTAGCCCACCGCACACACACTATAACGTCGTCTTTCCTCAGTTTGTCAGTCACCGTTCCTCGAAGAGTAATTTTCCCGCTGCAACTTTTTTTTTTTGTACATTTCGACTATTGCGCATAATGGAACTAGTGTTCGTCTGTCCGTTATCGTGACCTACTTTAATTTGGAATTAAAATATTTCACTTCTTTTTACTTCCATCATTCGTGCATCAGTAACCTCCGTAGCCTGAAATATTTGCCAAGCAGGGAACCTGGGCGAGGTATGTATGTATGTATTTATTCACACTGCAATGGGTATATACCCAGTGGCAGTGGTAACTAATTACACTCAATAATGACAATAAACTTATTAATTATTAAAAATACAATTAATACTAATAATTACTACTACTACTACTACTACTACTACTACTACTACTACTACTACTACTACTACTAATAATAATAATAATAATAATAATAATAATAATAATAATAATAATAACAGGGAATATCCTAAATTAAATGAAGCACGATCACTTAAAATAACATTTAAAATAAATCTAATTTGTATCTTAAATCTAAGTTCGAACTAAAACCCACGAGTATGATATGTTCATATCTGCACAAGTACCTTTCCACATTACACTCATTTCGCTGCCAACTCACTCACTGCACTGGAACTACGACACATTTCACTGATTCTATCCTGATTTCACTAACACTTCAAAAACATTTCACTGTTCAAATACTTTGCACTGCCACTATAAACTATAAAGCTTCACTGACAGGAACACGTTTCACTTACACAACACACTTCACTGACACCACATAATTCTTCACTGATACAACACTTCAATAACAAAATATCATTTACACTCTTTAAATACTGTGTATAATTACCGTCTATTAGTAAAGTCCTTAAGCCTATTTTTAAATACTTTTTGGTTGTTGGTAAAGCCTTTAGTTGTCTGCAGGTAAGGCATTCCAGTCCCTGATAGTACGATTGAGAAAAGAGAACTTTCCAGTGTCCGTCCTCTGCCTTCTTTCCCTCAATTTATATGAGTGGTCGTTCCTTGAAGAGCAATTTGGCGGTTGCAACCTATTTTTTATTTCTCTCCAGGCAGGCTCACCTCTGTATGTTTTGAACAGTGCGCATAATCGAATTCGCGTTCTCCTGTCCGTGAGTGTGTCCCATTTTAATGGTGAATTTTTCCGACAACACTTGAGAGCCCGTTTTTGAATCTTTTCCAGTGTCTTAATATGTTCTAATCTGTCTTAATATGTTCTATGTATCACCACTTACCGTCGTAAACTAGGACAGAAGTCTGGCCCACTGCATGATGGTTGCTCGCTACTTTATTCTTAATACACAGAAATGCGTTGATAATGCGGGGGCGGCCCGACGTGTAAACACAGTTAGCTGCCGCGTCGCTGCCTGTCTCTCATTTTTTAGCGAGAAGCATTAATTTATGGATCGGCGTGTAATGGATGGATAGGCCTGTCACTCAAAAAGTGATCGCTAATTCCCTAAGTACGCGCATCAATCTCTCGCTGACGTCCTGCCGCATAACGTGATTATAAAGCGCGGTGCCGCTCGCCGTATTCCAAGACGAGCAACGAACAGCACAAGTCAGACGGCTCGCTGCTTAAGGCTGCTCATCTTCCTCATTCTGAGATCTGGACGATGCCAGCCACCTGCGTGGAGTAGCCGTATAAAAATAAGGAATAACGTTCGGTTCCGGTCTGGGCCGAAAAGCGCATACATACGTTGCGAGCAGCGTGCGGAGTATAGTGAGGGTCACGTAAGAACAATTCCTAAACAGCAAATATTGCCATCTTGTCAGTGTTGCCAACTGTTACTAGATATCACACGATCCTTCGAACTAAATGACCTATTTACTTACCGTACTTTATGTTGGAAGGTTATCTATACTAATAATAAATCTGTAGCCGAAATTTTTCTGGTAATTTTCGATTTTCCAAAAAATAGTTGGTCCTAACATATATAATTAACCATCATGAAACCGAAAATCGCTTTTTTGAAATTTTTGTTTGTATGTCTGTCTGTCTGTATGTTTGTTACCTTTTCACGCGATAATGGCTGAACGGATTTCGATGAAAATTGGAATATAAATTAAGTTCGTTGTAACTTAGATTTTAGGCTATATGGCATTCAAAATAAATTATTTAAAAGGGGTGTTATAAGGAGGCCTGAATTAAATAAATCGAAATATCTCGCTTATTATTGATTTTTGTGAAAAATGTTACATAACAAAGGTTTCTTTAAAAGTAATTTTCGATAAGTTTTATTCCTTGAAAAATTTTGATAGGACTGATATTTAATGAGATAAATGAGTTTTAAAATTAAAATAACTGCCATCTAAGGCCGTGTAATGAATTAAAAAACAAATGACTTCGTCTATAAGGGGCCTTGGACAGCAACAATCGAAAGCTATGAAAGATAGCCTACAGAGAATGTTTCTGTATTTGTATGAAGTAATATCGGAACCGATTTGTATAATTAATTATTATTTCACCATTGTAAAGTGTAGTTTCTCTAGATGGACATAATGCTATAATGTTATTACAGTAACTTCTGATATAATATATTATATTATATTATATTATATTATATTATATTATATTATATTATATTATATTATATTATAATATGTAATATTATATAATATAATTTAAGTTATTTGAAGGGTTCACAACCATAGTGGGCCAAATGCCATTTACTGAATACGTAGAAAACAAGGGTTAAAATTAAGTTATTACCATAATTCAATGGAAACCTATAACAAGTAAAATAAAATAAACACATTAAATCTAAATGATGTCAATGTTCATTAAACTATGGTTGCATGTAATAAAAATTAAGAAACATGTTAAAGGAATTGTCATTGCACCAAATGAGTGTCTCTGGACCAAAATGATCGCATTTTAATTATTTGGATGCAATTTAAATTAAGTAACATATTAAACGATTTATCCTTCTATCAAACACGAATGTTCCCTGGATCAAACGTCCTATTTTAATTATGTAATTACTTTATATTTATTTCTAACGGGTACAGCGGAGCGCACGGGTACGGCTAGTTCTAATTGAGGCGTTCAGAAGTCAACATGATTAACTCCACTTTTGGTTATTTCAAAGTTTATAAGTTTGCAACGTATTAAATTGACCGTATTTTCAGTGGTCGATGTGATTAACTCCATAGTTCAGTAAAAAGCCCACAGACTGCAGTATTCTTCTTGACTACATCACAGAATCAATTGTGTGTATTCAACTTTAACCTTGAATATCTCAAAATCTTTGGAAAAGGAGTTAATCATGTTGATTTCTGAACGACTCAATTTGTAACATATGTATTTTCGTAGAGAAAGGAATCAACATGTCAAGTATTTTGTCTGGCAATACGAAATACATTGGTTTGACTAAACAATTGACTCACGAGACCTAACCTAAAAATGTATTTTGTTTGACCACATGAAATTATTAGTACTAACTCCGAAAACTTACCTAACTGTAGTCTTGAATTATAACCACAACGCAACACATAAAATAACTATTATGTATTAATATTAATACTGATATTAATTAATTATTAGTATGTTCAAATTTCACTAGCTTCCAGTATCAGGCTAAAAAATCTAGTACAATTTCAATTTCATGCAATTCTAGTACCGACAAATATTGTCGATATTTGTCTCAGCTGCCAACATACCAGTTACAAAATCACTACCATTTGTAGTATTTGCAAGTATCGAAATTCGAAACGAACTTGGCAAAAGAAAATTCAACTTTCAAACTAGAAAATCAATACAATCCACTAGCATATGTAGTAATGAGAGAAAAATGGTTAGGTTTCACCCTTAGGGTATGAAGTAAGCTTACCCGGACTATAGACAAGAGCAATTTAGATCTATTACCTCCCGCGTAGTTCAACACATGTAACTTTTATTAATCGAAGAGCTTTCTTCCAAAACGAGTTAAGTCCATTTTTAGTAATTTGACAGGAAGAACAAAAAAAAAAAAAAACTTTGGATGTTGTTACGATTTACACTGGATGATTCCTGATGGTTTCTCATTGTTGTACGCAAATATGTTCTCAGCATAGGTAAAATAATAAATCCTCAGTTTAAATATACGTTTTGAACAGGACCATTTCTAAAGAAATAAATTAATAAACATTCTGTGTGGTGCTTTTTATTGACCAAAATACTAGAACAGTGCAAAACATGTTTGTGTTTGTAGATTTATACCTTACATTTATACAGAATTCTCATCGTAGATCTCGACATGCATGCAACAAGATGCCACCTACTGTCCTGGGTCAGCAGCTCATGAAACTTGTGGCAGTACGTAGAACCATGTAAACATGATACTCTGATTACCACGTACTCACTTGTTATCTTCTGGGTGATAATTCGAATCGCCAGGGTCTATTTCACTTATAGCTAGAGCTTGGAATTGATTAAATACTTTTTTTTTTTCTGAGACATCACAGACAGTGCAGGATACAATACAAACTCCTTTGACTTCAACACGAACTAATTTAGCCTCCTTTTATTTTGCATTTTTCTATCATTTATTGTCTATTGGTCATTTATTAGGAAATGTTCTACTTTTTGTTGCATTTTGCCCTTTTCTGCTTATGATCCAACATTTTTACAGGATATTCGTAGTCTGCATTCGAGAAACTACTGCAGATTGGTTACGCAATTCGATTTCGTTTACTAGAAGATTTCTTTGCATTTCCCTTGACTGCTATCACTTGTGTTACATGCTCCTCCATTGAACGCAACATAATAAATACTGCAGCTACAGTGCCCGCAGTCAGCCTATTGTATCACACAAATGAAGACGTAAAAATGCGGGAAGAAAAGCAAAGCAGAAAAATAGTTATATATAGGCCTAATAAAAGTAATATAATACAGTTATATGAACACTTTTTAATGATTGAATAAAATTAATAAAATCAGTTAAAAACCATACTACGTTACGCGGTCAAAAATCTGTACCGGCGTCGTGGTACTACCACTGAAGATGGAGGAGCATTCCTCCGAAACATGTATGGTTTTTAACTGATTTTATTAATTTTATTCAATCATTAAAAAGTGTTCATATAGCTGTATTATATTACTTTTATTATATATAACTATCTTACTCATGAACACTGTTGCATCTGACCTAACTTATGTAATTTAATCAAAGCAGAAACAGTTTTTTGAGACAATTAGTGACTGAGTTTGGTGAGAATGTATTTTTCCACAGATGAAATTATACTGTTATTTTGTTTGTATTTTACTATTAAACCATGGCCATTTTTTTATTTCATTGTTATATTTTCAGAAATTTAAGGTCATTTTATAGGTCATTTATCTGTGATTCTTAGGTCATCAACTTCCGAGCCCTATTTTAACTTCCGACTTGTCACTATGAAAATATCTGTTGTTCTCCATGTCTTGGCTGCCAGCGGCCATCTTCATACCCAGCTGTTTTCCTGAAATGCGCCTGCACGAAACATTTCTGTTTCCTGCACAAATGCGGGAAGGACTTAACGTGTTTCGATGGAAACCGAGCTATGAACTTAACTTGTTTTGCATGAAATCGTCATATTTCTGCCTCGATATTTACTTAATGGAAGTGAGTTTCGAGAAAAAACATACAGCAGATCTCTGCAGACGATTGCAAAAAATACTAGGAATGCAGCGAACAGTATTTTCTTTTTCGTTTTTGTGGACTTAATTCGTTTTAGGATAAAGCTCTTAAATTATTACAGCATGCACATAATTACATTTTTATTTCATAATGAGACTAAATTGTTGTTCAAAGTGGCGTCCATCTGCTTTCATACATTCCAACATCTTCTGATCAAATCAGAATTTACTCACAAAACTTTCCTTTCATCCAACTCTTGTTCTTATGTTGTCTTTAAGTTCGTCTACAGCGTGAAGATTATTCATGTGAACTTTGTTTTTTTTTTATTCCTCACAAATAATCGCACATGTTCAGATCTGGAGAACGTACGGACCCTCTAGAAATTATTCTACCATCAAACATCTCCTTCATTACTTCAAGGAATCGTCGGCAGTATGGACTGACAGTCTTGTTGAAAAGAATTTAGGTCTATGTAATTTATCCCTCATTATCTGAGAACAAAATAATTGAAAAGGGTGTGAGAATTTGAGTTTATCGCTTCTTTAATAAATATGAGCAGTTAGAGCTCATAATAGTTTACACCAATTTTGTCACCATGTTACGGAACTTTGTGTATTATTTGGCGATTATCTGCGAAAGAACATGACAGGTAAATGAAACCATACCTCTTCAGAGAAAATTTTATTAGTTATGGTTAAAAATGCCGTCCACAATGTTCTGTAAAACCAATTAGCCTATAGAAATTCAGTTGACTTTCGTTGCCATGCGGCCGTAATTCTTGAACTATAGCCACTATGTTAGATTTTCAGTTTTAAATGTAGAGTAGACGTATGGTCTGAGATATTTTAAATGCCTAGGCCTACTTCCAGTGAAACATCAAGTAGGCCTACAAATTTCTTTGGAGAATGTTTCAATTATGCACCATTTTCATGGAGCTTTTGTCCCTTGAATGGAATGAAATAGAAAAGCTGTAGAAATCTGAAGAGATAAAACATGCAGGTCTGTTATTAATAGTTGTAACTGGGCGTGGATGGAATGAAACACAGCTGCTGTATTTGAAGAGATTAAAATTTTAATATTTGTAACTGAAATTGGGTGATATTAAACCCAGCGGCTGTTGAAATTTGAGGAGATAAAAGATGTATTATTGTAAGTGGGAGCGGATTGAATAAAACACAGCTGCTGTAGTAACCTGAAGACATAAAATATGTATTAATTATAATTAGGAGTGGATAGAGTGAAACACAGCGGCTGTAGAAGTTTGAAGAGATAAAAAATATATTATTTGTAACTGGGAGTGGATAGAGTGAAACGCAGCTGCTGTAGAAGTTTGAAGAGATAAAAAATATATTATTTGTAACTGGGAGTGGATAGAGTGAAACGCAGCTGCTGTAGAAGTTTGAAGAGATAAAAAATATATTATTTGTAACTGGGAGTGGATAGAGTAAAACGCAGCTGCTGTAGAAGATTGAAGAGATAAAAAATATATTATTTGTAACTGGGAGTGGATAGAGTGAAACGCAGCTGCTGTAGAAGTTTGAAGAGATGAAAAATATATTATTTGTAACTGGGAGTGGATAGAGTGAAACGCAGCTGCTGTAGAAGTTTGAAGAGATAAAAAATATATTATTTGTAACTGGGAGTGGATAGAGTGAAACGCAGCTGCTGTAGAAGTTTGAAGAGATAAAAAATATATTATTTGCAACTGGGAGTGGATTGAGTGAAACGCAGCTGCTGTAGAAGTTTGAAGAGATAAAAAATATATTATTTGTAACTGGGAGTGGATAGAGTGAAACGCAGCTGCTGTAGAAGTTTGAAGTGATGAAAGTTGTTTTATTTGTAACTGGGAGTGGATAGAATGAAACTCAGCTGCTGTAGAAGTTTGAAGAGATAAAAAATATATTATTTGTAACTGGGAGTGGATAGAATGAAACGCAGCGGCTGTAGAAGTTTGAAGACATAAAAAATATATTATTTGTAACTGGGAGTGGATAGAGTGAAACACAGCTGCTGTAGAAGTTTGAAGAGATAAAAAATATATTATTTGTAACTGGGAGTGGATAGAATGAAACGCAGCTGCTGTAGAAATTTTAAGAGATAAAAAATATATTATTTGTAACTGGGAGTGGATAGAATGAAACGCAGCTGCTGTAGAAATTTTAAGAGATAAAAAAATATATTATTTGTAACTGGGAGTGGATAGAATGAAACGCAGCTGCTGTAGAAGTTTGAAGAGATAAAAAATATATTATTTGTAGCTGGGAGTGGATTGAGTGAAACGCAGCTGCTGTAGAAGTTTTAAGAGATGAAAAATATATTATTTGTAACTGGGAGTGGATAGAGTGAAACGCAGCTGCTGTAGGAGTTTGAAGAGATGAAAAATATATTATTTGTAAGTGGGAGTGGATAGAGTGATACGCAGCTGCTGTAGGAGTTTGAAGAGATAAAAAATATATTATTTGTAACTGGGAGTGGATAGAGTGAAACGCAGCTGCTGTAGAAGTTTGAAGAGATAAAAAATATATTATTTGTAACTGGGAGTGGATTGAGTGAAAGGCAGCTGCTGTAGAAGTTTGAAGAGATAAAAAATATATTATTTGTAGCTGGGAGTGGATTGAGTGAAACGCAGCTGCTGTAGAAGTTTTAAGAGATGAAAAATATATTATTTGTAACTGGGAGTGGATAGAGTGAAACGCAGCTGCTGTAGGAGTTTGAAGAGATGAAAAATATATTATTTGTAACTGGGAGTGGATAGAGTGAAACGCAGCTGCTGTAGGAGTTTGAAGAGATAAAAAATATATTATTTGTAACTGGGAGTGGATAGAGTGAAACGCAGCTGCTGTAGAAGTTTGAAGAGATAAAAAATATATTATTTGTAACTGGGAGTGGATTGAGTGAAAGGCAGCTGCTGTAGAAGTTTGAAGAGATAAAAAATATATTATTTGTAACTGGGAGTGGATAGAGTGAAACGCAGCTGCTGTAGAAGTTTGAAGAGATAAAAAATATATTATTTGTAACTGGGAGTGGATAGAATGAAACACAGCTGCTGTAGAAGATTGAAGAGATAAAAAATATATTATTTGTAACTGGGAGTGGATAGAATGAAACGCAGCGGCTGTAGAAGTTTGAAGACATAAAAAATATATTATTTGTAACTGGGAGTGGATAGAGTGAAACACAGCTGCTGTAGAAATTTTAAGAGATAAAAAAATATATTATTTGTAACTGGGAGTGGATAGAGTGAAACGCAGCTGCTGTAGAAGTTTGAAGAGATAAAAAATATATTATTTGTAACTGGGAGTGGATAGAATGAAACGCAGCTGCTGTAGAAATTTTAAGAGATAAAAAATATATTATTTGTAACTGGGAGTGGATAGAATGAAACGCAGCTGCTGTAGAAATTTTAAGAGATAAAAAAATATATTATTTGTAACTGGGAGTGGATAGAATGAAACGCAGCTGCTGTAGAAGTTTGAAGAGATAAAAAATATATTATTTGTAACTGGGAGTGGATAGAATGAAACGCAGCTGCTGTAGAAATTTTAAGAGATAAAAAATATATTATTTGTAACTGGGAGTGGATAGAATGAAACGCAGCTGCTGTAGAAGTTTGAAGAGATAAAAAATATATTATTTGTAACTGGGAGTGGATAGAATGAAACGCAGCTGTTGTAGAAATTTTAAGAGATAAAGAATATATTATTTGTAACTGGTAGTGGATAGAATGAAACGCAGCTGCTGTAGAAATTTTAAGAGATAAAAAAATATATTATTTGTAACTGGGAGTGGATAGAGTGAAACGCAGCTGCTGTAGAAGTTTGAAGAGATAAAATATATATTATTTGTAACTGAGAGTGGATAGAATGAAACGCAGCTGCTGTAGAAATTTTAAGAGATAAAAAAATATATTATTTGTAACTGGGAGTGGATAGAGTGAAACGCAGCTGCTGTAGAAGTTTGAAGAGATAAAAAATATATTATTTGTAACTGGGAGTGGATAGAATGAAACGCAGCTGCTGTAGAAGTTTGAAGGGATAAAAAATATATTATTTGTAACTGGGAGTGGATAGAATGAAACGCAGCTGCTGTAGAAGTTTGAAGGGATAAAAAATATATTATTTGTAACTGGGAGTGGATAGAATGAAACGCAGCTGCTGTAGAAGTTTGAAGAGATAAAAAATATATATTATTTGTAACTGGGAGTGGATAGAGTGAAACACAGCTGCTGTAGAAGTTTGAAGAGATAAAAAATATATTATTTGTAACTGGGAGTGGATAGAATGAAACGCAGCTGCTGTAGAAGTTTGAAGAGATAAAAAATATATTATTTGTAACTGGGAGTGGATAGAATGAAACGCAGCTGCTGTAGAAGTTTGAAGGGATAAAAAATATATTATTTGTAACTGGGAGTGGATAGAATGAAACGCAGCTGCTGTAGAAGTTTGATGAGATAAAAAATATATATTATTTGTAACTGGGAGTGGATAGAGTGAAACACAGCTGCCGTAGAAGTTTGAAGAGAGAAAAAATATATTATTTGTAACTGGGAGTGGATAGAATGAAACGCAGCTGCTGTAGAAGTTTGAAGAGATAAAAAATATATTATTTGTAACTGGGAGTGGATAGAGTGAAACACAGCTGCTGTAGAAGTTTGAAGTGATGAAAGTTGTTTTATTTGGAACTGGAATTGGATGAAATGAAACACAGCAGATGTAGGAACTTGAAAAGATAAAATATGTATTATTTGTAATTGGGAGTGAATAGAATGAAACATAGCTGTTGTAGAAATTTGAAGTGATAAAAGATGTATTAATTGTAACTGGAATTGGGTGGAATGAAACACAGCTGATGAAGTAACTTGAAAATATAAAAGGTGTATTATTTGTAACTGGGAGTGGATAGAAAGAAACACAGCTGCTGTAGAAATTTGAAGAGATGAAAGTTGTATTATTTGTAACTGGAATTGTGTGAAGTTAAACACATAGGCTGTTGGAATTTCAAGAGATAATAGATGATTTTTTTTCTAACTGGGATCGGATGGAATGAAACACTTCGGCTGGAGAAATTTGGGATGACAAAATGCCTATTCCCGAATTGAGTCTGATTTGTTTCAAATGTGAATATGCTACTAATAAATAATTAACTAAATTTAAGAATATAAATTATTATAAAAATAGACAACATAAGTTTGGATCAATGAGAGAAATAATACTTGCAGCTAAATAAACTGGAATAGGAGAAAAATGAATGTGACTCAATTTAAAACATGTCAGCTGCTGACTGACTGCCTCCAGCTGGTTTGTTCTTTCTTATCCCACTAGGTGGAAAGTTAAATTTATATAGTTTAAATAAATTTCTGGTGTCTATCTGATCTATCCACAAACAAATAATACTCTTCTCTTCTTTAGCCTATATAGAAGTTTTCTTCCATCTCTTCGTTTTTTGCTGGATGTAGTTGTGTACATTCTCGCTTCATTTAGGTATAGCTAATTCCTCGTGCCTAGTTTTTCGTCTTTGGCCGGTCATTGCATTTAGTTACTTCTGTAGGTTTTATTTGAATGACCTTGACCCCTTTTCCTTCGGAATAAGAAGATAGTTATAATATTAATTAACAATTAGGCCTATAATTAAACAGACTGATGTACTAACACAAAGAGAACTGCCGGATTGAGTGGCTGAATGCTTAAGCAGTCAAACAGATGAACACATAGGAAGGACATTAAAAACTAGCAGACGAGCCGGAATAACTTGGTGCTGCTTATCCATACGAATTGATGAGCTTCGGAGAAGATGGGCAACTATTTCAAGCCTATTAGAGCCACAATCTGAAGAACAAAAAGAAGTCGTGTGAAACTTCCTGCCAACACGTCCAGCGCTCCGCTGCCTCCCTACACCCCTATACGCCGCGGGTGCCCACACATCAGTCATTCAGCTGTCACTGCTGCATGGCGCGGTGCTTCTTTGAAGTCATACAGATGAGCTCGCCGTAAAAGTGGGTGGAGCCGACGGGTCAGTGGGCAGGACCTGCTAGATGACGTTGCACTGCAAGATGGCTTCTTCTTCTTCTCCTTTTGTCTACGCTCATGTTGAGTACAGGACTCGGAACCGGGCCGACCCCGTGACAGCAAAGTATGTCCTCCGACCTCACGTATGTGTGTGTACGTATGTATGTGTGTATGTATGTATGTATGTATGTATGTATGTATGTATGTATGTATGTATGTATGTATGTATGTACTGCCCGTGTCTCACTTCCTGAGCTGTTTCTTTGCGGGGCGAGAAGCAGAGGGGTGAGTGGGAGGTCCTGGGTACCGCATGTGCCTACTACCCTACTTTCAATACATCGGACTTTTCAGGATTCCTTTCGTCAGCTATGAAGCAAGATCAGCCATGGACAAGCGAATGTATAGGCTATCCCCTTACAAAACAAATTATGTCCTACTCATCAATTCTTGTAACGAAACACTAACACCAGTGGTAGAATACAGTCTCTACTCGAGATTATCGACCTAATCGCGATTACGGTTGTTACGTGTACACATCCGTAAACTCTTTCCTCTATGGCGGTGTTTCTCAAACTTTTTCCATCGCGAAACTTCTTTTAATCTAAAGTGTAACTGCGGAATCCTGAAATATTTTATTAGTATCTAATAATTAAGATACAAGTGAAAGCTATTATCTCAATAATTCTGTTCAGTGGGACGAATGTATTTGCTCTTTAAGCCTGTAATCTAGTTTTATGGCGGAAAGTTGTAGTCTCATTTCTATTGTACTTCTGCATTTTGTCTTTTCGGCATTTTGTTTTAGTGAACACATACGCAGAGAATCCAGTGATGAAAGTGATAAATATTATTTTCCGTTTTAGATGTTCATTTATTATTATTATTATTATTATTATTATTATTATTATTATTATTATTATTTCAGAAATCGCCATCAGAGATAATAGCGATAGGGGTAACCACGATTAGAGCATCCAGTATTATAAATAGTAAAGACCCCTACAGTGGCAAAGGGTAATGTTTTCAGAACATGTAATATATTACCGTGCCGGACGCTGCAGCTGCCGTGACGGTCCGAGCAGATCTAAGAGGCGTGGTTATAAGCACTAGGGAGCTCTCGGCTCACGACGTGAGACACGGGCAGTATGTATGTATGTAGGTATGTATGTATATATGTATGTATGCATTTTTCACTTTTCTTTGATTCTCATTTTACAGCCGGTTCAAAATGAATAGAAATAGATTGTCAGTGCAAAGTGTTTGGTTCTGGTCAAAATGTTGCGATGAGCTTCTCCACGTCTTGATCTGCCATCGCTCTGAGCGCCGGGAGCAATTGCAGACGTGATGCCCGCTGACCCGGCGGGGGGGGGGGCGGGGGTGTCTGTTTGATTGCCGTCCTGGGCTCTCCAGTTCCACCTCTCACATTCTGAACAGAGCGACAAAAAAGTAAGACGCCGCGTGCGTCTCGGCGGGGTCGTTGCCGTAATCCGGGGATCCGGCACGAACGCTTCTGGCGAAGAGCCTCTTCAAAAGTATCCGGGGGACATTTCGCTGCTCCGCTCTTTTCACACTTCGTAAATATTCATTTGCTTTCGCTTCTGCAGATGTGGACGCAGAATTTTCAGAGCCTTCAGTGTTCATTCAGGCATTAGCGACGAACTGTCCAAACGCTGTTCCTTGGAAAACTCCCGTTTCCCTTTCGCCTCTCACCACATGTACAAGGAAGTGTACTTCTCACTTGTTTCTCAGCATAGACCAACGTTTTCATCTCTGAGCTTATCATTATCATATCATCATCCATTATCATTTCAACGTAGTTTATCATCATCTTAACGTTTTCATCACATCAATTCTGTCTTTCGTCATCATCATAATCATAACATTATTGTAGCTCGTTATCATCTTACTGCTTTCACCACATCAACTTCGTTTTTCATTTTCAATTATCATCATTAATCATCAGCTTATTCTTTCATCATATGAATTTCGTTTTTCATCTTCATTATCGACATCAAGGTTATACTTATCTTCCTGTTTTCATCATACCAACTTCGCTTTTAATCATCGATCTTCACCATAATCGTATGCTCATCATCACCATGATACCATCTGCTTGTTACGTGGTTAGGCCTATTCCCTCTACCTTCTTTATCAATTTGTTTTCTTGTTTCCGTGTCGGTCATTATCACCATTTCCTCTTCACCTATATTTTCATCTTTATGCAGGCCCTACTTTTGTAAATCTTTATTTTTATTTCCATATTTACCCTTTTTATTGCTTTCTTTTATCGAATTTTTTCTTCTTTTTCAAAATCATTTTCATCTAAACTCCTGTTAAAGTATTCTGAGATTATTTAAAATCACCTTCGCATAATTAAAAATTACCTAAAATTCTAATGTAAGCAACAGTATCTTAAAGTTTTTGTACCAACAAATTAAAATAATTGAAATATGTACGTACAGTGGTGCCATAAAGTAGGCCTACAAATTTCTTATCCCAGTATTAACGTAATTTGAAATCGTAGAAATGAACTTTTTTTTGTAGCACGTATGGGCGAATCCAGAAATGCATATAGAGTGTTAGTTGGGAGACCGGAGGGAAAAAGACCTTTAGGAAGGCCGAGACGTAGATGGGAGGATAATATTAAAATGGATTTGAGGGAGGTGGGTTATGATGATAGAGACTGGCTTAATCTTGCACAGGATAGGGACCGATGGCGGGCTTATGTGAGGGCGGCAATGAACCTTCGGGTTCCTTAAAAGCCATTTGTAAGTAAGTAAGTAAGTAAGAAATGAACTTTTTAGGCCTAGGTAAGGATTTCAGAATAAAGACTTCTAAACAAGAAAAAAAGTTGAGCTATTATTAAGAACTAATGAACAGGCGAAGTAGATTCAGAGTATGGCTGGCTGCTGAATTTCGAACTGATACGTCTGAACGTTTAAAAAATATATTTGCATAATAAATTTAACAGTCGAGACATCTTGAGACCAGAAACAGATGATGATGATGATGATGATGATGATGATGATATGCAATTATTTGACTTATTTGAACTGTTGTATCAGTGAAGCGAGGTGAGTCAGTGAAGTTATGGTTTTACAGTGCAGTGAACAGTTCCGATCAGTGATAATTTATAGCGTCAATGAAATGTGTTCTATAGTGTCAGTGAAATGTGTGCTAAAGTGTCAGTGAAATGCGTCATAGTGCCACTACAGGGAATGAGATGAGAGTAAAGTGAAAGACTCTTGAAACTTATGTAGGACCTATACATAATTATGTAGGTTGTGTTGTAAAATTAGGTGTTTTATTTTATGTTTTATTATTATTGTGTTAAATTGTATTGTGTATTCTTATTGTATTGTGTATAAAATTGTATATGTGTTGTAAATTGTATTATGTATTGTAAATTTTATTGTGTATTGCTTATCATTTTAACTGTGTATTGTTAATATTGTATATACCACTGCCACCGGGTGCTTGCCCACTTGCAGTGTAAATAAATACATGCATTATAAGTTACTACATGATGATGATGATGATGATGATGATGATGATGATGATGATGTGTGCCATGCTCATTTGGCCGGCTGCCTGTTAGAGCAACACTTCCTCTTCCGGGGTTCGAACCGTCTAGGAGTTTTGAATGCCATTTCTCACCCTCTGACGCCACTCAGTTACTTCAGACGTTTTATTTTTTCGCAAGACAACTAATTGTTTTAAGAGCATAAAAGAAATTAATTACGACGAGATGGCAGACAATGGAGAAGAAGATGGATAGGCTGGCGGGAAGAGAGAAACGAAACTGAAGAAGAAAGACGAAGGGGAAGGATAGAAGAAGAATGGAAGGAAAGAAGGAAGAAAGGGGACTAAACAAAGACAGGAAGAACAAAGAGCCAGCGAGGCGCTGCATAGTGAGGCATTGTGCTTTTGCCCCGACTGATGGGTTGGTTAAACGCTTCTCTCTCCAATAAGTTCACATTTCTTCAAATGCCGGGATTTACAAGCGAAGTTGAAAGCTAATTGACGCGGGATGTAAACCGTCTTTGATGTGCCGAGGTTTGTTTTACAAGTTGGCGAGCCCCTCGGGGAACAAAGGAATCTGGTTCCGCTCGACTCTACCCTTGAATCTCGTTTGTCCAACTAGGCCCACCGTGATGTAACATGAAAAGCAATGGACAGCGTCCTACATGTGACTGACACAGACTTCTCAATTCCAGACTAGAATTTATTTTTCCTGAACTATTGCATCCTTACTAAGCACCTAGGTAGAAAGGGAAACTGCCATTTTTATGATTGAACATTGCAGGTACTTTTCACATTAAAAATTATACAACAATGCTTAATTTGGCAGAGAGCAGTCTTACAGAGCTGGGTTTTGTATTGTATTATATTGTATTGTATTTATTAACATTCCATGGTATTCATACATGCTTACAGCTAGAATATGGAACAAGTCAAAAAACTTAATACTATTATAAAATCTTAATTTATAGTCACAGTCTAGATGAAATATATACAGACGATATTTACAATATAGTCTACTAGTACAACACAAAGTTTTAGTATCAGTTTCATGAAGTGTTATTGAATGTCATGAATTCACCTACAGAATAGAAGGCGTGAGAAATTAGGTACTTCTTTAATTTGGCCCTAAATAATTTTATGTTTTGAGTTTCATTTTTTATATCGATAGGGAGGCTATTAAAAATTTTTACTGCCATATAACGCACTCCTTTTTGATAGCACGATAGACTTGCCGATGGAGTATGAAAGTCATTTTTTTGACGTGTATTTATGCTATGAACTGTTGAATTAGTTACAAAGTTTTCACGATTACATACGAGGAAGACTATTAATGAAAAGATATACTGACAAGCCATGGGCATTATATGTAGCTTTTTGAAAATAGTCCTACACGATTCCCTAGATTTGGCACCTACTATTATTCTAATTACACAGTGATCGCCAAAAGCTGTGTCGGGACACATGCCCCTGCCTTCACTCAAGCGTAACCATGGCATCACACACCCACTCTCTGTTTACAGCCTTCACTTCGATATTGACATTTATCAGCAGCGGACGTACACATGTGATGTTACAAGTGTGTAGGATAATATGTTACGATGTCTTTTCCAAAACAGAAAACAGATAATATGTAAAAAGTTAATTTTAAGGAGCATGGGAGCAAAAGTATTTCTTTTGTGCAGATGACAAAAATATGAGACACTTAATTTGTTGTAAAATTTTAAATGAAGTATAAAAGAACAATGTACGTTGTTACAAAGACTACCACGCCCTTACTTGTAAATTGAATATTTCATTAATAAACGAACAATAAAAAGTATCGGCTTTATGTCTTAATCGGACGTTTGAGATGGGTAGGGCATGTAGCTCGTATGGGCGAATCCAGAAATGCATATAGAGTGTTAGTTGGGAGGCCGGAGGGAAAAAGACCTTTAGGGAGGCCGAGACGTAGATGGGAAGATAATATTAAAATGGATTTGAGGGAGGTGGGATATGATAATAGAGAATGGGTTAATCTTGCTCAGGATAGAGACCAATGGCGGGCTTATGTGAGGGCGGCAATGAACATCCGGGTTCCTTAAAAGCCAATAAGTAAATATGTCTTAATCGGGGTAAAATACTTCGACTTTTTTTTTAAGTATGTAGTGTAATTTAGAACTTAGTGACCAGCCTGGTACGTTTTTCTAATTTCAAAAATATCTGCTGATGTAGGTCTAAAGTACACATTCTTTTATGGTAAATAAGAAAATATATTTTATTTTGTTAATAATACAAAAATAATGAATAGGAGAATAAAATTTAACACGGAAAAAAGTGCTTGTAGTTAATAAGTAGAAGAATATTATATTGTTTTTGTTTTTTGGTCACAGTCCGTCTCTGCACTGTTATTCGCTGCATTACCTGAGGAGATACCCACTCCACCCCTCTCCCTGCGATAGTGGCGTGCGGGTTGCATTTCTATTACGTCACAATTTCCTGGTGATTGGCAACCACTGGTTTAACAAATAATCCTTCAAAAAGTAAAGCTGTAGTACTAAGAAAAGGAAAGTTAACACAGGGGAAATTTACAACTTGGTATTGATATTACTGATGAAATATCACTTGACAAAAATAGAATTGTTAAAAATCAAACATCTGATCTTAATGGCCTTGTACAAACAACATTACTTAAACTGAGCAGAAACTAAAGATTATTAATGAATATGTGTGGCCTAGTCTCATATATCCCTTACAATGTGCGCCTTTAATTATTGTGAATGCTCACATTTAAATAGGCCTACATTTATTTTTACATTATTTCTGTTCTCGTTGTCGTTTCCGTTCCCGGTTCATTGTGAACCAGCCTTAAAAGTGTCATTAGTGAAAGAGTGGACATTTTCTTTAATTTTATCTGGGTTTATTAGCTAATAATGTTATACTATGGCACAAGTCAATTTTTAGGGAATGAGCGAAGCTATAACTGTATAACATTATAAATGTGTTTCATGTATTATTTTTTTTTGTAAGACAGCATTATAAAACAGTGAATAAGGAAATAACATCAAATTTGTAATGGTGGGTAGTTTGATGTTATGGTCTATGAATTAAAAGGTTGCTATATATAATTTATTTCCAAGAAATAGTCTGCCCAGGCATCCTGGGTTGCCAAAAACACAGAATAACACACATATAAGAATAATAATGATTACAGTAAAATAGATGAGTCAAATTGAAATGTGAACTAGGAGCTGAAATTTAAGAAATAATAAATTTGTACATATATTGTAACAATCACTTACTAACGGATAGAAAAGGGGGGGGGGGAGAATTATGATATTCCGTATAAATGATTTTTCAGAATTGCCACAGACCCTCCAATGCTAGAAGTAATTATTTTGGGAATGATGTCATGAATTCCAAATGTTTTGATAGTGTTTACAGTTGATCGTGGAATGGTGCCCCTCGCTCCGATCATTAAACCATGTACTTCGCAGGTGCCTTCCATCTGATATTTTTGTCGAAAATACGGAATAGTAGGCTCATAAATTTGTTCTTTCTCTTTGTTGACCTCGGATGGTTGGGTCTGGCTCATCTCAAATCTAACAGTTGGATCCAGTATAAAGCCTCTACTATTAGTCTTGTCTAGAGCCACGATGTCCGCTCTTCTAATTCCGCCGCCTTCAGACGCAACGCAATGCGCCTCTTCATGGACCTCGAAGGATCTTTTTCTAAGGGCTTGTGCTATTAGTTTTCGGATGTTATGACGGCGTGAATTTCTCAGGAGTTCTCCATGCTGACAGGATCCTAGGACGTGTGCTAAGGTTTCAATCTCGTTGCAGTATCTGCAACGGAAACCGTCTAAGGATCTCCCATGAAGACTTCTCACTGGTGATACATTAGCATTCATCTTAATGATGTATTAAATATTATAGCATGGCAAATCGTTACATAATGTTAACTTTGTGTCACAAGTTATGCCGTCATTATAGAAGTCATGTCGTTTTAGTTGCCATGGTAATATTTTACGGCATTGGTACAAAAATGTGGTACGCTTTATGTATTACGCACGATTTTGACTAAAGATAAATATTATGCTGTTTATAATGCTGAAGTACAAAAAAAGTATCTTGTGATTAACGTATCGAACGCTTTTATAAACTGTAAACAGGGATATCACTGGTGAAAGTGATTGTAAAACGTATATCGAGAAGGTATAGACTATGTCATCTCTCGGGTCCGACCCCTGCTGCTGTTGATGGAGTTTTGTCACAGTCGTTTGTAGTCTCGGTGACAAGTCCATGCAATTACATATTCAGGCGTCCCGGGTTCGGCGTGTCAGGGCAGTATAGCCTTCCTCAGATGTGAATAATACATAAGCGACTTAATAGACACGGTGCTGACATCTGGCAAACAATCATCCGTCCTGTCATGCGCCATTGGGCATGCGCATTATATTCCTGCAAAATAATTTAATTAACCCTTTATGTGACAGGATTCCAAACAATGACCGCGCAACTATAGAACCGCGTCCTTTGTGAGCTGTGGTTTGTGATGTAAAGTGCAACCAGAAGACAGTTGAGGAGTACATTTCATAGGCCTACCTCGTGAAGTATGGCTGCCGATCGTGTTTAAGAATGTATACAGGAAGTAACTTAGTTTGTGGGAAAAGATGTATTGAACATTTACAATCAATGGATGAAAACTATAAATCAAATTAATTACATTGATCTATAATCAAATCAAAATTAGTAGGCCTATAAGAACGATTTCATTTTCTTCCAGATTTACGAACTCATTATTCATAGTTATCTGTCCAAGGGCAGGTCTTTCAATGTAAACCCAGCATTCCCTAATCTTCCCCATTTTTCGCCATCCTTTTAGTCTCTACATACGATCCATGTAACTGAATTTGCAGTTTTTCTTGCGAAAGATAAACGCGGTACCTTCCCGTTCTTTCCGCACAGAAGTCTCTCTTTCACATCTTAAAAGATCCCAGGGGCCCCAGCATGGAGGTGAGGAGAGTGGATTTGACTAATTAGACCCTATGGACTTACCGTAATTCGCCACCAGAGTTAAATATCACTTCTGTCAGAGTTTTTGTACCGATCACAGATCGAGAAATCCCAGTTAAGGCTGGTTCACAATAAACCGGGAACGAGAACCAGAATGAAAACGAGAAGCAGAGGACGTGAATATGAAGATGTTTGATTCACAATAAATCGAGAACGTAGACGACTATGCATATCGATATGCATGTCAATAACGATATGTAAAGTCGATATTACGCATTCTGATGTTATTTCTGTATAATTGATCAATGGCGTTCTTTCATGAGTACAAGACAGCCAACATAAACACAGGTTAACCAACTTCGAAATTTCAACTGAAACATTTCATTAGGTACGGTACTATAAATATGCCCATGCATCTTTATTATCACAACGAATTTTAAGTCTACCATGACGTAAAATAATTAGAGAAGAAACATTTGTAACGGAACAAAAATGAATACAACAGTAGTTATTGAATTGAAGCATGAATATGTAGTGTGTAATACAACCAATACAGTAATAAAATATGATTCACTTACGATCGGTGTTCAAAGATGCAGCTATTTCTCATCTTTATACGAGGCGAGCCGCTTATCGTAAACGTGAGGATTTCCTCAACACTCAATATTAGAATCTCATCAAATAAAACTTGCTCCATGATGCACAGCACAGAACAAAATAATGCATAGGTTATGTCACGGTCTTCTTGCTACAAAATATAAGACGACAAAATAGCTTTTAGATGGCAATAGAATGAATCTAGTGGGCTGTGATCGGAAACGTGAACGCCAAAGTTGAAACTTGGCAAACTCTCCGTTCCCGATCCCGGGCTCCGGCAAGCTTTTCGTTAATTGTGAATGCTCACATTTAAATGTACACATTTTAACAATTTTACCGTTTTCGTTTTCGTTCCGATTCTCGTTTCCGGTTTATTGTGAACCAGCCTTTAACCTTTGTTCCCCAATTACGGATATGCTTATAATCTATTCTCTGTTCCGTTACATTCTTTGAAAAATTTGGAAGCTATATTACGGACATTTTTTTTTTCTGTAAACGGTATCTAGCATCTTTCTTCTAACAAGGCCACTTTGTAGTATGTTACGAAGACTATGGGATTTGCACGGGACACTGTAGTTATGTGGCTGGAGGAAGTAGCACAGTCGATCTCGTATGGCCCACTGGCGTGCTTGGATCCTTCGATGACGATCCATTACTTGATTAACAAGGACAATTAGCTGTATTCATCAAAGTAGTAACTAAGTGTATCCGTTTTCAATCTTCTGTTGAATACGTTCTGCATACTTTAACCGGTTGACTGGAATTCCTACTTAACAAGCCAACATGTAATGCAAAGCCTTCTGCGTCACAACGTTCTAGAGAAATTCGGTTAGGAATGTTTTCTATAAAAGGAGAAATACTGCAACTAGCAGCCTCTCTACGGAGTGCAAGTCCTCAATTGTCGCAGAGTTCCTTTCCTTCAGGGAGCTCAGGCCCAGTTACAGGGAAGTGCCTACCGATAACAATAATTACAGGGACATCATTTTATTTTTACTAACATTTTTAATATTAACCTGGCTATATCTTCGGATTAAAGGTCTAGAACCGGAAACACCGCTTGCTCCCCCTTCCAAGACTGGAGTTCCATGATACTGGCGTAAAATACAAATCACTTTACTAGATATAGGAGGGAAGAAAAGTAGTTCATCCATTTATGTAAACTAGGAAATATCGCAATTTTGAGTTTGATAATTTTCATTAGGTTCTTGTTTAATCAAAATACAGTACAGTATTAACAATGAGTGTTTTTACTCACGAACTTAGCTATCCATTCGGACGTATTCATTATGCAGTGTATATTATACTGTTACAGCACATTAGCGTACAATATAGAGAATGAAGTTAAATTGAAAAATAATCATAATATGGATATTTAAACACATTTTTTAAAATGGTGGCCGCTCATTTCCATACAGGCTTCAGTTCTTTTGTGCATATTATCGCACTATAGACTATTGTACCTAATTCCAATTACCAGTTTCGTCCTTCGTACGAGTAACTCATGTTGAAATAATTCTATACCTACCCTATAAAAGACTACCTTACGTACTTTAAATTCAATCTTCTTCACTTCTGCCCGATCCGAAAAGATAAAATTAAACAGGCATGCTATCTACTGTCCGTTCAAGTAGTTTGTCGCAGGGTCGTAGAAAGGGGGGGGGGATCAAGTGACAGTTAATTACTTAACGAGACCCTTTTATTTAAGTTATTTTAAACAGTTGTATAAGTTAATATTACGTAGACGTCCAATTCCTAACAGAAATTAATGTTTTCAGACAGGAGCTAAGATAGCCCAGCTACTAGACTTTACAGAGGGGCGAACAGAAGCAGGTGGGGGAAAGCGGGATGCGACGTAGGCAAACGGACGAAAGTACCAGTGCGAAAATATGATTCAATATTGAAAGCTCTTTCGTCACTGGAAAACGCGAACATATTTCTGGAACGTACTATACTCACTAACTCAGTACTGCACACGCGGCCTTGGTTCTGTGTGGAGAACGGTTGGAAGTTCACTAGTAGAAGGGGTGGGAGTAAAGTACATTCAAAAACTCAGGTACAATAAAAATTGAAGTAAAAATAAAATGATGTCCCTGTACAAACAAATAAAATCGTTGTTATGGTGATGCAAAAAAAAAAAAAAAAGATTCCATTTTTGTGAAATAAGCCTGCGCCAGAATTTTTAAGACTAATTGTAGAAAATGACCAAAATTTAAACGATTTTTTAAAACCCTGTATTACTGAAGGATATAAAACATACTTCGCGGGGAGCGGAGGACGACATTGCCGGCACGGCCTTAATGATGGCGCTACTTGACAATGAAATACACATTATGCGCGACTCAACCATTAAGGACCGAGTTTGGAGCAGGCTCGTGGCCTTGTCCTTCTGGATTTGAAGCCCTGCCCGATGATTTACACGTCGCGACATAAATAAGGTCGGAGGACTCATTTTGGAGCTCGTCGTAAATCTCAGCACAACATAAAATACGGTGTTTGCAGTGACCGTCAGACGCGGCGTTGCCATTTTTCTTCTTCATCCAATAATCCTCAGCATAGAGGCCTTTGATTTGTTGCGCTTTCTATTTGCTGCAAATAAGTCCGCCAGGATTTACAGCCGAGCAGCGTCATAATTCGTCGTCTTCGACGCCGACGCCGCGTTCCATGTTTGTTATTTCACTTTGCTTCTGCCCACTCCCTTCTACTGCATTTTGAATTTGAAATTGTAGACAAGTTTGGCTTTTGAAATTACGCCTATCAGAGGAGAACGCGATCCGGAAACGTTGCACTCCAATGAAACCCAAGCAGAATGTTGAAGGTCTGGTGCAAGACGGGAGTAACTCTATTTTACCACATTTCTCAGGAGAGACGGTTACTTGCCTCCCTCTACATAAGCGAACTAAGCTTCAATCTCTTGTAACACTCTACCTCTTTCTTGTACAAAGCGTGCGATTAATTTTTCCCTATATGTAGACAAAAGAAATTAAATTTTGTGAATTTTGGAGTTACCTCCCTCTTGCACGCACCAAGTCCTTCAATTGCTGTAGAGACTTGGACGTCGTGCGAGACAGTCATTGTACGAAATGTATTGATATTATGGAGAGATGATGAAGATAAATGAGCTCAAGAGGTAGTAAGTCATACACATAACAATGTTCATTACCAACGATCTATCCCGGATTGAAGTTAACTGAAGAATAAAGATATGAACCAAAGCCTGAAGCAGGGAATCAGTAAGTCCCATATACTGTAATCTCTATACAGGAAAAGCATGACGAACATTTAGTTCAGAATCACGGAAAACGTCTTATTAGCAAGGAAAGTATGAAGTGTTTATTAATTAGTGAAAATCTTATAGGCTATAAAGGTAATTGGCTTATTCGTTTCCGGTCATTTTTGCTAAACCATTTTCCTGTAATAACTTTCATAATCTCCATTTTTCTAATAATATTTTTTCCTAATCACTCTTCGTAAATCGATTTTCATAATGACAATTTTCCTAATAATAATATTTGGTTATTGTTCTGAAACCGTGGTAACGGAACCCACATTAAATATTCATGTTTGGAATTGTTCAAAATTCTGTGTGGGTTTTCCTAATAATATTTGGTAATTGTTGTGAAACCGTAGTAAGGAACCCCTGTTTAACACTGATATTTGGAATTGTATAGAATTCAGAGTGTAGGCCTATACATCAAGTCGGGAAGAGGAGAAGAAGAAGAAGACGAAAAACGGAACAGCCAAAATTTGTCGGTAGAAAACTGTTCATTACCTCCTATTGGAAGAATGACAATGCGTAAGAAAAAAATAAGAGAATGTAAGGGCGCATAGTTACTCTTCAGGTTGGTGAAGATATCCAGATTACAAGAAAGTTCAGAGCATTCATACGCGAGGAAGTCGAAGTAGAAGTTGTTAAATCTGCATCGAAAAGAATCGCGGAAGAACATCCTGAGCAGCTAGCAGCGTATCTTCTAGAATGCAGAGTCAATTGCAGGAAAGAGAACCTTTGAAAAGGGCCATGGACCACGTCGACATCGAAATTTACCGCCAAATCGTAGTAGGTCTGCTATCCTGAGAAAACATAGGTACGCCTTATTTTTGCTGGTCTGGTTTATCAGTAGCTTGTGCCATATTTTAACTAGCCTGTTTTCTTTGCATTGGCTTATATCCTGGCATTACTCTGAGGAATTACAACACAGTTTTTTAGCTTTTCTATTTGTAACAAAATATAATAATAATAATAATAATAATGATTTATTTAACCTGGCAGAGTTAAAGCCATACGGCCTTCTCTAACACTCAACCAGGAGTAAAACTGCGTTATAAAAAACACTGCAAATTTACAAAGTATACTACAATTTTACACACAAAACTGAATAAGATAATAATAATAAAATTTAACAACAGTAAGTAGAAATCAGACATAATATATAACATACAGAAAGAAAGAAAAAAAGCATAATAAAATGTGAACAGCAGGTCAAAATAAATAAGACATACAAAGTATAAAAAAATAAGACAATTATTGATAATAATAATAATAATAATAATAACGATAAAAATAAGAATAGTAATAATAATAATGATAATAGTAATAATAATAATACTAATAGTAGTAATAAAAAGTGCAGTGCAAAGCATACAATGAATACAATATTTTTAAATACACACAGTAAGGAAAATTATGATTATATATAGCTCAACTTATCACATTATAGATATACCATTATGGGAAAATATGAAAACAAAAATATAAAATACGTTAAATATCACTAGAACATAAAAAAATGTGAATACGTGGGAACATGCAATACAACACTTGTCATAATAGTAAGTTAGTTGAGCAACTCGTCATAAGATAATTTTCTAACTTGGATTTGAAAGATTTCAATGTTCGGCAGTCCTTGACTTCAGGCGGCAGAGAGTTCCAGTGACGAGAGATAGCAACAGTGAAAGATGAGGAATGCAGAGATGATGTGTGAAGTGGAATTTCTAGCGTGTTATCGCGCTGTGATCGTGTATTAATATTATGATAGCGAGAGAGAGTATGAAAACGAGCGAATAAATAATATCTGCATCATGAACGAAGTTGTAATAGCTGTTATTTAATATGGTGTCTCTAGTGTTATTGCGGTAGCTTACGTTTCATAAATTTCCTGCACCTATTTATTTGGAAGTAGCCCCACGTCATAACATCCGAAGACCGTAATTCAGTTGTGCATTACAATATTTCATTTGCAGCGCCCTCACTCAACTCGCTCAGTTCACAAAGCCACCTTGGCGCAGTGCGGGAGGGCAGTAATCTCGGAGAAGAGGTAAATAAAGTGCTAAATCCCAACAATGTGAAACAGGAGAAGAACATTAATACGGGAGAGACAGTTTTATGTGGAGCTCCTTGCGATCCTGGAACTCGTTTCAGCTGGAGGGGGTGAAGTTTATGAAGACAAATCCTGCCACTAAATACGTCACCGACCGTGCTGCCCTCTACGAGAGCCGGAGGACCAACAAATTTCAGCCTGCCTCACCCCAACCCCCAGAGAGTCCTGGCGGGGTGATCCATCGACGCAGACGGCCGCGCCCCCAATTGAACCTGAGGGATGTTCGCGCCGTGATTTGTTCGGCGGGCTGGCGTCGCCACATCACGCTGGGGCAGCGGGCAGTTATCATCCACGTAGGCTCAGGAGCGTGTGCTCTGTGTATGCACAGCCAGAAATTGAAGAACGGAGCGAAGGAAAGCATAGAAGAGAGAAGAGAAACACTTCTTACTATGAAGAATGCAGAGAGGAGAGATAATGAAATAAAGAACACAAAGAAGATAGAACTAAGAAAGACAAAGAAAGAAAAATGTGAGATGGGATTGGAAATGTTACAAGCGACATAAAGATAATAATTTAATAAGAAAGCAGGAAATAGACCTAAAAGAGAATGGAAGTGAAAACAAAAGAAAAAATATATAAGTGAAAGGAAAAATGAAACAGAAAGGAAAAGAGAACTTCAGATAAATAAGGAAAAAGGAAGTCGGGAAGGAAGAAGATAAGAGGAAAGGATAATCGGAAGAAAAAACAAAGTTATTGTAGCTGATGTAGTAGAAGAAACAGGTTGAAGTAGATGCTTTCAATGGGTTCGTGTTTGTACTAGACCTGTAGTAACATCCTGCCTGTATTACAGGTCACTGGTTGAATTAGATATTTTCAGTGGAATCCTATTTGTACTAGATCTGTAGTAACAGCCTGTCTGTAGTAGCCTACAAGTCACAAGTTTAATTGGATGTTTTCAGTGGAATCCTATTTGTACTGGACCTGTAGTAACAGCCACAAGTTAAATTAGATGTTTTCAGTGGAATCCTATTTGTACTGGACCTGTAATAACAGCCACAAGTTAAATTAGATGTTTTCAGTGGAATCCTATTTGTACTAGACCTGTAGTAACAGCCACAAGTTAAATTGGATGTTTTCAGTGGAATCCTATTTGTACTGGACCTGTAGTAAAAGCCACAAGTTAAATTAGATGTTTTCAGTGGAATGCTATTTGTACTGGACCTGTAGTAACAGCCACAAGTTAAATTAGATGTTTTCAGTGGAATCCTATTTGTACTGGACCTGTAATAACAGCCACAAGTTAAATTAGATGTTTTCAGTGGAATCCTATTTGTACTAGACCTGTAGTAACAGCCACAAGTTAAATTGGATGTTTTCAGTGGAATCCTATTTGTACTGGACCTGTAGTAACAGCCACAAGTTAAATTAGATGTTTTCAGTGGAATCCTATTTGTACTGGACCTGTAGTAACAGCCACAAGTTAAATTAGATGTTTTCAGTGGAATCCTATTTGTACTAGACCTGTAGTAACAGCCTGTCTGTAGTAGCCTACAAGTAACAAGTTGAATTAGATGTTTTCAGTGGAATCGTATTTGTACAATTATGGACCGGGATCGTGTCGGATTTGCTGTTCTCGATCAGATCTGCGGTTGCTAGGACACAACGAGGCGTGGAATGCAGCGTTGATTGAGGCCGCCATACACGGCGTCGCTTTCTTCAAAGTAATAAAATTTGATCACTTAACCTCCACGCCCTCCTGTCAAGTCCGGGTGTCACTTATAATGGTCGTCGTAACGCGGAAAGAACTCTGACCCCCACAAGTCACATTACGGCCCGTGGCATGTTTACTCGCGAGGCCTTGATCCGTCACTTCGCACTCTTATTTGGGGCACAGATAAATCGTCCACTTAGCATACTGGAGGTGCTCCGACCATCATTCCAGCTTAATTGTGACTTATGAAACTTTGTCTTCGTCCATTCGTTGTAAGCGTCGCTCCATTTCCTTGTCGTACTGTTCTAACTTAGCGAAGTTGAGAACTCCTCTAGTTATTTGATCTAGTCGTCTACACAAATTCCACAATTTGGGACATCTGGCCGAAATCTACGGCTGACCACTAGGATCCAGAATACAAAGCAGAGGTTAAATTAAAAATACAATATGATTGCGGAGAGAATACGAAACAATGATAAATTTAAAAATAAAGTACAATTTGATTTCGGAGAAACATGAGATGAAAATAAATTGAAGAGTAATGAAATGAAGTAAATAGGTTCCAAAACCTTTGATGATTTACTGTTTTATTATTATTCATACCTGAACTAGTAAAACAGCGTTGCAAATAATTTACGAAAAAGTCCGCCGACTTAGCTTTGTGGTAGAGCGTATGCCTTCAGACTAGCCGACCCGGGTTCGATTCCCGGTGGGGTCAGAAATTTTCATTAAAAATTTATATCTCGGGATTAGTTAAATCCCAAATCTCTCCGCAGTGCATATGAAGAGATTTCATATGTCACTGTTGATAATGATTCGTCCGTCGGATGGGGACGTTCAGCCTGACGGCCCCCTTGTTTCTATTCGACAGGAGTAGACTATATGTCGGCACCGGGTTTCCCCTTCTCCTTCCTCATCTTCATCATCATCCTCACCCATTCCCTACACTTACACAAACGCGCACACATACATTCAACCTACTACACGACATAACTCTTCACAGATACACATCATGCATAACGTGGCCCGCCGAAGTGGTGTGCAATGCGGAACCCGAATTACGCAAGTGAAGTGGTAGGCATTAGATACACACACAGTTTACGGAAGTAATCTGTGATTTTCGACTTACGACAGTATTTTACTGGGTGTGTCGCTAAGCTGGTCTTGAAGATTGTGTACCTATTCAAAATCATAAGCCAGTCATATGAAGTTGAAATTTTATTTTTATTTATTTTATTTATTTATTTATTTATTTAACCTGGTAGAGATAAGGCCATGAGGCCTTCTCTTCCCCTCTACCAGGGGATTACAACTACAATATTAAGAATACAATTACAATTATAATTACAATTAATATTAAATTTACAGATACAATAAAAATCAAAGTACTAAAAGATTAACTGATTAATAAAAGCTAGACAGTTTATTGTAAGAGTTAAGAGAGAAGCATTTCTTTTATTGATTAAGTACAAATTAAACCTTTTCTACGCAGTAAGAAAATGCTTAATAAGCTTGCTTTTGAACGCTACTAAATTCCGACAGTCTCTGATGTCACTGGGTAGGGTATTCCACAAGCGCGAGAGCGAGATTGTGTATGATAATGAATACGATGATGTCTTATGTGTTGGTATGGCTAGTATGCGGCTATTTTGCGTGCGTGTGAAGAGATTATGACATGATGACAGGTAACTGAAACGGGAGGCAAGGTAGGTAGGTGTAGAAGTGTGAAGGACTTGGAAAAGGAGAACAAGAGAATGAAAATTTCTACGTTCGTTAAGCCGTAGCCAGTTTAGAGTTTGGAAGGATGGGTTAATGTGGTCAGCGCGACGGACATCGCAGACGAAGCGAACACAAGAATTATGAACACGTTGTAATTTTTGCGACTGGTTGACATTGAGGTCAATCAGTAGAAAATCACAATAATCGAAGTGGGGCATTACTGGTGTTTCCAGTAGTATTTTCTTGAGTGATAGCGGAAGGAATTTTCGAATACTGTTTAAGGAATGTAGTATGGAAAGCACTTTCTTGATAATATGGGTTACTTGATAATTCCAATTTAAATGCGTATCAAAGTAAACTCCAAGGTTTTTAACATAGAAAGCAAAAGGGATTATTGTGTCGTTTAATTTGACTGGAAGAGCAGGAGTAATATTGCATAGTAGACGTTGATGTCCCACTAGGATTGCTTGTGATTTTCTTGCATTGAGAGTCAAACCAAACTTTCTGGCCCATGCAGATATAGATGCAAGGTCCTCGTTAAGATGTGCGTATCAAAGGGAACAAAAATACGTGGAACTGAAAATAGATTTTAAATTACTACATAAAATAGTGGATTACGCACAATATATGCAATTAAAAGTAATTTTACCTTGACCTGTGCATAATGATGTAGGCCTACAAACCAGAACAACGTACAGCTGAGTTCTGCTGTATGCAACAGTTGTATTCTCTCTGAATTTTGTCTCAGCACAGTACCTCGGGGTTCTTTCCTCTCTGAAGTTTTTAGCAATTTAATGGGACTTGCGATTGTCAGGGTAGTCGGTGTGATGAGCAATGCACTCAACATGTATGAGACAGGAGCACCGTTCTGTGGGAGAGCAGCTCGTCTAACATTACCACGTTGCTCCAAGCAGTAATATCTGCACACAACGGCGATTCATCACTGTCCCAGCAGCTCGCTTCTGTCACTATGACGATTAGCTTGTTACGCGCATGCGCTGTGCGGTCCGGATGAATATACATCAGCCGGCTGTGCGGCCTCCTTGTAAGGGATGACTGGGAACCACGCACTGACAGACTGACTGACAGCTGATGGGAGTCTGCAGACAGAGCCTGCGTCACACCACCAACTGTGCCCCGAGAAACGAACTCCGCTGATGCAGTTCAACAATTTCATTTCTGCTGCTAACTGAGACGGTATAGCCGCTATCACACCGCCGGCGCATGCGTACTGTCATTTTTTGGACTGAAAATACTCCCGCCTTTCGTTTCTTTATAGATAGTTTCTCCCTATAAATTGTTGGTTGTAATTTAATGTATTGCAAGGCGCGGACCGCGAAGTAAATTCACAAAATTTATTATTGATTGTAAAGTATATAGTACTTACTTACTTACTGGCTTTTAAGGAACCCGGAGGTTCATTGCCGCCCTCACATAAGCCCGCCATCGGTCCCTATCCTGAGCAAGATTAATCCATTCTCTATCATTATATCCCACCTCCCTCAAATCCATTTTAATATTATCTTCCCATCTACGTCTCGGCCTCCCTAAAGGTATTTTTCCCTCCGGCTTCCCAACTAACACTCTATATGCTTTTTTTGGATTCGCCCATACGTGCTACATGCCCTGCCCATCTCAAACGTCTGGATTTAATGTTCCTAATTATGTCAGGTGAAGAATACAATGCGTGCAGTTCTGTGTTGTGTAACTTTCTCCATTCTCCTGTAACTTCATCCCGCTTAGCCCCAAATATTTTCCTAAGCACCTTATTCTCAAACACCCTTAACCTATATTCCTCTCTCAAAGTGATAGCCCAAGTTTCACAACCATAAAGAACAACCGGTAATATAACTGTTTTATAAATTCTTTCACATTTTTTGACAGCAGACTGGATGATAAAAGCTTCTCAACCGAATAATAACAGGCATTTCCCATATTTATTCTGTGTTTAATTTCCTCCCGAGTATCATTTATATTTGTTACTGTTGCTCCAAGATATTTGAACTTCTCCGCCTCTTCAAAAGATAAATTTCCAATTTTTATATTTCCATTTCGTACAATATGCTCGTCACGAGACATAATCATATACTTTGTCTTTTCGGGATTTACTTCCAAACCTATCTCTTTACTTGCTTCCAGTAAAATTCCCGTGTTTTCCCTAATTGTTTGTGGATTTTCTCCTAACATATTCACGTCATCCGCATAGACAAGCAGCTGATGTAACCCGTTCAATTCCAATTCCAAACCCTCTCTGTAAAGTGTACAATTTTTCCTACAAACCTCACGCATTAGCTCTGCAGTACTGTTTGTTCGCAATGTGTATGGCTCAGAATTGTTGAGGTTAATACAAACTTATAATACATTTCGATTTATTTCTATAACGTCAGATAAAACCAGTAGGCTTATAGCACGGCACTAGTGCGATGGTTGACAATTTCAGAACGTCTTATGAGTGGAAATGCCATTATTATTGTTTAAAATCTGCTATTTGAAGCAGTGGTGCGTGACATAATCAAGTTGATTGTTAAGGCTCCTGCTACAATTCAGAAGTCTTCTTGGAAACCTCCTACCATAATTGAGAAGCCATCGTACTGTTGAAGGGAAGCTGCCAATTGCGTCTATATTTAGCTATTACTTCTCTATTTTTAACTCTTGCGAAGTACTCATATTGTATTATGGCCCCGTTTCTTCAACCTTTCTTAAAATGCACTTAACATAGTGTTAATTAACTGTAAGTTAAAAGTATGAATTGCTGTTAAAAATATTGCGTTTCTTCAAATTTACATTTCACATTTTAACATTCTGTTTGTTAACTCTCTGTTAAGATCAGAGATTCTAGAGTTTAACCATAACCTATAACCAAGTATAGGCTCACTTCTGTTTTCTGAAGTCTGACAATTGCGGTTCTCGCTTGTTTCCGTTGTTTGATTCAGAGAGGATAGAAGTCTTTCTATTCTCTCAGGTTTGATTTCTGCTTCTTTCCTCGTCTGTATCACAATAGCGTGGAGCGGCGTATTGGTATTGCTGTTGTGAAATGGAAAACACTGGAACAAAAAGAAATCGTGGGACTAATTTCTCGTCGTTCGAAAGAAACCTTCTGCTGGAAATTACTTCGCAGTATAAACCAATTATTGAAGGTGAACAAACAAACGCATCTAAGTTGAAAGCGAAAAGTGAGGCTTGGCAGAAAATAGCCTATACCTTTGTATGAACTTCTGGTCTGTCAAATCACAGAAATCATCCCCTCTGTTTATGTATGCATGGATATCATTTTCTAAATAATCCAGATATATTAGTAAAGCATCTAACGCACCAGCCATATTGATACTTCTATGCTAACAGAGAGTTAAATGATTTAACTGCATGAAATTGGGCAGTTAAATTAACCTAGGTTTTAACAGCCTGTTAGTACTAACAGTAGTTGAAGAAATGCTTCAACTGTTAAGTTTACAGTTAAAATGGAATAACACTGTTATAATTTTACAAAGGTTGAAGAAACCGGGACTATGAGTAGCAGTTGTAATTATACAGTTTTTCACCTGATATTCAGCGTTGAAATTCAACGTTGGCCAGAAATGACCGACAATAATTTTCCTATCAAGCACAGGTTCGGTTCATTCACGTGCTGTAAACACTGAAGCTGTACTGAAGACAGAGAAGGCACAGCTCTATCTCCATCCCGGAGATATAAGCATTTTATTACCATCCTTTAAAATTAATTGGGTTTTTGTAGTACATTTTACATACGAACGAGTTTCTGTCCCTTAAATGCCACGACTTTTGATTCAGACCTTGACCATTATTATGCCGCACTCATATCGCCGCAGTGTAGTTGGAGCTGTAGTATAGCCTACTCTCCGCGAAGTATCCAGCTGGCGTGGTGCCTACTCATTCATTCATAGTGTTCTGTCTTTCACTGCAAGCCCAGCATTCTCCAATCTTTCCTATTCCCCCTCTCCTCTTTGTCTCGCATATGATCATATATCTTATTATAGTCATCCTCTGATATCTTCTTCTGCTCCGAACTTTTCTCCCGTTCAGCATTCCTCCTAGTGCATCCTTTATTAGACAGTTTGTTCTTAGCCCGTTTCTTTTTCTCTTCCTGATCAGTTTCAGCATCATTCTTTCTTCACCTACTCTTTCTCGCACAGCTTCATTTCTTATTATGTCTGTCCATTTCAGACGCTCTATTCTGCTTCATATTCACATTACAAATGCTTCTAATAGCTTCTCTTCACTTTGTCGTAATATCTAACTATGAAATGTATGTAATTTATATCCTTTATAATTATGTACTGGAACTCGTGATCGAAGTAACATAATACCAATAATAAAATCACAATCAGGGGGCCAGGAGTGCGCCACATTACCATCTTGCGGAAGCCTCATTATTCCGTACGCAGCGTAGTGTGAACAGCGCTTCTGTGCTTTTTACTACCGATATTATTCGAAGTGATTTAGAAATCAAGCAGATGGACGATGCGATAGCTTTGAGACGGTCGGGTACAGAACCTGCGGCCTGCCTTTTACGGAGACTTCGATTGGACGGCTTTGTGAGTAACCGCGCGAAGTAGCGATGTGACATGGCGACTCTCAGCAAGTTTACCATTGCTCCATCGTTAGCAATTATTGTAAACTATGCCCACAACGAAACATGGAGACCTGCCGAGAAGAAAAAAAAATGGAAGATATACAATAGAAAAAATAAACGAGGAAACGAAAAGAATGGAATAAATTGATGGGATGAAAAAATGAAGGAAGGAAGGAAGAAACTTGCAAGGAAAAAATGAAATACAAGTTAAGGATACACTGAGGTGAAATTTCAGTACAGCTCTCATTAGGGACGAGGCTACAAGTTAAGTATTACTGGAGTTTTATGTGGACGACGCGCATGCGTCTAGTGAACGAAGTATTTGACTGACTGCTCACACGAATCTTATTTCGTCAAGTTGGGGAAAACAAAACATGGACCACTTTAACAATTAGACCGACACTAATATTTACAATTAAGACTGTTTTAGAAGCAAAAGGGTGTAAGTGACATTTCTAAAATAATCATATAAGTGCATTCATGGTAAAACAAAGCATTTAAAATTTCAGTGGTAAAGGGATATATCTCTTAACCACATCGCATATTAACATTTGAAATTAAAACTTCACATTTTATGGAAAATAACGTAAGTGCACTTACACGTCAATATAGTCTATTAGCAACTACCCTTATCTCCGTACGTCTCTGGTTACATGCTGCATGTAAACAGTCTTTGTGCAAAGTTTCAGTGCTGGTAACAAAAGTGACTATTTAAGCAATTGGTAACGAATGTAACGAATTTAAAATACGTACTTGAATGATCGTGGGTAACGAAATTACGCATACTCCGTATTGCTGTGCAATGTTGGCGCCGCTGTCTGAGGTGTTGTGATCAGCAAGTCTAATGCAGTCTAGAAAGCTGTGCGGGTAGGTTAGTTGTCCATGCATTGAAATGAAGATCAGAGAACTTAAGAAGAAGCAAGTCTGACGACAGATCGTAAGACGACTGAAACGTCATTAAACTAATGCTTTTCATCGTGCTTATGAGTAATTATTAAGTTGTAACTAACAGGCAACTAATTTTGGTCCATATTTTCGGCAGACCTTCTCTTTCATGTAACTTGATGAAGAAATAAGCTATATGATACATTAACATTTTAAATATAAATTACATTTTGAAAAATCGCTACCTTTTCCATAAATTTTAAAACTATCGTCTGAAATATTGTTTACGCATCTGTCAAACACTAAGAAACATACCTGACAGCAGGATTTTCCATTCCATTTACTAAAAGAAAATTGGGAAAAAAATATGTAATGCAGTGAAGTACAAAATTTTTAAAAAGAAAAAAACAGTAGACCTAAGTGTATAATAGTCTATATAGTTAAAATAAGATATCTAGGTCTAAAGGAAGTCTTGACAGCAAAATATTATTAAGCACACTTTCAAGAACATCCACAAAAATCTTGTATTGTTTATAGGAAGAGCAGCTTTTTAGTAACGGGAAAATGTATAAAGAACCTAAACTGAGAAAAATAATTTAGAAGTTTGGAACTGTATAGATGAAAGTAAATGAATGCAGTTTCTTCTAAGTGTAACAGGCGATAGGACGACTCTGTGGGTATGAAGATTAGTCGAGGACTGCTTTAGATGTTAAGCAGTTTTTTAATACATCTTGATTACACAACTTTTAACACTGTATCCAGGTGGCCCGAGTTCGATTCCCGGTCGGGACAAGTTACCTGGTTGAGGTTTTTTCCGGGGTTTTCCCTCAACCCAACATGAGCAAATGCTGGGTAACTTTCGGTGCTGGACCCTGGACTCATTTCACCGGCATTATCACCTTCATCTCATTCAGACGCTAAATAACCTAAGATGTTGATAAAGCGTCGTAAAATAACCTAGTAAAATAAAAAAACACTGTATCATTTCGGAATATGTATGGTAAGAACTTTCTTGTGTTAAATTTTAACGTACCTTGTTAACATGTTTCGACCTATTTTGGGTCATCTTCAGAACTGATCGTTAAGACATACACTCTTTGACTCTACCCTACGAACGCACCCACACAGGAAACAAGAGGCGCCAAGACCAACAACGACCAGTTCCGAAGATGACCGAAAATAGGTCGAAACATGTTAACAAGGTACGTTAAAATTTAACACAAGAAAGTTCTTATCGTACATATTCAAATTTTTTAAATTTCAAAACCATTTGTCACAATTATATCAGATAAGCATAGACGGCCTTTTTAAAAATATAATTATATATTAAAATAAAATTATATACAACTTTTTAATAATAGAAACGTAAATTCATAACTTTTGGCCAAAAATGACAAATATTTTGCCTCTGTGTACCCTTAAAGTAGAAGGACAAAAAAAAAAAAAAAAAAAAAAAAAAAAAAAAAGGCAGATAGAAGGAAAGGAATGAACATATTCGGTGGGTGCCTCGAGAAAACCTGCCCACACATGTTGGCTGCATGAGCCAGCACTGCAATGCCTCATTCGGCTCGTTCTGTCTGGGGATCGATGCCGGGGGTCGGACGTGACAGGAAGGACTGACGGACAGCTGATTGAGGATAACAAGACCGCGGCGGCCTCTGCATTTAAATAGACGGACGGAAACATATTTTACCTGCGCGCCGCCAGTTGAATGTCAATATGCGAGGCTCTGCTTTCGTGCCGTCAGTTCTTCTAGCGACTAATTCGGTTTCCAGCTTACCTCTTGAACGCTAAATAGGCTGCAACAAAATGCAGTACAGCGTGCGTCGGTAGAAACAGTTGAGCAATGGTGCGCAGTTGAAGAAAACGGCGGAGAATTATTGAGCTACAAAATAACGAAAATATAAATGTCGCTAATCATTCAGGACCTGACATTCTAAATGTGCTAAGTGCCAAAAACAGCTTTCTGAGATATTGATGAAACACACTGTGAAATAATAATAATAATAATAATAATAATAATAATAATAATCATCATCATCTTCCTAACAAGTATTAGGCCAAGTGGCCTGTTACGGTCTCAAACTAGAATTTTCAGTCCATCTCTTCTTTGGACGGCCTAGAGATCTTTTGCCATATGGATGGTAATGAAACAGTGCTTTTGGAATTCTGCATCGATCCATTCGTTCGAGATGACCCTTCCACTGAAGCTGATATTTGCTGATGAACTGCATAATGGGTTCTATTTGAAGTTCTTGCATTATGTCCTCATTTTTTTATGATCCCAGCGAGTATATCCAGCTGTTGCTCTCATATGCAGAGGAAATGCTGTAAAGGTGGGAACCCCACCAATTGCACCTCTCTCGGCTAGCATCCCTTGAGCGTCATTTTCACATTGCTTTCAAGTCTCAACAGAATAATAATAATAATAATAATAATAATAATAATAATAATAATGATTTATTTAACCTGGCACAGTTAAGGCCATACGGTCTTCTCTAACACTCAACCAAGAGTAAAACTGCGTTACAAAAAACACTACAAATTTACAAAGTTCACTACAAAACTGAATAAGATAATAATAATAATAATAATAATAATAATGATAATAAAATGTAAACAACAAATAAATAGAAATCAGACATAATATATAACATAGGCTACAGAAAGAAAGGAAAAAGCATAATAAAATGTGAACAGCAGGTCAAAATAAATAAGACATACAAAGTATAAAAAAGAAGACAATTATTGATAATAATAATAATAATAATAATAATAATAATAATAATAATAATAATAAAAATAATAATAATAATATGTAAACAACAAGTAAATAGAAATCAGACATAATATATAACATACAGAAAGAAAGGAAAAAGCATAATAAAATGTGAACAGCAGGTCAAAATAAATAAGACATACAAAGTATAAAAAAGAAGACAATTATTGATAATAATAATAATAATAATAATAATAATAATAATAATAATAATAATAACAATATGTAAACAACAAGTAAATAGAAATCAGACATAATATATAACATAGGCTACAGAAAGAAAGGAAAAAGCATAATAAAATGTGAACAGCAGGTCAAAATAAATGAGACATACAAAGTATAAAAAAGACAATTATTGATAATAATAATAATAATAATAATAATAATAATAATAATAATAATAGTGATTTATTTAACCTGGCAGAGTTAAGGCCATACGGTCTTCTCTAACACTCAACCAGGAGTAAAACAGCGTTACAAAAAACACTACAAATTTACAAAGTTCACTACAAAACTGAATAAGATAATAATAATAATAATAATAATAATAATAATAATAATAATAATGATAATAATAATAATAATAATAATAATAATAATAATAATAATAAAATGTAAACAACAAATAAATAGAAATCAGACATAATATTTAACATAGGCTACAGAAAGAAAGGAAAAAGCATAATAAAATGTGAACAGCAGGTCAAAATAAATAAGACATACAAAGTATAAAAAAGAAGACAATTACTGATAATAATAATAATAATAATAATAATAAAAATAATAATAATAATATGTAAACAACAAGTAAATAGAAATCAGACATAATATATAACATAGGCTACAGAAAGAAAGGAAAAAGCATAATAAAATGTGAACAGCAGGTCAAAATAAATGAGACATAGAAAGTATAAAAAAGACAATTATTGATAATAATAATAATAATAATAATAATAATAATAATAGTAATGATTTATTTAACCTGGCAGAGTTAAGGCCATACGGTCTTCTCTAACACTCATCCAGGAGTAAAACTGCGTTACAAAAAACAGTACAAATTTACAATGTACACTACAAAGCTGAGTAAGATAATAATAATAATAATAATAATAATAATAATAATAATAATATGTAAACAACAAGTAAGTAGAAATCAGACATAATATATAACATACAGAAAGAAAGGAAAAAACATAATAAAAAGTGAAGAGCAGGTCATATGCAGAGGAAATGCTGTAAAGGTGGGAACCCCACCAATTGCACCTCTCTCGGCTAGCATTCCTTGAGCGTCATTTTCACATTGCTTTCAAGTCTCAACAGAATAATAATAATAATAATAATAATAATAATAATAATAATAATAATAATAGTAATAAAATAGTGCAGTACAAAGCATACAATGAATACAATATTTTAAAGTACACACAGTAAGGAAAATTATGATTATAATATAATATATATTATATTATATATATTATATAGCTCAACTTATCACATTATAGATATATCATTATCGGAAAATATGAAAACAAAAATATAAAATGTTAAATATCACTAGAACATAAAAAATTTGAATACGTGGAAACATGCAATACAACACTTGTCATAATAGTAAGCTAGTTTGGCAACTCGTCATAAGATAATTTTCTAACTTGGATTTGAAAGATTTCAATGTTCGGCAGTCCTTGACTTCAGGCGGCAGAGAGTTCCAGTGACGAGAGGTAGCAACAGTGAAAGATGAGGAATACAGAGATGATGTGTGAAGTGGAATTTCTAGCGTGTTATCGCGTTGTGATCGAGTATTAATATTATGATAGCGAGAGAGAGTATGAAAACGAGCGAATAAATAATAGGGGGATGAAGTATACATAATACGATATAAGAGAGAAAGTGAGTGCAGATTTCTCCTCTCATGTAACCTAAGCCATGACATGTTGACACACCTACAACACCGTCACTTACAGTTGAGCTACGACAAAGACAATTTAGTATGATGTTCTCATATGGATCTTTCTCCCTTAGGTTGAATAAAATGAAATTTGAAAAGTTGGCACTTAGCACATTTAAATGTTTTCAATTGTTATTTATTTTAACTCGTTATTTTACGAAGCTTTATCGTCTTGTAAGGTTATCTAGCGTCTGAACGAAATGAAGGTGATAATGCCAGCGAAATGAGTCCAAGATCCAGTGCCGAAGGTTACTCAGCATTTACTCGTAATGGGTTGTGAGAAAACACCGGAAAAAACCTCAACCAGGTAACTTGTCCCAATCAGTATTTGAACCCAGGCCCGCTCATTTCACGGTCAGGCATGCTAACCGTTACTCCTCACCGTTGGACTAATTATTATTACTTGCTGTCTGTGTGCACACTGAACATTGCCAAGCTGTGGCCGATAAGTTGTTCTTTTTGTGTTCTTGTATTTAGTCACCGTTCTGGTGAACAAGGAGTTGCTGGAAGACTCGAGGCAATTTTAATCGCTGTAGCTAGATCTACGGATGAAAGAAGGCACCAGATTCTCTGCTATTCAAAAGATCACTGAAAATGAGGCTTTCTACTTCCTTGTTTAATTTTCTTTGCCAGATCTGGTAGGCCTACCATGACTGGGACTCTAGTCTGATATACTTCTATAGAGCTCACAGTATCGTCTATACCTTGATCAAAATCCACGGAGTTTAAATTTTCATCCTTTTATAATGTAAGAGAAATAATGAAAAACATTTTCGTTTCTCATCTGTAAACCTTCCCCGCACTGTCAATAGGGCTAACTTACGAAAATACAGGGCTAGCCTTAAAAATACGCCGCTTTTCTGTCAGATGTAACATCAATTATCATTATAAATCATTGGTTCAATTACATCAGTAAATAATCATTACAAAAAGTCACAAAATGGATTTAAGAATCTGAATTCTCATGTAGACGTGCTGGATTTGCAGTCCCTGGCAGTTCCGTGCAGACGACTATGTTTATTTTTCTTTCGAAGAAAGAATCTAATGCCAAGTCATATTTATAACCTCTCAACACGTGGCCTTGATGTCAGGATGAATACCGCCACTGCACATGCCGCCACTGCCCTGCCTGTACATCCATTGTACGCCGATATCTGTGATTGACAGTTGACGAGAAAGACACGACAAGAGAGGATGTCGGCGGAATCGAGACGAGGAATGCGAGACGCAAGCCAACATGGCAATGAAGCAGGGGTGTCCAGCCCTGCCTGTTACTCGTTGAGTGAGTTCCGGCACAATTTCAGTTTTTATGTCCTCATCCTACTTTGTAGATAACATAGGCCTTTGTCTTTGCATACGAAAGCTTGAATAACATGTGAGGTGAGGAGGGAATCTATTGTTTTGTTTTCAGTTTTTCGTAATAAAATATAACTCTGCGTTGTTTGGTAAAGGTAGATAAGTCATAAAAATTAGTTTGGAGATGAATGAAAATTAAACTTGGAACCGTTATTACACATAATTTTCTACACAAATAAAACACATCAACTGCTAGTATTCTTTTGATTTTTGCACACCCATTTGTGTAATTTAACTTGTGTGTTCATCTGGGGAAAAAAATTCCATCAGAACAAAAAAATGACTTATTCCCCTTTACCCGAACATCACAGAACTAAAAAATAAATTCTCGTGTTTCCTCTGTATTAAGTTGCTTTTCCCTCTGATTGAGTTTCTGCTGATATTTAGGTAGGCCTACATCTAACTTGACGATATGTGTCGGAGAAAGAACAATTGTTTGTATACATCTGAAGTCTGGCTGGTGGAATATGTAGCTGGTCGGCAATGTACTGTAAGCAATGGAGAGGTAAAGGAAATGGCCTCCCAACCCCATTATCTCCTGGTCTAGTTGCCTCATAAGTGGCGCCTTCTTGATATCACTTGTGAGGTTCAGACCTGTCTTTGGACAATTTATTAAACAACAAGAAATTGTTTTGTATGCAAACTCTAGTAGTAGTAGTAGTAGTAGTAGTAGTAGTAGTAGTAGTAGTAGTAGTAGTAGTAGTCTATTTTATTATCATTATCATCATCATCATCATCATCGTCCTTTCAGGTATTAGGCCTAGTGGCCTGTTACGGTCTCCGTCCATTTTTTCAGGGGCGTCCCAAAAATCGTCTTCCATGTGGTAGGCCTATATAGCGGAGAATTTGTCTTGGAAGTCTGGAACGGTCTATTCTATTGACATGGTTAAGCCATTTTTGTCTATAGTGGTTGAGATGTTCATAAATAGGTGTAATTTTCAATTCTTTTGTAATTAGTTCATTCCTTTTGTGGTCAAGCAAGCTGTAGCCGGCAGTCCTCCTTAGAAATCTCATTTCCGCAGTTGTTAGGCGTTGAACATCTGAGTTTCGGACAGTCCAGGCCTCACTACCATACATGAGGACAGGTCTTGCTAGAACTTTATATGCTTTTAACCTGGTATGTTTTTGGGTTTTCGTGGTTGTGAAAACCTGGTTGATGGTTCTTAAGGCTCCATTAAAATGTCGAATATTTTCAGATATATCAGTAACAGGTAAATATGTCAAATTATAACCTAAATATTTAAATGAATTTACCTGTTCTAACGTATGGGTTCCAATGCAAATTTTACTCCTAACTGGCTGTTTACCTTGGAACGCCATAATTTTTGTTTTGTTTGGGGAAATTTTCATATTGAAATTTTGTGCTATTATATTCAGGTGATGTATTGAGTATTGCAGCTCGTCTTGATTTGTAGCAAAAAGAACCTGATCGTCTGCATATAATAATGTATCTAGAGTACAATTTCGGAAGAGCGGGATGTTTCCATGAATTGTTAGTCGCCAATGTCTGATGATGGAGTTGATGTAGTATATATTGAATATAGGGCATCCTTGACGAACTCCACAGTTTATCTATTATTATTATTATTATTATTATTATTATTATTACTATTATTATTATTATTATAGTATGTTACCGCATCATTATCGTGGACACAACGAAGCATATGTTGTGTGTCCCAATAAATGTTTGTGCTCTTCTCCTTTGATGTTGCCATGGGAACAGATTCGGCGGTGACAGATGCCAGAACCCGTCGCACCTGCGTTGCATACACCGCAGGGAATACATAATGCAGGATCGTCCAACCTTTGCTGCAGCGAATCTGTCTGCGTTATCACGAATTGCAGCTCTCAGTCACCAAGCTGTCAGTATTAATCCTCGCCTTGCATATTGCAGCCTCATATATTAATTCTAACTTAGTCTGTTCAGAACACAACACCAACAAGAAATATCTTCAAGGACAGCTGAGAATTGGAGAGAATGAATTCTGGATATCGGAGAGAAAGCTCAGTTGCATTCTTTCGCCTATGAACAGGGCACGATCTTCTGAAAAAACGCCTCTTCAATGCATTCTGTGTAAATCCACCACTGATGTAGACCAACATCACCTCCTAGCATGTCCTGGCGTACAATCCCACACAGAAGTGGAGCGCTACTGGGAGGCCAGAAAGATGATGTGATTTGGTAATTAATTATTATTGGTGTTTAATTTTTGTTTTCTTTTTGGGATAATGTTAAATAATCATTGCACCACCCATTAGATAAATAAATAAATAAATATATATATATATATATATATATACATATATATACATGTCTGATCGTTGGATAGGACGTGCTGGAGTAAGGGACAGATGTTTCATGACATGGCCACCAAGGTCACCCGATATGACTGCATGTGACTTTTTTATATGGGGGTAACTAAAGGACCGTGTGTTTGTACTGCGTTTGCCACGTGATTTGGAGGAACTAAAAACCAGAATTCGAGAAGCTGCCGCCACGGTCACAGAGGATATGTTGAAAAGGGTATGGGAAGAGTTTGATTATCGTTTGGACATCTGCCGAGTCACTCGTGGTTCACACATTGAATCTCTTTAATGTTTAAATAGAACTTTGAGAGTTTGACTTTAAACTGACGTGTGTTTGAAAGTGCTATCATTTGTAGTTTTTGTGTAATAAAATATTGAATATATATATATATATATATATATATATATATATATATTTTCTAACTTCTGTTTTAAAGCTTCAATAAATTTACGAAACCATATAGTCAGGCTGGAACGACTACTTCAGAAATATAGTCAGTACAATGCAACGTGAGGTATTAACTTCAAACTTCAACATTTTCCCCCATTACTTGATCACCTACTTCAATTTAGTGATTTTTTTGTTGTTAGGTTCACTTTATCACTTTAAGTAGTCAAATTCCCTCCGTTCCATTTTCTTCAACGTGCAGTGTGAATTTGCTGTAGTTTTATAAAGCGCCATAGAAGCACACATACGACGTTTCGGCGTTACTTGATCGGGGAACGCCAGGAAAGAGCACTTCCCAAAACTGTGCGTGTCCTAGCTCCAACAGACAGATTTCCCATCCCAATGTTTTACACCTTCAGGCCTGATACAGTGCAGAAGCAGAATCAATGTCTCTGCAGCGAGCCTACTGTGAATTACTGCGCGGATAAGTAACAGAATCCCTCATGAATGGTTACGTCGTGCTAACCACACATCACGGAGTCAGAAGTGAAATAAAAAACTGCTTGTTTACCTCTGTGAGGTTAGGCGATAATGTCTGTTCCCGGTTACCACGGTTGGGGAGTTACGCGTAAAAATTAATTCCTACGTGACGCGTAAGATGTGTAATTTATTGAATAAATGTGAAAAAAGTAACGAATTCGAAACTTGATGTAACACATTAAATAAACAGAGTGTTAAATTGTTACCCGAGTTTCCAGGTTACAAGCAAGTATTACTTGTTGAAATTCATTTGATCTCTTCGTATTAAGTCTTCATTTGTTCTGTCCTTTGAAACGATACACAATATTTTCGCGTGTTGCTTAGATACTCGTCGCGCCCGTACGGATCCCAGAATTTACCAGTCATCAAAGGCTGCTGACGGCTTTTAGCGTTTTGTCACTGTGATTCCCATGGTTTCTATCGGCATCTTTTTACCTTTATATATATATATATATATATATATATATATATATATATATATATATATATATATATTTTTTTTTGCCGAACTCCTTTTATCAGTGTGGTAATGGATGGTGTCTTTGTGCGCAATGCTGGCTTTGTTTATTTGTCTTCATCCGCTGACCGAAGAAGTCTTTTTCCTGACGCCAATATTAAAATAGAGAAAACGGGATTTTGTTTGCCGTCCTTTTGAGAACTCTCTGTGGACACTTTCCCAGAGGAGGTATCTTTAACTTTTGCTAGACATAAGTTATATTGTGATCCGACAGTCTAGAAATGTGAAAAAGATGGAATGTCATACTAAGTTAATAGCATAGCTACGGTAGAGTTAAATAATAGTTTATCATCTGTAATTTTGAAGTCAGTAAGAAAATGAAAATTGAAGACGACATGTCTTGCGCAGGAAGATCTTTGCATACTAAGTATGACAAAGTCACACCACAAAACTTGAAAATAAAAAGTGCCCAAAATGTGCATTTTATAGCTTGATAATTAAACAAGGAAGAATAGACTATATAAACTATTCATTTACTCCAATGGAAATAATTTATTACGCCGCGTAGAAAGTCGTGTAAAATAGTTTTTCTACGCAATAAATTACGTGTAATTTACGCAAAATATGTATCATGTAATTTATGTGGCCAACTCTGGTGTGACCTAACATCGGTGCGATTGATCTTTGCTACGTTAGTCCGAGGATTTGCTTTCAGATTACCTGACATTCGGTTCACGATTGGGGAAATCCTCTAAAATCTTAACTTGGATTCCAACTCATGGCATAAGTGGAGGTAGTTAACGGTAGCTCAGATACGAAACGACCGACGTAATAATAATAATAGTAATAATAATAATAATAATAATAATAATAATAATGAAAACAATGATAAAAGCCATAATGTGGAAGGTATGTATGTATGTATTTATTCACACTGCAATGGGTAAATATATACCTGGTGGCAGTGGTAACTAATTACACTCAATAATGACAATAATAAACTTATTAATTAAAATACAATTAATAATAATACTAATAATTAATAATAATAACAATAACAGAGAATATCCTAAATTAAATGAAGCACGATCACTTAAAATAGCATTTAAAATAAATCTAATTTGTATCTTAAACCTAAGTGCGAAATAAAACCCATGAGTATGATATGTTCATATCTGCACAAGTACCTTTCAACATTACACTCATTTCGCTGTCAACTCACTCACTGTACTGGAACTACGACACATTTCACTGATTCTATCCTGATTTCACTAACACTTCAAAAACATTTCACTGTTCAAATACTTTGCACTGCCACTATAAACTATAAAGCTTCACTGACAGGAACACGTTTCACTTACACAACACACTTCACTGACACGACATACTTCTTCACTGATACAACACACTTCACTGACACAACATAATTCTTCACTGATACAACACTTCAATAACAAAATATCATTTACACCCTTTAAATACTGTGTATAATTACCGTCTATTAGTAAGGTCCTTAAGCCTATTTTTAAATACATTTTTGGTTGTTGGTAAAGCCTTTAGTAAGTCTGCAGGTAAAGCATTCCAGTCCCTGATAGTACGATTGAGAAAAGAAAACTTTCCAGTGTCCGTCCTCTGCCTTCTTTCCCTCAATTTATATGAGTGGTCGTTCCTTGAAGAGTAATTTGGCGGCTGCAACCTATTTTTTATTTCTCTCCAGGCAGGCTTACCTCTGTATGTTTTGAACAGTGCGCATAATCGAATTCGCGTTCTCCTGTCCGTGAGTGTGTCCCATTTTAATGGTGAATTTTTCCGACAACACTTGAGAGCCCGTTTTTGAATCTTTTCCAGTGTCTTAATAGGTGGATAAGATCACTTCAGTATTTAACGTTCACTTGATATACGGATCAAACTAGGCAAGCGAAGTGCATGAAAGAACATGTCCCTGAGTTGAGAGGCCTACAGGCAAAATGAACGGTGAGCTGTGAGCGTAACAAAGGCAGTAGAGGGCAGCAGCAGTGGACTTGTTGCGCGAGAGTGAAGCCGGCTCCGGCACATGCTGTACGCTCTTGTAATGAAGCCGGGGCAGCTTGTTGATTGTTGATGTTATCTGGCGTGTTTGCAAGTCGGGCGGCAGCCGCCTTGCTTTTCAATCAGCCCCCTGACAGCCCAGATGGATGGGGTCGCCATCAATCAATCACGGCCAGCAGTGCTGCAGCCTGGCGGTGGACCACCCATTCATACCGGAATGTGGCAGTCGCTTCCTATTAAAGTGGACACCTTTCTTCTCCTTTGTTCCATCCTCTTGCCCTCCTAATCTTTCTTACACTTTTCTTTCGGCTTCTCTCGTTTCTCTTGCCTACCTCTTTCCCCCCCTGTTATCTTCATGCTAGTCTTCCTCTTCGTCGTGTTTTTCTGCCTTCTCTGTTTTCTTTCGTATTGTTCTTGATTTTTAGGTTCCTCTTTGTCATACGTGCCCATATTTTCCCTCTTATTTGTTTTCCTGCGTTTACTTTCTTTCCCTCTGTCCCAGTTCCAGCTTCCTGCCTCTTGTTCTTCAGTCATTGTCCTCTTTAACTCCTGTAGGCCCGGGTTCGATTCCCGGTAGGGGCAAGTTACCTGGTTGAGGTTTTTTTTGGGGGTTTTCCCTCAACCCAATATGAGCAAATGCTGGGTAACTTTCGGTGTTGGGCCCCGGACTCATTTCACCGGCATTATCACCTTCATATCATTCAGACGCTAAATAACCTGAGATGTTGATACAGCGTCGTAAAATAACCTATTAAAAAAACTCCTGTAATGTTGCGAGTCGAGCCGTGGTGCAAGCGCTATATTACGCTATAGTGGGTGATTCAGAAAAGCGTGCAAAAATTAAATGGGAAATAAGAGATGTTCTACAGAACATTTTGAGATAGGGAAGTCAGATTACGAACTTATAAGCTTAAACATGTCTGTCTCTATCGCTTACTGTTTTATTATTAAATACACATATCATTTACATTGTCCACACCTGTGGAGTAACGGTCAGCGCGTCTGGCCGCGAAACCAGGTGGCCCGGGTTCGAATCCCGGTCGGGGCAAGTTACCTGGTTGAGATTTTTTCCGGGGTTTTCCCTCAACCCAATACGAGCAAATGCTGGGTAACTTTCGGTGCTGGATTCCGGACTCATTTCACCGGCATTATCACTTTCATTTCATTCAGATGCTAAATAACCTAGATGTTGATACAGCGTCGTAAAATAACCCAATAAAATAAAAAATAAAATATCATTTACATTTATTCTTATTAAATTATAGTTATTATTTTCGTCTGTATACACTTATTCGAATTTTACTGGAAGCAAGTAAAGAGATAGGTTTGGAAGTAAATCCCGAAAAGACAAAGTATATGATTATGACTCGTGACGGGATTATTGTAAGAAATGGAAATATAAAAATTGGAAATTTATCTTTTGAAGAGGTGGAGAAGTTCAAACATCTTGGAGCAACAATAACAAATATAAATGATACTCGGGAGGAAATTAAACACGGAATAAGTATGGGAAATGCCTGTTATTATTCGGTTGAGAAGATTTTATCATCCAGTCTGCTGTCAAAAAATGTGAAAGTTAGAATTTATAAAACTGTTATATTACCGGTTGTTCTGTATGGTTGTGAAACTTGGACTCTCACTTTGAGAGAGGAACAGAGATTAAGGGTGTTTGAGAATAAGGTTCTTAGGAAAATATTTGGGGCTAAGAGGGATGAAGTTACAGGAGAATGGAGAAAGTTACACAACACAGAACTGCACGCATTGTATTCTTCACCTGACATAATTAGGAACATTAAATCCAGATGTTTGAGATGGGCACGGCATGTAGCACGTATCCAGAAATGCATATAGAGTGTTAGTTGGGAGGCCGGAGGGAAAAAGATCTTTGGGGAGGCCGAGACGTAGGTGGGAAGATAATATTAAAATGGATTTGAGGGAGGTGGGATATGATGATAGAGAATAGATTAATCTTGCTCACGATAGGGACCAATGGCGGGCTTATGTGAGGGCGGCAATGAACCTGCGGATTCCTTAAAAGCCAGTAACTAAGTAAGTCAAAGTGGATACAACATGTCAACAGGATATCCTAGATTACAAAAAACGTACACCCCGGCGGATGCAAGAAATTGTGGAAGAGACTTCTCGACCTCTAATATGAGAATCTGCGGAAGCTCGTACATGATGATGATGATGACGACGACAGACATGTTTAAGCTCGTATGTTCTTCACCTGACTTCGCAGACCCCAAGTTCCCTGTCTGAAAATGTTCTGTGAAGCATTCCCTGTGTCCTGCACTGAACCACGTTGCAGGCCTACTTGGGAATAGGAATGAAAGTGCAGATGTGAGCTAATACTGCCTCATTACGTCAACGTGCCTGCTCGAATCGAACCCAGGGCTGCGTGTTTGAATACTACAATTATTGTGAAGGCGGGCCATGCATTGCTGACCTCCTGCCGGCCCATTGTTGCCACTTCGAATTGCATTGCAATAAACTGCGGGCAGGCCTGGCTTCGCTTCCCGGTACTCGATATTAAACTCCGCGTGCGGCATGGACTACAATGGGCGGCTGGAATTAAAATCAGCAACACGAAAGGCCCGACGCGATGTGACGTTCCAAACCTACTGTAGCCTATAATTCACCTCGATCTGGTGCTTGGATTGAATTCGGCGTAGCTCAGTGGTCAGAGCGCTTGGTACGTAGAAACAAGGACCCGGGTTCGATCCCCGGTGCCGGAGCGAATTTTTCTCCTCAAATATTAAGTGTCAATATTACAGGTAATATTCTGTAGGACAAATTAATAAATCTACAATATGCTTACTGAAGGATACACTGAAAGGAATGGTGAACGGAAGAAAAGTTCCGGGCAGAAGAAGATGTCAGATGATAGACAGTATTAAGATACATGGATAATATGAGGAGACTAAGAGGAAGACGGAAAATAGTAAAGATTGGAGATAGCTGGGTTTGTAGTGAAGGACCTGCCCTTGGACGCACAACTACAGTAGGAATACTTTAATAAAGGACTCTTCCTTGTCTTTTCTAATTGAGTCATTTTACCAACAGCTGTGGTTATCTAAGGTCTGAGTGATAATGCCAGCGAAATGAGTCCAGGGTTGGACGCCGAAAGTTACCCAGCATTTGCTCTTAATGGGTTGAGGGAAAACCCGTAGAGAACCCCAACCGGGTAATCAGCGCAACTCGGTTCGGCGTGCGAGCGCCACTGCCGACTGAACTACGCCCATGGCTAAAACGTGTTTTACAGTGACAATTTGGAAATGAGTTATTTTTTAACATAACATTTTCGGGATATGTAATATGATAAGAACTTTCTTGTGTTAAATTTTAACTTACCTTGTTAACATGTTTCGACCTATTTTCGGTCATCTTCGGAACTCGTCGTTGTTGGCCTTGGCTCCTCTTGTTTCCTGTGTGGGTGCGTTCGTAGTGTAGAGTCAAAGAGTGTGTGTGTTTTGAAATTGAGTTATGTGTTGAGAATAACGTTGGGGTGTGTTTTCGCGTGTCTGTATATTTCATATTGTTCTAGTGTGTTGAGTTTCTGGCTTTTTGGTTGGATGTGCAGTATTTCCATGTCTGTGTTGATGTCTTTGTAGGTGTGGTTGGCATTTCTCTTATCATTGTATTTTTCATATTTTTATATTTTTACGTCATGTACTTTAACATTTTTCGACGTTACTGGTCTATCCATGTCTTTATATGAAAAGCATAACATCGCAAAAGTCTGACCTGAGGATGCTATTATTATAGCGAAAGCGCTAGTCAGAATATGTTCCTGCAACCTATGTAATATTTTGTAATTTTTAATAGACAGTTATTGAAGGACTCTTGATATTTGTTTCTTCACAACAATGTAAACGCAAAGAACAATTTGTTTAAAGCATTTCTTAATTAATTTTTTATGTTTCCAATTCCGCCAACATAATATAATAATTTCTGAATTCCCATAACAATTATAAAATAAGAAAAATACCAATGTACAACAATGCTTTCCGGCATTGTTAGTAGTAAATATATCCTACATCAGTATAGTAATGTTATATACCAATATTCATCAATTCAATGAATATTTGTGAAGGAACTATTAAAAAAACCTTTAAAATTAAGATTATTCTAATAATTTTCACACCACGTACTTCTGTGTTACATATGAAGGTAAATTTTGCTGTATAACTTCTATTTCAATACATTTTCATCAATATAGTTTTGTTTCAAATGTTGCCACTCCCGTAACTTGGTCACTGAATTGGTCCTAATACAGCTATTTGTTTCAACATGGATTGCTTGTAAATTTAATTTGTGTTAGAAAGGGTTAACAAGGTACGTTAATATTTAACACAAGACAATTCTTATCATACATATTCCGAAGTGATACAGTGTTAAAAGTTGTGGGTTATTTACAAGAAGTCGTCGCTGAACGATTCACATTATTTCCAGGTTAGTTGAATCAACTCATCTAGTGAACGATATAAATCTTTAAAATACTAGGTATCTCTCTCCCTTCTCTTGTTACTTGTGAGCCATCCCAAACCCCGACCTCCACACCTAAGAGCGCCGGTCCTTATATACCCGTCAGTCAAGGCCTTCTGACAAATAAAAGCAATTGACAATAGATATCTCAGTCATGACAACCTCATAAAATATCCTATAAATTGAATAATCGATCTTGCTACGTACAACATAATTATATTATATTATTACCCATTTCAGCGAGTACTGACTACCACTGCAAAATACGATAATTTGGTCCAGGAAGCATCGTCTTTTGGCACAAGGATGATTTATGTAAAATGTTTCTAAATTATTAGTCTTTTAAATACCGGTACATTGTTTAATAAATCACTGAAAAACAAATGTGAATATAGGAAGTGGAGTGAGTACGAAATTATTATTTTTTGACGCATCATTTTTACGTAAATAACGATAAATAAAAAGGGATTATTAGCAAGTACATACACTGCGTTTGTCAAATGCGCATCACCATGCTTTCGAAAAGGCACTTTTCAGTGCCCGACACCCTGCTTTTTTTCATCATGTGCTACACGTCGGATCATCATCGGGGCTTGCAGCCCCGATACCCCGCTTTTTTACATCATGTGCTACACGTCGGATCATCATCGGGGCTTGCAGCCCCGATACCCCGCTTTTTGCATCATGTGCTACACGTCGGATCATCATCGGGGCTTGCAGCCCCGATACCCCGCTTTTTTACATCATATGCTATACGTCGGATCATCATCGGGGCTTGCAGCCCCGATACCCCGCTTTTTACATCATGTGCTACATGTCAGATCATCATAAAGCCCCGATACCCCGCTTGCTACGTGCAACACAATTATATTATATTATTACCCATTTCAGCGAGTACTGACGACCACTGCAAAATACGATAAATTGGTCCAGGGAGCATTCTCTTTTGGCACAAGTATGATTTATGTAACATGTTTCTAAATGCTACGTACAACATAATTTTATTATATTATTATTACCCATTTCAGTGAGTACTGACGACCACTGCAAAACACGACAATTTGGTCCAGGGAGCATTCTATTTTGGCACAAGGATGATTTATGTAACATGTTTCTAAATTATTAGTCTTTTAAATACCGGTACATTCTTTAATAAATCACTGAAAAACAAACGTGAATACATAGGATGTGGAGTGAGTACGAAATTATTATTATTTTTTATTTTTTGGCGCATCATTTTTACGTAAATAACGACAAATAAAAACTAACATGCCACATAACATTATTTTAAGAAACACAGGAAACAAGCATGAACAATATTCACCATTCTTAATGATCGGGGATAGAAAAAAAACGTATGGAATAGAAATTACATACAAATGTGCGTGTAATAAACAATAAGCAAACCATCTTCGATTAATAATTCCAAAACAACGTGAATATAGCGTGGATTGTGTAGGAAAATAATTTCTTATATGTTGCTTCCAATGTGCATCATTGTTAACTTATGAAAACAAATGAAAATTAACATGGCATATAAACACTATTTGAAGAAAGATAGGACATATTAAGTAATATTCATCGTTCTTAATGATCTTTGGATGGAAAATAACAATGAAATATGTATAAAATAGAAATTACATACAAGTGAGCATATAAAAAACAGTAAGTAGAATCATTTATTTGATTAATAAGGTTAAATTACTCCAGGTTTAGTGTAAGAGTGGCCTATATATCTGACGATGCCTCCCAGCAAATTACTTAATTTAAAAACAAAAAAATTGTGTTAGAAGATTGAATTTGTGTATTTTCTCTGAAACTCTCCAAATATTTGTAGGCAGTCTTTTACATTAGATTGCCGAAAATTGGTTTATAGCGCAACATTAGCATTAGCATCCATCTTGAAAATGTTGTGTAACAATAGACAATGGAATCGTTCACAGAAGTGAACTATAAATGATGTGAATCGTTCAGTGCATCCATCTTGTTGTGTAACAATAAAAGTGAACTATAAACGATGTGAATCGTTCAGCGACGACTTCTTGGAAATAACCAAGTTGTGTAATCAAGATGCATAACATTTTCTCTTGATGAAAAATTTTGCTTTGTCTTCAGAACGAATATTAAACAGAAAATGAAAGGAAGCTAAGATTTATGGAAGTGCTGGGGATCATGCCGTCACATACGGGGATCGTGAGGAAGTTTACTTCCGTGATAAAAGCTCATTTTATACGGAAGTAGTGAGGAAAGACTAACTTAGAAAGCTTGCTGTGTTGTCAAATAACATGGGATGGGAGTTCTACCTCCCTGCATTCCCGACTGCTGTCTTTATCTTGTACACCGTTTCAATGATTCACTCGCAGCCTGTCTCGTTTGTATAATTAATTAACTGTGGGCCGCCGCTCGCCGGTCGCGGAGTGGATGTCGTAAGTTATATCTGCTCGTACATATTTCTTAACCCTTCCCACCGGCGTGACCCCGCCGAAGACAGGATAACATATTAGGGGTCTAGAAAACCAGTAGCCGACTGGGGGCTCCCCCCCGACCTGTCAGCTCAGATGGAGGGCCCACAGCCAGGAATCTGACGGGGCATGCCTGGGAACCACCGGGGGACCTTCCCCCTCTGACATGTTTATGAAGATCTTTTTATCTGGGATTCCTAGCATGCGTGTTGTGCTGCTCGGCAGTCGGAAACGCGTCAGATCTCGCCGCCCCTACAGACTGTGATCTCTGGTTCGATCCTCGAAAAGAGAAATGTGTATTTATCTCCTTTTTATTATTGTAAAGAAAAGATGACAAAGAGTTTCAGCTCGCAAAATTGTACAAGGCCAAATAAGTCTAAAATACCTTATTTTCGCCGACGGTAACAACAATGATGTTTTTCTTTTTCTTCTGATATTGGTGATAGTGATGAATAGGGCTAGGATTTTGATGACCTATAAATCATGAAAAAATGTCCTTAAAAAGAATGCATTTATGACCTAAAAATCTTTCAAAACTGCCCTTAAAAATGCCTTAAAAATTGATCTTACATTCTAAAATTGAGTTAGTAGAAAAAGGAGTTTTGTGCTACTTAATATTTAGACTAGTAATTAAATTAAATTCTGGTACCAACATTTAAGTTTATTTAATTTTACATAATTTTTCCAAGTGGTACACTTTAATTAATTATTTTACCTGATGTAGTTTCCATGTAGTCCACCACAAGGCCACTCTTATACGGAAATAGAAAGTATAGAGGAGTCGATATTGAAGGGATGGTTGGACTGATCCATTACATGGGGTGTACTACGTTAAAAGGGCAATATTTGTGTAGAAAAACGATTAAAATATTGTACAATATAATGGGTATTAGCCGCCGGCGTAGCTCGGTCGGTTAAGGCGCTTGCCTGCCGATCCGAAGTTGCGCTCGGGCGCGGGTTCGATTCCCGATTGGGCTGATTATCTGGTTGGGTTTTTCCGAGGTTTTTCCCAACCGTGAGGCAAATGTCAGGTAATCTATGGCGAATCCTCGGCCTCATCTCGCCAAATATCATCTTGCTATCACCAATCTCGACGCTAAATAACCTAGTAGTTGATACAGCGTCGTTAAACAACCAATTAAAAATAATGGGTATTAATGGACAAAATATGTAGACAAAATATCAAAGGAAATAGACATTATTTTATATTAATAATGGGGATTTGTGTCCAAAATTAAATGAAAATGCCTCAAAAATGTCCGAATAACACAAAAGATGCTCTTATGAGTTGAAACAGGCAAAAAATGCAAAAAAATGTCCTAACAAATATGTCTCAAAACACTCAGTTTATCACATAACATATAAATACTAAAGCGACTATGTTTCTGGGTTGCTAGAAAAAAAAATGCAATTTCATCAAAATCCTAGCCCTAGTGATGAACTCCACTAGACACAACTAGCCTGTTCGGCTTTGCAAAGGCTAGGTAGGTCTGTTTAAACTGGTCTGCCCAAGCATTCATTCTATTGTCTGTGCTTGTACGCTTTGAATGCGATTCCCTTCTCTATGGTGTCCATGCTATTTCTCTCGCTTTCCACTGCCTGCTTCACGAGCCCCATATCATTCTCACTGTTATGCTTTTTCAATATTAATTTCTTTTCTTGTGCAGCTTTTAACTTTCCTGTACAATCTCATTTCTGAAGCCCGTCTCTCTGTTTACTTGTTCATATGTCATGACAGGAATGATCAGTGCCTTAGAGAACTTCAGCTCCTTGTATTCTACTCCATCTTCGTGTGAGATGAGCTTAAATATTGTGAGGTTTACAATAGTGATGGTGATTTCCTGCAGCTCCCAACAAAGGGTTGGGTGATTTCATCGGTGTCTGTAGCACGCTAAGTATACCTCTTCATAGAACATCTCGTAATTCATCATCTTTTACAATATCCACCTCGCGTCAATGGAATTCCTTGTCACAAAGTATTAGGGGCTGCAAGACAATAAACACCTTTAAAAACAGCTTAAAAGATAACCACCTTATCATTTCATTCAAATCATACTGATTTAAACTATCACTGACTACATTGTTGCTCCTTCCTTTAGACATCATCCTGATAGTGCTGTATTTTCAAAATTGTCTCATAATAATCTTTTTCTATTATCTAATATTATTTGAAATATATTAACATTCTATGTATTTTAGCTTAATTCTGCTACACAGTTTATTTCAGTGTTTAATTAATAGTTCATAGTATTTTGTTGTTTAATTCGTAAATAACTCTTGTATACATGTAACTCTCATCTAAATTAAATTATTGAATTCTTTGTAAGTTCATGCATATGTATATATACTTTTTGCTGGTTGAGTGGAAGAGAAGGCCTTACGGCCTTAACTCTGCCAGCTAAAATAAATCATTATTATTATTCTTATTATTACTAGCCGTACCCGTGCGCTCCGCTGCACCCGTTAGAAATAAATATAAAGTAATTACATAATTAAAATAGGACGTTTGATCCAGGGAACATTCGTGTTTGATAGAAGGATAAATCGTTTAATATGTTACTTAATTTAAATTGCATCCAAATAATTAAAATGCGATCATTTTGGTCCGGAGACACTCATTTGGCGCAATGACTATTCCTTTAACCTGTTTCTTAATTTTTATTACATGCAACCATAGTTTAATGAAGATTGACATCATTTAGATTTAATGTGTATATTTTATTTTACTTGTTATAGGTTTCCATTAAATTATGGTAATAACTTAATTTTAACCCTTGTTTTCTACGTATTCAGTAAATGGCGCTTGGCCCACTATGGTTGTGAACCCTTCAAATAACTTAAATTATATTATATAATATTGCATATTATATTATATTATATTATATTATATTATATTATATTATATTATATTATATTACATTATATTATACCTATTATATTATATTATAGGCCTATTATATTATATTATATTATATTATATCAGAAGTTACTGTAATATCATTATAGCATTATGTCCATCTACAGAAACTACACTTTCCAATGGTGAAATAATAATTAATTATACAAATCGGTTAATTTAGCTTCCGATATTACTTCATACAAACACAGAAACATTCTCTGTAGGCTATCTTTCATAGCTTTCGATTGTTGCTGTCCAAGGCCCCTTATAGACGAAGTCATTTGTTTTTTAATTCATTACACGACTTTAGATGGCAGTTATTTTAATTTTAAAACTCATTTATCTCATTAAATATCAGTTCTGTCAAAATTTTTCAAGGAATAAAACTTATCACAAATTATTTTTAGAGAAACGTTTGTTATGTAACATTTTTCACAAAAATCAATAATAAGCGAGATATTTCGATTTATTTAATTGAGGCCTCCTTATAACCCCCCTTTTAAATCATGTATTTTGAATGCCATATAGCCTAAAATCTATGTTACAACGAATTTAATTTATATTCCAATTTTCATCGAAATCCGTTCAGCCATTATCGCGTGAAAAGGTAACAAACATACAGACAGACAGAGACAGACAGACAAACAAAAATTTCAAAAAAGCGATTTTCGGTTATATATATATTATATTATATATGTTAGGACCAATTATTTTTGGAAAATCAATAATTACCAGAAAAATTTCGGCTACAGATATATTATTATTAGTATAGATTATTATTATTATTATTATTATTATTATTATTATTATTATTATTATTATTATTATTATTATTATAAATAAAGGACTGCTACGGGTGCTCTGAACCACTCTGTACATTCCATAGCCATTAATAGCGCGCAGTGTATTGTGAAGTAACCAGATAGTCTGCAGAGCGTGGTATGCGGTATTGACATTTGTTTTCGTTGTCTGTGGTTTAACCATTTGTGTAAATTTTATGCAGCCTAAGTGGCATAATTTTGAGACGTTTTATTAAGAATTTGAGGGACATAATTTGAAACGTTTCATTTCCCTACGAAAGTATATACATGCAGAGATTCGAACGTCAATCGCTTTCCTGGGAGATCGTCAACTCATAATTGAAGCACAGAAATACTGTGCAACTAACAGCACGGAAAAATCGCCCGGGATCGACCTTCTGGCAGACAAACTGAAGCAGATGCTGACAGGGCTGTTAATCAGTGTCTGCTAGCGGGCGGAGCGATATTACTCTTGTAATTGTCTTGCCCGACACAAAGTGGCCTCTTCAGATAAAGAGATAAATGTAAGTATCTGAAAGCTTCATATTTCGAAAACCGGCCTGTGCGTTCTGACCTGGCCCTCGGGATGAAAATAAACCGGATTGAAAAGTCCGATGTAGAGAAAATTGAATTTTAAAAGCGGAGAAAGAATTCAGGAGTTCTTGTTGCGTCGGAATGTGGACTTCTCCCCATCCCAGAATTGTGGCAGGTGAAAAACAAATGGCTGGCAGGATTAGAGCTGCTGTCTGTGAGTAAACACAACGCGTCCTTTGTTCGGAGCCCTTTGATCTTCCGGACCAATCATTAAATGTTCTCCAAACACGTGACTGTTATGCCAGAGCGGAGAAGAAAGTCAAATTGGCGTGAAGAATTTGGTTGCCCAAGTTGGCATTACATGAGGGAATCGGTTGTTTGTTTGAATTGGGGGCCAGGGTCCCATTTGACACGTTCGGCTTACGTCATGGTCTCGTGGGAGTTAATGGCATAGAAAACATTCGCTCAACCCTCCTGCTCCTTTTACGGTCAAGCATTGTCGTTTTGGAAAGTTTGTTACAGATGACTCACACACAAGCGCTTGTAGTGTACCAGAAAATATAATAAAAATGTTGTTACTATTAATGACTTCATTCAGGTAGGCCTACTTCTGTGTTCTACCATGAAGCGCCTGCAATATGTCAGAGAAATCAAACATTTTGTTACTATTAATGAGTTCATTCCGGTGCTTCAGTGTTCCGTACGGAACAAACGTGTGAAACTGCGAAATGCTACACGTACGGTTCATACCCGTAAGGACCGTTGCCTTCAGATTCAGGGATGCATTTCCTAAAATGTGATTTAAATCCACTCTAAATGAAAGAGACTGATACATAAATAATCAATTGTTTGTATTTTAATTATTTTTATGCTCGACCATGCCGAAATGTAGTAATTATACACCTGGTAGCAGTCCTTTAATGTATGTAATTAAAATACACCTATTCATTAAAGTTCAGGTTTTCGTTTATTCTCGGATATGCAATCGAAAGACAAAGATGGAAACGTCACGGAGGCTGGAAATCCAATACTGTCGCAGAAAGTTATGTTCTGTTACTATAATAATTAGCGTTAATTGTAAATAATATTCAAATAAATTCAATTTGTCATCTCGTTTTTAAATTCTAAATCAATTTCCATGTTATTCTCTAAATTATATCAAGGTCAATGACATTATTGTTCCTCGAAAAAAATCAATACTTTCGCGTCTGCGCACATCTCACAATTTTATGAGCTTGTACAAGGTCACTTCTGCTCTTCAGTGAGATGCGAATAAAATGAATACTTCTGAATAATTTCAAGTTACAAATATGGTCGAGCATAAAAAGTCGTATGAAACTTGCCTATAATGGTAATTAAAACGCTCGTATGAAAATTATGAAACTCGCTTGCGCTCGTTTCATAAAAAAACGTACTCGCGTCTTAATTACTATCATTATAGGCTCGTTGCATAATGTAGGCCTACTATTTGCACTTTTGTTATTGAAATTCTGAAACAAATGTGTTTTTTTTTTCAAATTATAACTACATATATATATATATATATATATATATATATATATATATATATATCACATTATGTATTATAATGTAATCCCATGCATTTATTTACTTTCTTTGTTCCTAACAACCTCAGGAATCATCTCCATAAATCGGGGAAGAATTTCATAATAATCATATTCTCATTTCCTTTGGAAGTACGTAGTATTTCTTCACAGGTTTAGATTTTGCCATGTTCCAGTTCTCTTTAAACTGCAGTAGGCTACGCTTATTTATTTATTTATTTATTTATTTATTTATTTTTATTTATTTAGCTGGAGTGCGTTACAATGTTAAATGACAACATTGACATCCTATCATACAGCTGTCACTCGCTTATCACCGTACAATTTATTTATCCAGTAAAACCAGTTAAGATCAGTAAAGCAAGTTTTGTAGAAACAGTAATTAAAACTTTATTAATGCACGAAAAATCATTTAAAAAATTCTTCAAATAAAGTAACTGGTTTGTTGCCTGCATGCAACATTTCGGACTTAATTCTATTTTAGTACAATACAGAGCACGGAAAGACTAGTCGGGGACTGTACTTAACTTATTTTCCACAAAAAGTGGACTTAATCGGCTTTACTAGTAATAATACGATATATACATAGGTAGATCGTCTTACATTTTATGCACACATACATTTTTAAATTTATTTTACATGTATTTTAACTTATTTATTTTCCTCATTCATTTTTCTCTTACTTTCTGAAGGTATGTTCCTAAGGATTTTATTATCTGTTCATTTGTAATTCTTGATTAGCGTATTGTATACCTGCCGCCGCGAGAATGAATGTTGATGCAGCCGAGCGTGACCGCACTGGTAGAAAAGGTGGGTGGGGTAAGAAGGGCTAGTAAGACAGTCGCTCTGATGAGCTACAGTTCTGCAGGTCTGGCATAGAGCATCGAACTGGGTTAGAGAAATGAACTATACTATATGGAGACGATATTTCAGAATCATCTGCTACAATAACAGTGCACTGGGAATGTTTTCCGAAACTCAAAATAAGCTTATACACGTCACGGTGCTGACGGTTATTGCTGTGTTTCGTACAGCACGGAATAAACTGATGACGATGCTGATGGGGCAGGGAGGGTTGACGTGATGTATGGCGCGGGATGACAAATGTTCTCTGGTAGACACCCAAGAAAGCTGCTGCCACTTGTTCGCGAGCTTCTTTCAGCATTCACAACCCCGATCATTATCTGCTGCCAGCTAAATGATGATGGATGAGGTGTGACACATCGAATCCAGAGAAACGTCTGCCATTTCAATAACAAAACCGACGGACGCAAGAGCTTCAATTGTTGCAATAAATAACGCAGATGACTGCTGCTTCCTTACACCATGCGATGAGGTCCACAGATTGAACTCGGACTTGGACGAAAACAAAAGACTCAATATGTAGTTATACCCAGTGGCGGCTTCGCCCTCCCTGTAAAAATTAGCAAACATCGATTCTATTTTAAGAGTACAGGAAAAAAACCTGATAAGTCACGTTTTACTGTTTTTACAGGAGAGCAAGTTAAAAGTTTCAAACCTATTAACATTCTACCGTCTCTGGGTTATCATACTTCAGATTTCTTTGGACTAATGAGGTATAATTAAACTACACAAATCTGCGCATGAGCTATTGAAATTTATATTTTCCCCGATATTCATAAAATATTTTGATATGATACATCTTGCACAAAAGGGGAGATCTATAACTGAAACTAGATGAATATATTTCAGTATTATTGGTATTTATCCTGGTAATAATGAACAGTTTGACTCGTAGACATTTTGTTTTTCAGCATTAACTTCCCATGATTGTACGAGAAGATTCGAAGAGAACGGCAGTTACGTAGACTTTCAGCTCCCCCCTACTACCATTAATGCACAACACAATGTCAATACGGCGGTTGCTGTCGTCTGCGATACAACGAACTTTTCTGTTGATTTTCGAGTTCGTCATTTTTTCCGGTTGTTATATGCTTATTTAAGTTGTGTTAACTCTCGCTAGTGGTTTTATATTTTATTTTATCCGTCTTAATATTTATTTTATTATTGTAAATATTTTTGTTTTATCACTATTATTATTATTATTATTATTGTTAATTATTTTGTATTACAATCTTTATATAATTTCTGTCACGATTATTCTATTATTATTATTATTATTATTATTATTATTATTATTATTTTTATCATCAGCATTATTATTTGATCTCTGTAAAATTTATGTAGACTACTGGACTGTACCCGAGCACGAGCATATGCTCATTTCGGGTATCTATTCATATGTATTCATTTCAAATGTAAATAAATTTGAATGTAAAACAAAAAATCGATGATTTTGGACTTATCACTTTTTCCTCTGTGCTCTACATTTGCACTTGCCCAACAATTATTCTAATTTGATAATTTCATTATCCAAGTTACCTTTCTACAAGTTCAGCATACGTAGCGAGATTAGACAATAACGTAGTAACACTTGGACTCAGAAACTCATCGTCCGAACATTTTTCGACCTGTGACGTCACGTTGCTATGACGAGTGCAATGATACCTCCACCCAATCCGCGTCCATGCTATTCCAACTGGAGTGAGTCCGTCATGAATATTTTGGAGTGGTAGTATAAAATTACTGCTTTTTCTTTAAGGGAATTATTTCAGAATATTTGTCCAAATTCCTTTCATTCAGAGAGTAAAATATTGAAAATTCTGTTCATCTTCTCTTATACCGAATTTTGCACACCTCTACTCCCTCCTACTTATCTGTCCGATTCCACAGTCTTTCTCGGTATCATAACTTAAATACTCGGTCACAATATGATAACACGCTAGAAATACCACTGCACACATCATCTCTTTATTCTTCATCTTTCACTGTTGCTACTTCTCGTCACTGGAATTCTCTGCCGCCTGAAGCCAAGGGCTGCCGAACTTTAATTTCCTTTAAATGTAAATTAGAAAAATATCTTATGATGAGTTGCCAGACCTAACTCATTGCAAATATTTAATGGAATGTGTTCTACTGTATTTATTTTTTATTTTATTTTTTTGTTTCTTATTTTTATTATCTAAATCGTGTTTATTTATCACTTAACGCTAATATGTATCCCACTGTGTTGTTTTTTTATTATTAACTTAACCTATTTTTTTGTGTACATTTTATTCTATTGTCGGTTTCTGGTTTAATTATGTAAATCCTACTTAATTGTAATCTAATACTAATATGTATACTAATGTGTTTATTTTTATTTTTACTGTGTACATTTTTTTTTATTGAATTATCGGCTTCTGTTTTTATGTGATTCGTATTTGATTCTAACAACATTAATATGTATTTCACTTTGTTTATTTTTATTTTATGAGGTTAATTTTATGTAACTACCTCTTTTGATCTTATTATATACCTAAATTGTATCGGTATGTAATTCCGATCCAGTTTTAAGTTCAACTGTGTAAGCTAGTTTTAATCCTGGTTGAGTGTAAGAGAAGGCCTTACGGCCTTAACTCTGCCAGGTTAAATAAAGTCATTATTATTATTATTATTATTATTATTATTATTATTATTATTACACCTGTAATAACTAAGATCTTAAAATATCAGGACACCAAAGCCATCAAATCATGAATATTACTACTCCATATTATCATACATGTAATTTAAAATGCGTCACCATGACAATGTGGCCAACACTGCTGGTGAAAAACAGTTAAACTATTAGTTAAATGCGTTCGGTATGTCAACAAAAAACACAATAATAGTCAAAATTACTGACTGCATTAAACTAGTCACTGACAAGTTCTGTGAGAAGGAATACCGTAAGGAATAAGTAAAGCAAGGGCACGTTCTAATTGATTTTCATACGAAAATGTAATATTTAAATTTGCAATTTAACTCTTATAACAATCCATGACTAATCTGAACTGATTATAGGGCCTAACTACGTCACAAAAAATCGCCGTGTCACAAATTGTGTTAACAAAGGCAGGATCATCTAAGTAGTCTTTTAAGCAAGAACTATGTTTCAGTTTAAAATCGCTCAGAGTTGCCCCACCTACTGCATGATGTAGCCTAGTAAATGTGAATAGACTATGTTTTGTGAAATACTGAAGAATGACGCTTGTCATTTTCCCGACGTCCTAGTCGATGTGTGTGTCCAAAAGAGGGCACTGACAGTTTTAAAAGTTGCCTTAATACAGCAGTGCTTGCACCCACTCTATTGTTTTGTTGTTTTCTCTGGTTTGGAGCGATATCTCACGGGAGCGTCTCTGCGAACTAGATTTTTCACGATTTAAAGTATTTGTGCTAAAAATGACTTCGACTGCTGATTTTATGGTTTTATGAATCGAGAAATGAAGGCGTAACTTGGTGTTGTGACTGATTTCACCAAATTCTGTTAGAATTGCATTGTGATGGATTAGTTCGCTTCCGTGTCTCAGTAGTAGGGCTAGCCAGACATTTCGAACCGTTGATGTCAGCCATCTTCAAGGATAGTGTAATAGAGTTCACACGGAGGGTAACTAGCCCCCTCGGACTTCATGAATAGGATGAAAGTCCAGGCCTTCCCTTAACAAAACCGACGAGTCATGTAACTCCGGAAAGGGACGGTGCTAGCTGCGGAACAGAACAACATGGAACTATAGTGAGGATCACGTAAGAATAGTTCCTAAAAGTCTAATTTGGCCAGCTCTTCAGTGTTGCCAACTAATACCAGATATCACCAAAGAGGGTAAAATCACAATGCTACGTATTGAAATAATAATAATAATAATAATAATAATAATAATAATAATAATAATAATAATAATAATAATAATATAGTGTTAACAATAACAATGTCTTGCTTATTTACCACATCTCATCTTTATGTTGCGAGGTGTTTCCTAAATGGTTCAATAATTTATTTATGAAATAGTATATTTTCTTTTTTGGTAATTGGGATTAGTATGATTTAATATTACAATTTATTTTGTCAGGCAACATGAAATTTATTGCTTTGACTAAAGAGTTTACGATTTATGAGACCTAACCTAAAAAGTATTTACTTGCTTGCATTTTCATCAGTTTGCTTTACTGTAAACCGAAATCATTGCTGCCAACATAACAGTTAGAAAATAACTGCCAGTTGTAGTATTTGTCAGTACCCGAAATTTGAAACAAAGTTGGTAAAAGAAAATTCAACCTGAGAGCTAGAAAGTCACTATAATCCACTAGCATATGTAGTAATAGGGGAAAAATGTTTAGGTTTCACCCTTAGGGTATTAAGTAAACTGATCCAGACTATAGAGTGCGGCCAGCAACCAGTGTTGCCAACTCTGAATTCCATTTACCTCTGCAAGAGCTTAAAAAAATCACTAAACTGTAGTTGAAAAACTCCAGATTTTTCTTAACACATCACTTCCAAATTTGAAATACAAACCATATGGTACAGTTTTAGGAACTGGAGAATTTTATAAAAATGTAGACTAAATTATGGAAAGTGTGTATCACTTTGTAGGCTCTTTGTGCTATGCAAAATCTTATGGACGATTAAATCTGAATATTTTGCATTCAATATACCTATCACTTTACACCATTTACACCGAGTTTTCCAGCTATCACCGGCAACTTCTTCCACTCTATCCTTCAACACTTTTTTTTTTCACATCTCTAAACTTTAAAACGTATGGAGTTTTACGGGGCATATTTCTTCAAAATTGAATGAAGTAGGTCAAGAATATACTGGACACTTCGGAAACAACCACATTCACTATCACGCCAGTCGGTTCATAATCTGATTTCACACTGAGCTGGAGACGTGCCTGCCAACAATGAGTTTGGTTTTAAATTTTAAGTATGTCTGTGTTGCGTGAACTATAATGCGGAATGATAAATTAAATAATATATCATAATTTAACTTATCATAAATGAAAATCATAATTATTCAGTTCATTATCTACTCTTTATGAAGAAATACATCAATTCATTTACAAAAGCAATGCATACATGATTAGACTAAGAGTTTAACAAATGTGGCATACCTTATTTGTACAACAACAATGGATGAAGCAGAAAATGGACGTGGTTGTATAAAATCGAGTTAACATAAAACTTTTATACTCTCACAATGAAAAATTGTGATAATACCATATTAAACTCTGGTTTATGATTAACTAATATTGTTGTCCGAAAGTACATATAAAAACTATTATATCGTTACAGAAAAAAAAAAAACTTAAAAATATTGTCTCCTTCTGACGGAATCATCAAAAAACGCCAAATAAATAGCTAGCCGCTGACGGTAAAATTCTGTAGCTGATCATAGTCCTGAAAACACCAGATTTAGCTACAAAACCGCTAACTTGGCAACACTGCCAGCAACGAAGAAAAGTCAACAATATGAAAGGAAACTGCGCAATTGTCAATATGGATTCAAAAGTTAGGTGCAAATTTATAGTCTTGTGTTAACAGTAAACCACATATAAATACAATCTACTACTACTACTACTACTACTACTACTACTACTACTACTACTACTACTACTTCTGCTACTGCGAAGAAGAAGAAGAAGAAGAAGAAGAATAAGAAGAAGAAGAAATAATCATTCTTCCCTACACGTAGGCCTACAATTATTCTGCGTATTTGTTGCAGCTGAACTTCCGTTCGCATAATTTCTTTCCATATTATAAGACTAGCCGTACCCGTGCGCTCCGCTGCACCCGTTAGAAATAAATGTAAAGTAATTACATAATTAAAATAGGACATTTGATGCAAGGAACATTCGTGTTTGATAGAAGGATAAATCGTTTAATATGTTACTTAATTTAAATTGAATTAAAAAATTAAAATGCGATCATTTTGATCCAGAGACCACTCATTTGGTCATAAAAATTATTTTAGGAAATACAGGAAACGAATATACAGAATAGCCTATCACGTTTTCTGTGCATAAGAAGCTATTTTAATCTTACCTGTCCTCGATTCACTCAGAAGTTACTGTGATAACGTTATAACATTATGTCCATCTAGAGAAACTACACTTTCCGATGGTGAAATAATAATTAATTATACAAATCGGTTAATTTAACTTCCGATATTACTTCATACAAACACAGAAACATTATCTGTAGGCTATCTTTCATAGCTTTCGATTGTTGCTGTCCAAGGCCCCTTATAGACGAAGTCATTTGTTTCTTAATTCATTACACGGCCTTAGATGGCAGTTATTTTGATTTTAAAACTCATTTGTCTCATTAAATATCAGTCCTATCAAAATTTTCCAAGGAATAAAACTTATCGCAAATTATGTTTAAAGAAAGTTTTGTTATGTAATATTTTTCACAAAAATCAATAATAAGCGAGATATTTCGATTTATTTAATTCAGGCCCCCTTATAACCCCCCTTTTAAATAATTTATTTTGAATGCTATATAGCCTAAAATCTAAGTTACAACGAACTTAATTTATATTCCAATTTTCATTGAAATCCGTTCAGCCATTATCGCGTGAAAAGGTAACAAACATACGGACAGACAGACAGACATACAAACAAAAATTTCAAAAAAGCAATTTTCGTTTTCAGGGTAGTTAATTACATATGTTAGGACCAATTATTTTTGGAAAATCGAAAATTACCAGAAAATTTTCGGCTACAGATTTATTATTAGTATAGATTAGCTGTTAATAAGAAATGCATTATACGAGGGGCGGGGGGCGTCGAAAGTCGCTTTCCCCAAACACTTCCTTACATTTAATTACATTTAATTTACATTTGACTACACATTCCTTTACAGATTTTGTTCAAAATGGAGACCCTTTTTCTCGATACACATTTCACAATGTTCAGACACTGGATTATAGATGGCAGAACATAATTCACTATTTTAATCGATTTTCACGAATGGCTGTCCGATCATATGTTGCATCTCATGCAGATCTTGCGGTTTCTGAGCAAAAACATTATTTTTCAGGATATCCCTCAGCGAAAGATCATATTTTGTCAGGTCGCATGATCTAGGTGGTCATTTTGTTGTGCCACGACGCCATCCATTCATGGAATTACTGGTTCAACTGCACCAAAATGAAGTGGTGCTCCATCCTATTTTCATATCGACTGCATATCGGCAAAACGACGACTGTTGGGAAGACATGACATTGGGACACAGTTGACGCACGAGCATGGTTCCCAATCCATCACTTTTACACCAGCTATTCGTTTGTTCAAGTTATGGTATCTGTATATGTTGACAAGTATGAATCCTAAGAACGTACATTGGGGAAAGCGACTTCTGACTCACCTTGTATAATAGCATAATATAGTAGACCTAATAATAATACAGACGTGGACAAATTATTAGCAAAATTGAAGATTTTTATTATATATTTTTAGAAAATATGATTCTTCAATTTAGACTACAGTCGACCTTTTTGTGTATTTCCGAATAATTAGCCAAATTGAAGATTTGTATTGTATATTTTTCAAAATTTAACTCTTCAATTTGGGCTACATTTGATATTTTTGCATATTTACAAATTATTAGCAAAACTGAAGGTTTTTATTGTATATTTTTACAAAATTCGATTCTTCAATTTGGACTTCAGTTGACATTTTGGATATTTCCAAATTATTAGCAAAACTGAAGATTTTTGTTTTATATTTTTACAAAATTCGGCTCTTCAATGCAGTTGACATCTTTGCTAATTTACAAATTATTAGCAAAATTGAAGATTTTTATTATATATTTTTTACAAAACTTGACTCTTCAATTTAAACTACAGTTCACATTTTTGCATATTTCTGTCTACTGAAATGATGGAAATATGCAGAATCAACTGCAATCTAAATTGAAAAGTCAAATTTTCTAAACAGAATTATCATAAAAATAGTCAATTTTGTTAATAATTTGTCCACGTCTGTAATAATAATAATAATAATAATAATAATAATAATAATACAGTAGAACCTCGATTATCCATCACTCCATTAACCGATTTGCGGATTATCCGACTGTCTTTTGCTTCTTTTTTTTTCTACAGAAATACAGCATATGAAGTACTATGACACTTTATATTAGTAGGCCTACGTATTTTTTTTCTAGGGAGTGTTATTAATTTATTAGTCATTACAAATCTTGACCCTTACACAATATGGTGTACTGTTCGAGTTGTCATACTGTACAACTTCTATATAAAATGTCTTCCACGGATGTTAAAAGAAAACGTGTTGTGCTAAGTATTGAAAAAAAAGTGCAAATAATTGAGTGATTTGGAAAGAGAAACTGTGGCTCATTCCACATCAGAATAGGAGATTAGAGTTATTCTGTGCTCCAGAATAATCAAGAATAAAGTGTTTAAAGTACATAAATTTACAATATGAGACCTCCACTATTCCTATCTTACCACAAACAACCATAACAAGGAGTTTGTTTGGCCTTTGACAACCCGTCGTTGGCAATCAGATTTACTTTGAAGAACTTCTGATCCACTAGCTAGTGTGTTAAATACAATACCACGGAGGAAATTACGAAAGTATAAGTATTATTGACTTAATTCACGAAAATCTTTTATGGTACGGATTATCCGATTTTTTTGATTAACCGTTCAGTTCATCCCCTTCATTAGCACGGATAATAGAGGTTCTACTGTAATAAAGAATAATCGCATTAATACTGTACTAGAACTACACACAGACAGTAGTTTACAATAGTGAATGCAAGTGATAATTCTTTCAAGCAAAATATTAGGCATTTTTGTTCAAACTTAATTTTTTTAAATCGATTAAAATCGATCAATCGATTAAATGTGTCCAGTTAACCCATAAAAGTTTTTAGTGGATAGAGAGCTCCGTGATTTAAATTTTTATGCTGGCTGCCTTCTACGACAGCGATGACCGAAGTCCCTTTGCTCCAACTCTGAAGTGTATAAGCTCGGCGATGAAACAGACTATGCCTAAACAGTTTCCGATCAAGAGCATGTAGAAGACCACAAAGAGATGAGATGTTGAGAAAGGGAAGTAGTCATTTTTGGGTCGGATGTCGGTATCGCCTGGATCGATCGAGATGTCAGTCCTGAGCCACCATCGTAACTTCGTCGTGTCAAGCATTGCCGAGTAGTAGAAGTTAGCAAAAGCTTTCTCATACCATCCAGTTTCAAGAAGCTGAAATATGGCGCGATTTAAATGCTCAAATAGGTAGAAGCCTCTCTTGGTGAACATTGATAGCTTGAACGTGTTGACGCCGTCTTGTATGGTGCAAATATGTGCACCCTTGAACATGAGGGAGTAGAACTTGGCGAAATCTTCGCTTTGGAATAAAGCAAAATCGTTGGTTACTTCGACTCTAGCCATGCAATAAACAAGATCTTTGCAGTCAGTCCTTCGCCTCGACAGTTCTTCGTGCCTGCTGTACCCCGTTTCTGCGAAGACTAAGTCCATGACTGCAGAGTACCCGAATTCGATACCGGAGTCGAGCAGATCGTTGTAAGTCGTGACTTGTCTCTCTCTGCCTGGATCCACAACAAGGCTCGTGAAGTAGGTCTGATATAGCGTGTTCAGAGCATAGCTGTAGATCACGAACAAGAGGAAGAAAAGTCTGTAAGTCGGCGTGGTCGGCATGCTGGGCACTGAGACGCCCATCATGACCGCCCAGAAGTTGGTGAAGCAGGTGGAAAGAGGGCGCGAAGAGATGACTTTTGAGATCAGCACTACTAGTAAGTATGACAACGCGATGGCGGCCCACACTTCGAGTCTGAATATCCTGGAGACAGTACCGAGTCTCGACAGCTGACGACCGCACGGCACCCACCACTTGAAGGCGAAGTCAGCGTGAGGGATCGTGAAGTCCAGGTGCGGCACTGCCACGTCCGTGAGGGCCGTGATGCCGATCGCCAGGTCAGCGATGCCTAGTGTCAAGTTAACGAATGAATTGTGGATATTCGTGATGTGGTTTGAGTGTATGGCCACAGGCGGGTCGAAGACTAGTGTGAGGTTCAGCATGTCGCACAATATCACTAGAAAGTCCACCTCGTGCTCTACGTACCGGATAACGGTCTCGTTGACCCAGTAATAGTTCTGCAAGATGCAGGCTACGTTGATTGGGCAGCCATGCAGGTTGGTCCTTGTCCTCGGCAGGTATTCGGAGTATCCCTTTACTCCCACCAACTCTGTGTTTCCCGCTGAGCAGTGATCTAATAGCACAGCTTCCAGATGATCCTTGCACTGTTTCTCAGAACTGTACGGTCTCCAGGAGTAAATATCGAAGGCTACAGAATCATCAGTTGCTGGAAGCAATACTAGAATGTTGTATACCTTCAGGGAGTTCCAGAATATTTCTTTTATTAAGTCTATGGAAGACTTCTGAGTGACAATGATGAGGAATCTGGCTCGTGTGTTCCACGACGGACTGGAATGTAAGTCTCTCACCTGCTGACCCAGTGTATCCATGTCAGCGTTGTTCAGTATCAGGTAGTTTCCCTGCTGACTTTCACTGCTGTTCATGACATTTCCCACACGATACACGCTGACAGGCCATTCAGATGAAGAGTGTACTATGTCCAGTGCCAAGTCCCCGAAGTCAGAGTGGACTGCAACAATGGGCAGAGAGACGAAAACGGACTGCGACGTCACGAAATGTAGAGCCATGATATCACGTGTGCAGTCTGCTAAAATGTCGTTGTATATTTCACTGCCTAGAGATGATATGCGGACGAGGACTGGAACAATTAACGGCAGGATTCTTAGTGACATCTTTCTCCAAGTATTCCTGAACCACTACAGACCGAAACACTCAGTAGTTATTTATTTATTTATTTTTTTGTGTGTGGAGAGGGCTCATTCGTTATTCATCCCGTCGTCCTACAGACTACTGTATTATAGGCCTACCTTTTTCTGCTTTGTCTTCAGAGATCTTCCTAGTCTCACGAGGCGTTCTCTGGACTGATCAGAAGTCTAATTGGAAGTGCTGGTTCGTAAGCACACCTGTTAGGAAAGGGAGGACTTGATTTAGTCAGGAACTCGCTCAATTTTATACTGTATAAACTTATTAACGACACAGAGTGCCCCGAATTATTAATTTTCCGAAAGATACAGTACACAAATATTATGCAAACAGGAGTTCTCGGGTTCGATTTTATTCAGAATTTGAAGTTCTCTCCTTGAATGGACATTTTTATGGGATTTAGGGGAGAGTCGGGTAGTATCGGACATCGGGTAATATCGGACAGTGAGTTTCTTTCATCTACCACACGATGATAGTACCTGATTGACATGGTTACGTTTCTGTGATGTCGCATAGAGAAACGTAACCATGTCATTCAGGTACTACCATATGGTGGTAGATGAAAGAAACGCACTGTCCGATACTACCCGATGTCCGATACTACCCGACTCTCCCCTATTTCTGTAAGTCTATAGGCCTATTTTAATGAAAATGTTTTACTTAATTCATTTTTAAAGATTGATTTAAATTGTTATATTTACAGCAAAATATAAACAATTGAATATTAACCTATCAGCAAACAACACACCACATTGGCTGACCCCGCAATTTGAACCGGGGACCTGCCGAACGCCCCTACATTCTTGGTGTATCAAATCTAGAACAAATTTATAAACAAACATTGCTGATTTTCTTCCATAAAAACCGCAATAAATTCAAATTTGATCCTCATGAATACCATACGAGACAAAACTACAGTTTCTTTCTAAATACTCCCAATTGCTGGATTAAAACACAGCAAAAATTTTGGACCCAAAATATACAATGCATTAATTAGAGATTACCCTGAGCTAAATACACTTAACACACACAGATTTAAGAAACAAAACAGATTAATTATTTAATTGTTTAAGCTAATTGAGTTAAAAATTGATACTCTAATATTTATGTACTTTTGTATTTTCTATTTGTATATAGACCCTATTATTACATGCTGTATCATTTTACCATTTATTAATGTGATTGTGCTCAATGAACTCTCTTAATTTTGTGATATATTTTGTATAACTGATCTGAACTGCGCCCGAGCACGAGCTTCTGCTCTTTCGGGCTGCAATGCCTAATGTAGCTCAAGTGTAAAGTATTAAATAAATGAAATGAAAATGACCAAGCTCGGTAACTGAAAGCTGATATTGCGAGAATAAAAATCTCTCCCGAGTTTCAGATTATGTCAGTGTGTAATTTTTTGGTAGACCTATCTCTTACCGCTTCTTCATACCAGTAGTGCGATTGACCTTAATTTCACGTTTTGGATTTTTCGTCATAGAAAGTCACGTGATGGGATCCTCATGATGTAGAACTCCAGTCACTTTTTTAAATTGCAGTATTGAAGTGAGACCTAGACTATAACATACCAAAATTAGGACGAATATGAATGGCCAGGTATGTCCTTGATCCTCTGGTATCTTTGAGAAGCCGGTTTTCGAAAGTCAACAAGGATAGATAGGATGCACAAGTATTCTGTAATGTCTAGCTCACACCTGCCGGTCGAACACTACCAGAAACACTGGGCAACTGTAGAGACATTAGGTCGAGTGGACATTAGCTGTGTTCTAATGCTTTGTGTGTCATTAACACACGCCTGACTGCTAATGTTGCCATTAGTGTGACATTTACCAAAAGTATCTAAACATAAGAAAATCGGTGAAACGGAAAGAATGGATATTTGAATGCTTTAAATTGGGCCGGACCTTACAGATAATGTGGAGGAGCCTCCTGTTTCGCGTTCTGAATTCGTTTGGGATCTTCTCTCTTTGTAAGAAATGCCAAATTATAAAATTCAAGGTAATAAAACTGGGTAAATGATAAAGTCAAACTATATCCGATTTGTACTTTGTACTTAGTTGGACAAACAATTTACTGAGTGATTGTGACACAGAGATTTATGTACGTGAGTCTACTTCTGTTCCTTGAGTCAACAGTTATAAAATCCATGAACATTCGAGGAGACACTGATTGCAGCTCCACGAGTTGACAATAGGAAAAATGCGATTTGAAACTTTCAAAATACACAATATGGACAAAAGCTTTAGATTTTGTATAACCATATCTGCTGCTTCATAGCCAGAACCATTCTCCAGCTCTGGGAAACGTTGGATCTACCACGATGCGGAAAAAATCGCATCAATAAGAGGAGAAGTTGCAATCTCTCATCCTTGCAAGGGCTCCTGGCACTGATAGGTTTATCGAAGTTACTTATTTGTTTATTGATTGATTGATTTATTTACTTATGTATTTATTTATTTATTTACTTACTTATTTATTTAATAATAAATTTTCAAACAAAACGTTACGTAGTAGTAAAAGTGCCGATGAAGGGGCAAAGCTCCTGTAGGTGAAGGTTCTGATTTTTACACAAGTTATACAGAATTAAGAAATATATGTCTGTTGTTTCTAAACTAACAAGACAAGAGCTAATAATAACACACTACTGCCATCTACAAGCGTAATAGTTATAATGTTGAGATGGTACAAATTTGAAGACAGTTTTGTATTTTCGTAAGCCAATTAATATTTTATTGCATTGGAGTACTTCGTTACTTCTAATCTTTATATACTTTCTTCTAATCATGTAATAGTCAATTAAATCCAACTCGAGTTTTGATTTTCTCTAGATAAATCAAAACCTCTAGTGAGATTACTGTTGATAAACTCATTCGTGTCTTCACTTCCATAGAGTGCACGAATACGTCGGTCTTGTATCAGCAAACCCTTCCGATTAACAGAAGTTCAGTAGCGACACATGTTTAAATGTTCTCTGCAGTGTCCCGTTGCGCTGAATTTAAGATGACGTTTTTTCCTATCATCACTTTCATACAGTGAATGGATACGTCAGTGTTGTTTTAATAATACCAACGAGCTGTGTTGCCATAAATGTTTCAATGATGTATGCATATTCTAATTGTAGTTTCACTGACGAAAAATAAGAATAAATTACATTATGATGGTGAATTCAGTATTAAAATATGTACATATTACTGGGGCTGAAAATGTCAACCTCTGGCATTGTCACCCTACTGACAAATGCTGAGTTTTGTGTGACGTCACGCCATGGCTGCAATAAATTTGATTTGTGTGCTCTGAAGTCACAGGCAAGGTGAGGTTTGTCCCTCCCTGCGTTGAACTTCCTCCCCTCTATAAACAAAATAATAGAGCTCTCCAGAGCTTTCTCACCCAGATTTAAAATGCGGCTCGACTTGCTTTGTGCCCTCAAGATAAATTGTTACCTTATAAATTTTCATAACATATAGGCTGACTTGTTTCAAAGACATTGTGTAGCTACACTTTGTTAGCAATTTTAAAGCTATTATCCCGGCAGGGGTGTACAGTAGAAGATTACTTCATAGAATTAATTTTAAGGGTTGTACACAACGAACGTGCTGACCAGCGAGCAGCAATGACGCAAATCTTTTTTGTTTAATTTTGTTTTAGGAATGTGTAAGGTTGGCTACCATGACTTATTAACTCAGAAATCACAGTCCTTATTGCATTTTTTTAAACGTGTAGTTATTTCAGAGGCGTCTTCATTAGCCTATGTGATTCCGGTTCCATGAATATAATGTTGGACGCATGCTCTGATAAAATAAAGTATGAAGCTCTCAATCATAAAACTCAAAATGTTGATTACAATTTGTGAAAATAATTCGCGGAAAAGTAATGAAATAAGAATATGACTGATGACAGCCCAACAGTCCATGTCCAACTTGAAGCTCCGATGCAAATAAATTCAGTGGGCGAGCCATATGTTACATAAATAGACTCGACGCTGGTCCTTCGGAATGGAGTCGTGTGACATCATGAACCGCTCTTAAAATTTATCTGGCCGTCGTAAATTGGAAGTGGCGCGCTGTGAGCCAGCGATGATTTTATACGGCCTCTAAATTCGGATCATAAAAGAGGCAAATGGACAAATGTTGACTTCACATTTAGCATTGTTTATAGTGTCACGGGTTTAACGCAGTGGTTTATGGCACAGCAAAACGTTCACTTCAGTACACATTTTTCTTCTCTGCAGTAAACACGGATAGAGAGGCCAATTAACGGAGACTGGCCTAATGGATCGATGCAGACTGACTGAGCAGCCCAACGTGTTACCGATTGACTGATTGGACTGTGCAGCCCGCTGACTCCCTGACTCCTGGCTGTTCTGCTCATGACTGACTGCTGCCTGATTGACCGGCTTTACTTATTGTGTGCCTGGTTGATTGGTTATTGCTGAATTACAGACTGGTTCATTGCTATTTGATTGACTTTACTTATTGTGTGCCTGGTTGATTGGTTATTGCTGAATTACAGACCAGTTCATTGCTATTTGATTGGCTTTACTGATTATGTGCCTGGTTGATTGATTATTGCTGAATTACAGACTGGTTCATTGAAATTTGATTGGCTTTACTGATTGTGTACCTGGTTGATTGGTTATTGCTGAATTACAGACCAGTTCATTGCTATTTGATTGGCTTTACTGATTATGTGCCTGGTTGATTGGTTATTGCTGAATTACAGACTGGTTCATTGAAATTTGGTTGGCTTTACTGATTGTGTGCCTGGTTGATTGGTTATTGCTGAATTACAGACTGGTTCATTGCTATTTGATTGGCTTTACTGATTATGTGCCTGGTTGATTGGTTATTGCTGAATTACAGACTGGTTCATTGAAATTTGATTGGATTTACTGATTGTGTGCCTGGTTGATTGGTTATTGCTGAATTACAGACTGGTTCATTGCTATTTGATTGGCTTTACTGATTGTGTGCCTGGTTGATTGGTCATTGCTGAATTACAGACTGGTTGATTGCTATTTGATTGGCGTTACTGATTGTGTGCCTGGTTGATTGGTCATTGCTGAATTACAGACTGGTTGATTGCAATTTGATTGGCTTTACTGATTGTGTGTCTGGTTGATTGGTCATTGCTGAATTACAGACTGGTTGATTGCTATTTGATTGGCGTTACTGATTGTGTGCCTGGTTGATTGGTCATTGCTGAATTACAGACTGGTTGATTGCTATTTGATTGGCTTTACTGATTATGTGCCTGGTTGATTGGTTATTGCTGAATTACAGACTGGTTCATTGAAATTTGATTGGATTTACTGATTGTGTGCCTGGTTGATTGGTTATTGCTGAATTACAGACTGGTTCATTGCTATTTGATTGGCGTTACTGATTGTGTGCCTGGTTGATTGGTTATTGCTGAATTACAGACTGGTTGATTGCTATTTGATTGGCGTTACTGATTGTGTGCCTGGTTGATTGGTCATTGCTGAATTACAGACTGGTTGATTGCTATTTGATTGGCGTTACTGATTGTGTGCCTGGTTGATTGGTCATTGCTGAATTACAGACTGGTTGATTGCTATTTGATTGGCTTTACTGATTATGTGCCTGGTTGATTGGTTATTGCTGAATTACAGACTGGTTCATTGAAATTTGATTGGATTTACTGATTGTGTGCCTGGTTGATTGGTTATTGCTGAATTACAGACTGGTTCATTGCTATTTGATTGGCTTTACTGATTGTGTGCCTGGTTGATTGGTCATTGCTGAATTACAGACTGGTTGATTGCTATTTGATTGGCGTTACTGATTGTGTGCCTGGTTGATTGGTCATTGCTGAATTACAGACTGGTTGATTGCAATTTGATTGGCTTTACTGATTGTGTGTCTGGTTGATTGGTCATTGCTGAATTACAGACTGGTTGATTGCTATTTGATTGGCGTTACTGATTGTGTGCCTGGTTGATTGGTCATTGCTGAATTACAGACTGGTTGATTGCTATTTGATTGGCGTTACTGATTGTGTGCCTGGTTGATTGGTCATTGCTGAATTACAGACTGGTTGATTGCAATTTGATTGGCTTTACTGATTGTGTGTCTGGTTGATTGGTCATTGCTGAATTACAGACTGGTTGATTGCTATTTGATTGGCTTTACTGATTGTGTGTCTGGTTGATTGGTCATTGCTGAATTACAGACTGGTTGATTGCTATTTGATTGGCGTTACTGATTGTGTGCCTGGTTGATTGGTCATTGCTGAATTACAGACTGGTTGATTGCTATTTGATTGGCTTTACTGATTGTGTGTCTGGTTGATTGGTCATTGCTGAATTACAGACTGGTTGATTGCTATTTGATTGGCTTTACTGATTGTGCCTGGTTGATTATCATTGCTGAATTACAGACTGGTTGATTGCTATTTGATTGGCTTTACTGATTGTGCCTGGTTGATTGGTCATTATTAATAAGTATTTAATGAATTTCAATCTTAAGACATATCAACTTGCAAATGTTTATTTGCTATTTAATAACAATATATGAACGTTTTCGCCGTTTAGGGCATCTTCAGATATAACAAAACATATAATCTGGACCTATAATAGTAAATTATGCAAATAACAAGGAAATAGAGAACAATATATGTGACACATGAAATTCATGAGCTTTATGTAAATATAACATAATACAGGATGAATATTGAGATAATCTTTGGATTTTGAACTTAGACTGGACGAATATTTTATTTTATACATATAGATCATGTTACAATTAATATACAATGTTTAAAATTTGTCAATGATGTTAAATTTAAAATTTACAATGATGATAATAAAATATTTAAAGTAATCATGGCTGAAAGTTGTCGTAAGTTACAAGATAGTTTGCGTAGTTAATGTTCGTGTGTTTTTTTGTAATTATTTCACTTAGAGAGGCCGTTGGCATTTGAATGAATGTTGTTTGACGTTAATGACTACTTTACAATTAATATACAGTGATTAAAATTAGTCAATGTTAAAATTTAAAATTTATAATGAAGATAATAAAATATTTAGAGTAATCATGGCTGAAAATTGTCGTAAGTTACAAGATAGTTTTCGTAGTTGATGTTGTGTGTTTTGTAATTGTTTCACCTGAAAATAGAGATTGAGAAATAATAATAAATGCAAAATATAGACAAGTTATTATATAGAGACGCAGATAATTATTATTATAAGATTACTTTAGTTGGATGCTGGGAGAGTTTTCTTCGTAGTCAATATTTGTGACTTGCATAGTACGTCATGTAACTTTAGTTGGATCCTGGGAGAGTTTTCTTCGTAGTCAATATTTGTGACTTGCATAGTACGTCATGTAACTTTAGTTGGATCCTGGGAGAGTTTTCTTCGTAGTCAATATTTGTGACTTGCATAGTACGTCATGTAACTTTAGTTGGATCCTGGGAGAGTTTTCTTCGTAGTCAATATTTGTGACTTGCATAGTACGTCATGTAACTTTAGTTGGATCCTGGGAGAGTTTTCTTCGTAGTCAATATTTGTGACTTGCATAGTACGTCATGTAACTTTAGTTGGATCCTGGGAGAGTTTTCTTCGTAGTCAATATTTGTGACTTGCATAGTACGGTATGTAACTTTAGTTGGATCCTGGGAGAATTTTCTTCGTAGTCAATATTTGTGACTTGCATAGTATGGCATGTAACTTTAGTTGGATCCTGGGAGAGTTTTCTTCGTAGTCAATATTTGTGACTTGCATAGTATGGCATGTAACTTTAGTTGGATCCTGGGAGAGTTTTCTTCGTAGTCAATATTTGTGACTTGCATAGTACGTCATGTAACTTTAGTTGGATCCTGGGAGAGTTTTCTTCGTAGTCAATATTAGTGACTTGCATAGTACGTCATGTAACTTTAGTTGGATCCTGGGAGAGTTTTCTTCGTAGTCAATATTTGTGACTTGCATAGTACGTCATGTAACTTTAGTTGGATCCTGGGAGAGTTTTCTTCGTAGTCAATATTAGTGACTTGCATAGTACGTCATGTAACTTTAGTTGGATCCTGGGAGAGTTTTCTTCGTAGTCAATATTTGTGACTTGCATAGTACGTCATGTAACTTTAGTTGGATGCTGGGAGAGTTTTCTTCGTAGTCAATACAGGTATTAGTGACTTGCATAGTACGTCATGTAACTTTAGTTGGATCCTGGGAGAGTTTTCTTCGTAGTCAATATTTGTGACTTGCATAGTACGTCATGTAACTTTAGTTGGATGCTGGGAGAGTTTTCTTCGTAGTCAATATTTGTGACTTGCATAGTATGGCATGTAACTTTAGTTGGATCCTGGGAGAGTTTTCTTCGTAGTCAATATTTGTGACTTGCATAGTATGGCATGTAACTTTAGTTGGATCCTGGGAGAGTTTTCTTCGTAGTCAATATTTGTGACTTGCATAGTACGTCATGTAACTTTAGTTGGATCCTGGGAGAGTTTTCTTCGTAGTCAATATTTGTGACTTGCATAATACGGCATGTTACTTTAGTTGGATCCTGGAAAAGTCTTCTTCGTAGTGACTTGCATAATACGGCATGTTACTTTAGTTTGGATGCTGGGAGAGTTTTCTTCGTAGTCAATATTAGTGACTTGCGTAGTATGGATCGTTACTTTAATTGAATGCTGGGAGTGTCGTTTTCTTCGTGGTCAATATTTGTGACTTGCATAATACGTTGCTTTGGTTGGACATTGGGAGAGTCGTCCTCTTTGTGATCAATATTTGTGACATGAACAGTACGAGATGTTGCTTTAGTTTGCCTAATGGGAGAGTCGTTCTCTTCATGGACGACTTTTTCAACTCGCGTAGTAGCGCCAGCCGCAGCTCGAGTGCGTGTTCACTGACGCCATTTTTGACGCACCTCTCATGCGACCGTGACGGATGGCTTCTTGATTCGTCTCTCGCGTGCTTTGCCACCAATTCAAATGAATTATTATTATTTCCCGTCGCCCGACTCACAAAGTCAATTTTTCTTTCCTTAATAGGACCCAGTCATCGTCACCGCCCCGCGTAACTCCAGCGAAGGAAAGAACAGCGGGACGCACACTGTGGAACACGACGCCGCTCTGACCTTCCATCTGTCTGCTAATGTTAGGTGGTCATCGTTGATCCATTTCGAAATATTTGCAGAGATAGTCTAATGTACATATTTTCAACATCTCTTCCTTACTTACAAATGTATTTTAAGGACCCCGGAGTTTCATTGCCTCCCTCACATAAGACCGCTATCGGCCCTATCCTGAACAAGATTAATCCAGTCTCTACCATCATATCCCACCTCCCTCAAATCCATTTTATATTATCCTTCCATCTACGTCTCAGCCTCCCCTAAGGTCTTTTTCCCCTCCGATCTCTCAACTAACACTCCATGTGCATTTCTGGATTCATGCCCTGCCCATCTCAAACGTCTAGATTTAATGTTCCTAATTATGTCAGGTGAAGAATACAATGCGTGCAGTTCTGTGTTGTGTAACTTTCTCCTGTAACTGCATCCCTCTTAGCCCCAAATATTTTCCTAAGCACCTTATCCTCAAATACTCTTAACCTCTGTTCCTTTCTGAAAGTGAGAGTCCAAGTTTCACAACCATACAGAACAACCGGTAATATAACTGTTTTATAAATTCTAATTTTCAGCTTTTTCGACAGCAGACTGGATGACAAAAGCTTCTCAACTGAATAATAGCAGATTTCCCATATTTATTCGGCGTTTAATTTCCTACCGAGTGTCATTTATATTTGTTACTGTAGCTCCAAGGTATTTGAACTTTCCGACCTTATCAAAGGATAAATTTCCAATTTTTATTTTTCCATTTTGTACTTGTTCTGGTCACGAGACATTAGTAATATACGTTACAAGAGCAGCATGTTGACGTTTTCATGGTCGAGGAAAAGATTGAAAAAGCGAAACGTAGTTGAGCTTTTTTAATTTCCGAAAACATGAAAACAAACATACCGCTCGTGTATCGTACATTATTTTGTGCGAAGATAGTTTATTATATACCTGAAAGACGAATTTCTAATTAGTTGCAATGAAATCTCCATGTTGGTTTCTGTTTAATGACGGCAACTTCGGAAAACCAAAATATCTTTCTTCAACATTGTTGCTATAAAATGTTTTCTGTGTTTACTATACTCCAGGAGGCCGTGATATACATCTGTTTCCTCCCCCCCCCCCCAGTCTATAAATGCGAACTTAAAACAAACGGTAAGGTTATGTAATGATTTATTTTTCATTTTAATATTTTAACAATATTATTTATATAACATATTGCAGTAATAACATCGGCATCTGGAATCTTGTTGATTTTTTCACGGCTTCCTTAATGTTACTTGTATCAGGAATGCAATAAGTTTCGTGGAGTAGTAGACTTTACTTAATTTTTGCAAATATTTAAAAACAATAATTAACATTGCAATTTAGGTGAAATTGCAGTGGTAAGTTTCCAATTTATAATTATTACTATGTTAAACGTCTCTAAAAATAATATGTTAAAAGCCTAAAGCAGTAAAATGAATGTCGCGCTTAAGCGGTAAGAAGAGGGGAAATTGTTATGTGTGTTACGTTGGGAATACTGAATGTGGTATTTCACACTTACTGCGTATTGGTTCTGTGCGGAAAACAAGCAAATACGCACGATCTCGCACAAAATCATATACTTTGTTTTTGTTTTTCGGGATTTACTTCCAAACCTGTCTCTTTACTTGTCTCTTTACCTGTCTCTAATAGTTTGTGGATTTTCTCCTAATATCTCTGACATCGAAAAAATGTGGTTTTGGATAGTTCTATTCTGCGTTTTTGTTTACATTGATTTATCAAAATCATGACTGTCTAGTATCTCAATTTCAAAGTATGCCATACTGGTGTTTAATCAGCATAAATGTTACTTATGTACTAGAATGTTTTTAATTACATTTCAAAACTCACTATTATCTCTAAAACCTTAAGCAATGAAAATATTTTGGAAACAAATTTGAAATCAGAGCGATGATTTCTTCTATGCCCAAGGTTGAGGGTCGATCCCGGACCAGATCGATGGCATTTAAGTGTGCTTAAATGCGACAGGTTCATGTCAGTAGATTTACTGGCATGTAAAAGAACTCCTGCGGGACAAAATTCCGGCACATCCGGCGACGCTAATATAACCTCTGCAGTTGCGAGCGTCGTTAAATAAAACATAACATTAACAGCGATGATTTCTGTGAGAGTTCGCAGTTCTAACAAACAAAAGTTGTCACCCTTCAAACGAAATCCGCCGGGGGGAGGGGGGAAACGCATTTCTTTAGCTCGCCGTAACTCTCCAAATTTTGAGTACCAGCCACTTTCAAAAGTAATTTCCATTGTTTCTAAACATTTTTCTCGCTTTGACTCCAATCTAACGTGAAAAGTAAAGAAGTTTGTCGCATATCATCTTTTGAGTGTATCAATGTCTATTTTGGACGGCTCACTTGGAAGTTAATATTTTTTCCTCGCTTTTCAAAAAAGATTTTGATTTACGATTTTTTGTCAATGCTTTCGTAGACATTTATCTATATATCCTAAAAATTACAGTGCGTTTGATTTATTATCATAGGAGCTAGGACATGATAATGTTTAACGGTGCGGCAAATACAGGGACATCATTTTATTTTTACTTCAATTTTTATTGTACCTGAGTTTTTGAATGTACTTCGCTCCCACCCCTTCTACTAATAAAGTTTCAACTATTTTCCAGACAGAATCAAGGCCGCTTATAGTAAACAGCACTGAGTTACTGAGTATAGTACGTTCCAGAAATATGTTCGCGTTTTCCAGTGACGAAAGAACTTTTAATATTGAATCATATTTTCGCACAGGTACTGTCGTCCGTTTGCCTACGTCACATCCCGATTTCCCCCACCTGCTTCTGCACGGCCCTCTGTAAAAGCAGGGCTGTCTTAGCTCTTTTCTGAAAACATTAATTTCTGTTAGGAATTGGACGTTTACGTAATATTATACAGCTGTTTAAAATAACTTAAATAAAAGGGCCTCGTTAAGTAATTAACTGTCACGTGATTTCCCTCCTTTCTACGATCCTGCGGCATAACCACTTGGACGGAGAGTAGATAGCATGTCTGAGTAATTTTATCTATGCGGGTCGGGCAGAAGTGAAGATTGAATTTACATTACATAAGGTACTCTTTTATAGAGTAGGTACAGAATTATTTCAACATGAGTTACTAGTACGAAGGACGAAACTGGTAATTGGAATTAGATGCAATAGTCTATAATGCGATAATATGCGCAAAAGAACTGAAGCCTGTAGGCTATCGAAATGAATGTCTACCATCTTCAAAAATGTGTTTAAATATCCATTTTATGATTATTTTTCAATTGAACTTCATTCTCTATATTGTACGCTAATGTGCTGTAGACAGTATAATATACACTACATAATGAATACGTTCGCATGGATAACTCAGTTCGTGAGTAAAAACACTCATTCTTAATACAGTACTGCATTTTGATTAAATAAAAATCCTAATGAAAATTATCGAACTCAAAATCGCGATATTTCCCTAGTTTACGTAAATGGATGAAGTACTTTTCTTCCCTCCTATACCTAGTAAAGTGATGTGTTTGTGTTTTACGCCAGTATCATCGAACTCCAGTTGTGGAAGGGGGTAGCGAACGGGTTTTCCGGTTCTCTAGAGGTATAGCCAGGTTAATATTAAAAATGTTAGTAAAAATAAAATGATGTCCCTGTAGATTCCTCGTCTCTATAGCTCGACAACCAAAGAACAAAAATGGCGAACGATAATACCTATCTAGACTTCACAGACTATAGAGCCTTCACTTCCTAAGGCGTAAGCAAAGAGGAGTCACGCCGGAAATAATAGCGACAAGCCTATAATATTTCTATTGCTTAAATTTCTGATTGATCATTTTCAATTCAAGAGATAATAAAATTAACATATTTATTTTTAAATTATCCATAATTATTTATGCTCTAATTGAGGTTCTGGCTGTATTACCAGGCAGTACATCTCGCTTGACGATATGTGTCAAAGGAAGAAAAATGTTTGTATACATCTGAAGTCTGATTAGTCTAATATGTAGCTAATCGGCGATGTATGCAATGGAGGGGGAAAGGAGCTGACCACTCTACCGCATACTTTCCTGGCCTAATTGGCTCATAAGTGGTGCCTTCTTTGTATCACTTGTGAGGTTCAGACCTGTCCGCGGACAGTTGACTGAATAACAACATCCTCAGTTTGTTAGGGAATTTATATATATATATATATATATATATATATATATATATATATATATATATTTAATCTGACATAATTAAGGCCATAAAGCCTTCTCTTCCATCCTACCAGATAGCACATATAAATAGAAAAAAGAAATACAGACGCTGGTGAAAATAATACAAATTAAATTAAAGCCCTATAGAGGATCAACAGGATCAAAAGAACATTATTACATTAGTTGAGAATTATTTTTATAGAAGGAAAACAAAACCAGTAGAGTGGGTGATTGGATTTCTTTTAAAAACTTCACTATCATACTCTTGGGTGTTTGTCTGTCCACATACAGTCCCTTGTCCTTAATTTATTAATTTTGAAGGTGTTTTCATTTAACCTTCAGGACATTTTTATGTAAATATAAGGACATTTTAGTGACAATTTTTCAGCTAGTTTTAGGTCATCAACCTCAGCCCCCTAAATCATACTGTAATTGTTGGACGAATTTTGTTCACAGTCAGTATCTGAGAGAATGATAGATACACAAGAAGTAATTTTAATAAGATTAACAGGTCTCACGCTAAACCTATCCTAATAATTTATTATTATTATTATTATTATTATTATTATTATTATTATTATTATTATTTTGTTCCTTGCATAAGAAGAAGAACTGGATGAAGTGAGCCTAATAGTAGTCAATGTTAGGAGATATTATGATTTCTTTATTCATTTATTTATCGTTTATTTATTTACTTACTAATTAAGTAATTCGTTCCTTTATTTGTTTATCATTCATTCATTCATCTATTTGTTTATTTAATTATGTCAGTGAAAAGTGCTGCCTGTTTCATGCATTGATCAATTAAATAATGAATTCATTTAGTTCGGGGCAAGAAAGATATCAGATGATAGTATGAAGAGTCCACTGCAAGAATGATGGATGTCAATTTCTTGTCGAAAATGAACCAAGACTATCAATGCATAGCTTAAGACACTGTATAGAATGCACAGAGAGACTTATATGGCATCAACACTGATAGTCATTGTCCAGAAATGATCGGAAAATCACAGTTAAGCTTTGAGCGCTAAGCATTTCAAACTTTCAATTGCTTCTCCTGCAAAATGTATTCCAAATGACATCCATCATTCTTGCAGTGGACTCTTCAATTATGGTTAATACGCGCAGATTAAAAGGAAGGCAGAAAATAGGAAAAATTGGAGAATGCTGGGTTTGCAGGGAAAGCCCTGCCATTGGGCAGAACATTGTGTATGTATGTATTCATTTAGACAGTAGCCTATGCCCAATATGAAGATATTATGTGCAAATTAACGACGTTTCTGGTGGTGCTTCCTAGTCGTCGCAGTGCTGCCAAATTGTCGCAGCATGGTAGTATTAAAGTTGGCAAACCCGTAGAATATTCACATACGTTCAGTTATCAGTAATTGTCGCCATCTTAAGCCACTCTCCGTGCAGCCTATTACAAGTTGGTGGAAATTGGAAAGCCACAGACCGAGCTGCAAGCCCGCAGGATGATGGATTGCGACCCGCCCGAGGTGATTACAGCCCTCAGAGTCCGTTATACCGTTGAGCAGGACAAAGAAGGTCCTGTAACGAGTTTTGTAAGGAAATAAAAAAGGCACGGAGGGGAGAGGAGAGACTTTCTGTTCGCAGTTACTCCAGTTATTTAAAGGCTGCCGTGTGTGGTACTGCGTATGTCTCGTTTGCCGAGTAGATGTATTCAGTCGACTGGTGGAGAATTAAACACTGCGTTAATGACGTAGGAAATGCTCTCAGACGGCTCTCCCGTGCGTCGAGAGTCGAACAATTTTGTTAAAGAAAAGAGCGATGTCGCTGCATCTAGTCTAAGTAATTCAACGCAGAAATATGTAGATGAACAAATAATACAACTTCTACTGCAAGAGGTGCCAGACGAAAGTGACCTTTCTCCAATTTTATTTTATTATTAA